>NC_087515.1:122906370-123206370 GCF_963921805.1 Phalacrocorax carbo
GCAAACAAATGAACAGCTAGAAAGGCTGAGAAGGGCTTGTTTAGCCAAGTTGAACTCCATGTTCAAGGAATCTGGGCCTGAGGATCAGATCCTGGGACTGAGCAGAAGAAGAGATTTGGATAAAGAGCCAGAGCAAAAGAAGACAAAAATCACAAAAATAACCCATTTGGGGTTGGAAGGGTCCTGGAGACTGGCTAGTCCAACACCCTGATCAAAGCAGGGTTGCCTACAGCAGGCTCTCAGGACTGTCCCCGGCTGGGTTTTGAATGTCTCCCAGGACTCCCCAGCCTCTCTGGGCAACCTGTTCCAGTGTCTGACAACCATCACGATAAAAAAATAATTTTAAGTGGAATTTTCTGTATTTGTTTGTGCCCACTGCCTCTTGCCCTTTCACTGTACACCACTGAAAAGAGACTGGCTCCATCCTCTTTGCACCCTGCCTTCAGGTGTTCATACATACTGGTAAGATCCCCCTGAGCCTTCTCTTCTTTGGGCTGAACTGTCCCAGGTCTCTCAGCCTCTCCTCAAGTGACAGATGCTCCTTTATGAACTTCTTGGCACTTCACTGGGCTCAGTCCAGTCTGTCCATGTCTCTCTTGCACTGGGGAGCCTGGAACTTGAACCAGCACCCCAGATGGATTCCTCCAGCACTGAGCAGAGGGGGAGGATCACCTCCCTTGTCCTGTTGGCAACGCTCTTCCTAATGCAGCCCAGGGTGCTACTGAGGGCAAAGGCACATTTCTGACTCGCATTCAACTTGGTGTCCACCAGGACCCCAGATCTGCATAGCTGCTTTCCACCCAGGCCGCTCCCAGCCTGTACTGGTACATGGGTTGTTCCTCCCCAGGGGCAGGACTTGGCATTTCCCTTTGCTGATCTTCATGAAGTCACTTTTTTCACCCGGAAAAGTTGGGCCAGGTGATCCTTGAGGTCCCTTCCAACCTGCTCTTCTGTGATTCTATGATAACTCCCTATTTGTCCATTTCTCCAGCCTGCGGAGGTTTCTCTGAATAGCAGCACATTGATCTGATCTATCAACTACTCCTGGTTTTGTATTGTCTTCAAACTTGCTGAGGGTGTGTGGGGGTAGGCTCTGAGACCACTTCCTAGGCTTTTTTATACTTAATGAATTCTGTACATAATTTTGGTGTGCCACTTCCACACATGCAAAGAAACCAATATGACCTCTCTGAAATCTTGTCTTCTGACATTGCAGTGATATTATAGGGGCCACCAGCAGGTTCTGAATTGTCTGTTCAACCTCCAAAGCCTTTCTCTGCTCCTTAGATGCTGGACATACATCTAGCCTTTAATGACATGATCTCAGGCAGGTGAGACATACTATTCAGAAGTCTTACTGCTTCACGTGATGCCTGCAGAAGTTTCTTGCCATCTGCCTTCCTGAAAGCTAAATGCCTGCAAATCACAGCCTCTCTGCTTCGTAATCCTGATGTTGCCAAAAAATAAATTTTTTTAACTGAAGAAAGCAGCGCACTGCTTTATGACAGTGTCCCTGGCTGTGCCCCTGGCTGCTTGGGTATCCTTCCAGCAACTGGTGCAAAGTTCAAGGATATGTCACAGCAACATGTAAGTTTTGCAAGCAGTGGAGTTGGTCCTTGTCCCAGAGCAGAGGAGAATTGGCTCTGCCTTTATGAAAACAAGGGCTTGTCCCCTGGGCTGCTTGGTGCTTTGACAGCTTGTCTCCATGGCAGTGATCAGCTGGCAAGACTGATAAAAAAGGCTGTATTCATTGACTCGGGTACTCCCGGCCAGCACAGCTGTGCTGGATGCTGCGGCAGGCGGAGCAGCTGATGCGGTAGGCAGCAAAGAGGCAAAATGGCTCTTGCTCTCCTCTTGGCAGCAGTCCTGGGACTTCTTATTGTCAAGGCTGTTTTGTTTCAGCCGAGAAACCTGAGCTCCCCTCCTTGCATCAGGAGCTGGATCCCTTGGTTTGGAGCTGCGTTTCAGTTCGGGAAGGCTCCTCTGGAGTTTATAGAGCAAGCTAGAAGCAAGGTAATGGCTGTGACGGCGTGCCTGCTCGTGGGTGCATGCTCAGGGTGGCTGCCTGCAAGGGGAGAGGCAAGGGGAAACTTCTGCATTAAGTTTGCCCATTTCCTGTCACATTTTGTAATGTCAAGAGCATTTAGCTGGTGAAGGAACAGCTTTCTACCAGTAACGTTGCTAAGTTGTGGATCCGATCCAGGCATGATCTCTGTGCTGTGATCATCCTGTTTGGACCCACCACCTCTGCTGTTTTGCTTTTGCAGTCTGGCTACGTGTTAATCTTGGTTTCAGATAATGTGGAAAGCCCTGTGCCAGGTGCTGTGACCGGGAGACTAATTATTTGCATACCTAAAGTAAGTTAGGTGAGATTTCTGAGTACCAGCTGATATCCCTCAATATTCAAGAGAGACACAGGCATGCATGGCAGGCAACTGTCTCCATCCTAAAAAACTTACTAAAATGGGTGTGAAGATTTACCCCCTGGACATGCTTTTCTTTCTCTGTCTATCTGATAGAGAGAGCCTAAATGAGTAATTTAGATGAGATTAATTTCTAGGCAGCTAATGCGAACTAACATAAAACCCAGTTTCCCATTTTCATTCAGTGATGGTATCACCTGCTACTGCAATATAGTCAGCCTCAAGTGTTCAATACTGAAGGATCACACAGCCCACTGCTTGCAAAAACTAGCTAAAAATGAAACCACGGTAACATCCCGATATTTGAAAAAAATATAAATAAGTGCTGGATATTTAAAATTTGCTTTCTTGTTTTGAACTATGAGGTTTCATATTTGTAGTACTTGGCAGCCACGGTTGTTATAAACTCATGGTGTTAAATGAAAGCAGAGGTTCAAGTACAGTCAGCTGAAGTATGAGGTGTAAGAACATCAAGAGCTGTCAATCTTGTATTAAAGCACATTGGGTGCACCTCAGAATAGGCTCATGTGTATGATCTGGAGTTCCTTGGATTCTTTGAGCTTAATAGGCTGGTTTTAACCTTATATTACTATGTCTTTCCTGTATCTTTCATGTGTGCATACCATGATTGGTTATTTGTTCATTCATCTTAGGACAGAAATGCAGGACCAGAAGAAAACTCATTCCAGTCCATTCTCCTACTATTTCAGAAACCATGCCATATAATCCTTTAAATAAACTGATCAAGCCTCACTTGAAAAAACAATCGTAATTTTTCTTTGACTTGTCTGATACGAGGCTGTTAGAGAACCTCCTCGTTCCATTGAAAACATATACTGGTGGCAGATTAAAGCAGCCTGCCAAACTGTCCTTTCCAGTGTGGTCCCTTCTGGGACACACGTTTCACCATGACTTAAGTTTGCTTTAGTTGCCTTTTTTTCCCAGGAAGCTTTTGGCAAAATCTCTTTGACAAAATTTTAAAACAAACCTGACAGAAGAGTCCTTTCTGGGGTTCATTCACAGATGGAATGAGCGAAACTTTTGCATACTGAAGAATGTACTGAAGTACAAACGCAAGCTTCACAGCTCTGGGCCCATTAATTTTGTGTTCGTTTGCCTGGAGACCCTTTAGGCCACTGTTGAGTCTATGGCAGCTGCTGACATATCTGAACACATCGGAAACACCTGAAGGACTTTATAAGCCCCAGGTTTTGTTGGGACCAAAACTAGAAAAAGAAACATTTTCAGTGGGAGAAAACTCAAAATAAGGCAAAGCAGAAAGAAAAGGCTTTCTCACATATCCCTCCTTTATGGTGAGTTTGCAGACTGGACCCGTCTTTTGAAGTTTTTCTTAGTCCAGCAACTCAGCGTTTTTGTGACGTGTGACCTCTCCCTGCAGTCCCCCTGGGCCAAGAAGGACCTTTCCATCCCTTCCCCCCAGGCTGGTGCCTGCCTGCAGCACGATCATCCGGCAGTGTCCCTGTCTCTGGCGAGGGCTACTCTCCTGTTCCCTTCCTCTCCTTAAACATCCCAGGCAGTCTGCCCCCCTTCCCACCTCCCACACTGGCACGATGTGCTGCGGCCAGGAAAGGTAAGCCTTTTCCTGCCTGCTCCATTTTAAAGGAGTAGGCAGTGTAGCGTAGTACAGCCAAAAAAAACAGGTGCTTTTGCCAAAGGGGTCATTAACAGCCATTACAAGGGTTGCAAAATACATCTGCAGTAATTCCAAGCTCCTTAATATTGCCGGAACAGGGTTAAGTGTCCTTAGTACGAGCAAGCAGCTCTTGTAAAAGTTAGTGCAGAAACAGGCTCCAGGCAGTGTGAAACCTCTTCAGCTCTGTAGGGTCATTAGCTTCGGGGGAGGCTTTTGCAAATAGAAAAATTCTCCCCTGGATTAATCCTTCAGCATGTCAAAGTGACACTCATTTATTTTTCTCTCTTAAAGAGTTAGATTTCTTATTAGAGTCCCTTTTGTCGATACCCCTCACTGCTTTTTCTCTCAAGTCCTGGAGTAACACAGCAGACTTCCACTGCTTCCAACTTGCCTTTGCTTGAAGTTTGGTTCTTTTGTTTTCCTCCTACAGAAGAAGATGTGGGCTGGAAGAATTCTCTGGTTTTCCCCTTCTGTCATTAGTGGGTCTAAGAAAAGAAAGATCCCCTCTTCTAATAAAATATTTAATCTCTGGTCTAATAAAAGATACCACCTCTTCCTCCTACAGCTGCCTGGCTAGTTAAAGCAGTTTTGCAGGCAGTCTGGGATGGGCAGGGTGAGTAACCAGAGCCATCTTGCAACATAAAATACAGGTACAGCTGCTTAATGAGGGTTTCAGAGGATGTGGGTCCCCATTTTCCCTGGTGAACATGATAAGAGTTAATGAGTTTCACAGAATCACAGAATGGCGGGGGTTGGAAGGGACCTCTGGAGACCATCCCATCCCACCCCCTGCCTGAGCAGGGACACCCAGAGCAGGGGGCACAGGACCGCATCCAGGCGGGGTGTGAATGTCTCCAGGGAAGGGACCCCACAGCCTCCCTGGGCAGCCTGTGCCCCTGCTCTGGCACCCGCACAGGGAAGGGGTTTTTCCTCATATTGAGGTAGAACGTCCTGCGTTCCAACTTGTGCCCATCGCCCCTTGTCCTGTCATTGGGCACTATTGAAAAGAGCCTAGTCCCATCGTCCTGACACCCACCCTTTAGATATTTATAAGTGTTGATAAGATCCCCCGTCAGTCTTCTCCAGGCTGAACAAACCCAGGTCTCTCAGCCTTTCCTGATAAGGGAGATGGTCCAGTCCCCAGATGATCTTGGTAGCTCTCCGCTGGACTTGCTCAAGCAGTTCCCTGTCCTTGAACTGAGGGGGCCAAAACTGGACACAGCACTCCAAATGTGGCCTCACTAGGGCAGAGTAGAGGGGAAGGATAACCTCCCTCGCCCTGCTGGCCACATTCCTTTTAATGCACCCCAGGACAGTGTTAGCCTTCTTGGCCACAAGGGCATGTTGCTGGCCCATGGTCAGCTTGTTGTCCACCAGCACTCCCAGGTCCTTCTCAACAGAGCTGCTTTCCAGTAGTTCAGCCCCCAGCCTGTACTGGTGCATGGGGTTGTTCCTCCCCAGGGGCAGGTCCTTACACTTGGTCTTGTTGAATTTCATGAGGTTCCCCTCAGCCCAGCTCTCCAGCCTGTCCAGGTTTCACTGGATGGCAGCACAGCCTTCTGGTGTATCAGCCACTCCTCCTGCCTTGGTATCATCAGTGAACTGGCTGAGGTTACGCTCTGTCCCTTTGTCCAGGTCATTGATGACTCTGTTGAACAGGACTGGACCCAGCACCACTTGGGGAACACCACTAGTGACAGGCCTCCATCCAGACTCTGCTCCACTGATCACGACCTCTCTGAGTTCTGTTGTTGAGCCACTTCTCTGTCCACCTCAGTGTCCTCTCATCCAACCCACACTTCCTTAGCTTGTCTATGAGAGTATTATGGGAGACAGTATCGTAAGCCTTGCTGAAGTCGAGGTAAACAACATCCACTGCTCTCCCAGCCATGACTGCATGATCCAGCCAGTCATGCAACCCGAGAAGGCTATCAGGTTGGTCAGGCATGATCTTCCCTTGGTGAATCCATGTTGACTAGTTCTCATAACCTTCTTTTCCTCTACATGCCTGGAGATGACCTCCAGAATGAACTGTTCAATCACCTTTCCAGGGATGGAGTTGAGGCTGACTGGCCTATAGTTCTCCAGGTCCTCCTCCTTTCCCTTTTTGAAAACTAGAGTGAAAACTAGAGTGACACTGGCTACCCTCCAGTCCTTAGGCACCTCTCCTGTCCTTCATGACCTTTCAAAGATGATGGAGAGTAGCTCAGTGAGAGCATCCGCCAGCTCCCTCAGCACTCATTGGGGTGCATCCCATCGGGGTCCATAGATTTGTGAGGATCCAGTTTGCCTAGATGATCTCTGACCCAGTCCTACTCAGCTGATGGTAAGTCTTCCTTTCTCCAGGTTCTCTCTCATCTCTGGGGGCTGGGAGGCCTGAGGACCAGCCTTAGCAGTAAAGACTGAAGCAAAGACGGCATTCAGTAACTGCCTTCTCTGCGTCCTGCGCTATCAGGGCACCCACCTCATTCAGCAGCAGGTCCATGGTTTCCCCAGTCTTTCTTTTACTACTGATCTATTTAAAGAAGCCCTTCTGTTTATCGTTCACGTCTCTTGCTAGATTGGGTTCCAGCTGGGCCTTGGCCTTCCTCGTCGCATCTCTGCATACCCTGACAACGTTCCTTTATTCCTCCCAAGTGGCCAGTCCCTTTTCCACATACTGTAAACCTCCTTCTTCCATTTGAGTTTCTCTAGCAGCTCTTTGCTCATCCATGCAGGCCTCCTGGCTCCTTTGCTTGACTTCTTCCTCACAGGGATGCACCAATCTTGAGGTTGGGGGAAGTGGTAATTGAATATTGACCAGCTCTCTTGGACCCCACTGCCTTCCAGAGCCCTAACTCATGGGATTCTTCCACGCAGGTGTTTGAAGAGGCCAAAGTTGGACCTCCTGAAGTCCAGGTTATAACCCTGCTTGTTACCCTGCTTCTACCATGCAGGATCCTGAACTCCACCATTTTGTGGTCACTGCAGCCAAGGCAACCCCCAACCCTCACATCCTCAACCAGACTTTCTCTGTTTGTTAGTAGAAGGTCCAGCAGTGCATCTCACCTCATTGGGTCCTTCACCACCTGTGTCAAAAAGTTATCCTTGATGCTCTGCAGAAACCTCCAGGATCGTGCATGGCTCACCGTGTTGCTTTTCCAGCAAATATCAGGGTGGTTGAAGTCCCCCATGAGAACCAGGGCCTGTGATTGTGAGGCTACTTCCAGCTGCCTTCAGAAGGCTTCATCGACTTCCTCTTCCTGATCAGATGGCCTGTAACAAATGCGCACAACAGTGTTACCCATATTTGCCCACCCCTTCATTTTTACCCAAAAGCTCTTGACTCGTTCCTCCCTTCAAATGCTTCTCAGCAGTCTGCTAATTAAGCTAACAAGGAAACCTTAGTTAAACCCATGAGGTTATTCTGCACTGTTTATGAACCTGTGGATCCATACGCATCATTCTCAGTGTTGATTGTGTTTGGGACACGGTGCTGTGTCTCAGGACTCAGCTAGACACCTCTCAGCCTTATTCTCTGTGTGTGGTTGCGTGAGGGGTGGCTCGCTGGGTTACGTGGCAAGGGATGTGCATCCTGCTTGAGGTTTGGTGGAGGGAAAACAGGCTGGAAAAGAGGACAAGGCTTCTGGTGGTGTGTTTCTGAAGACAGTGTCCACATCTGGGTCACTAATGGTCTGTGACCCTTGTCCCATGCACAGAAGACCAAAATGCTAAAGTCCCTGAGGTGAAGAGGGGACACGGCATTGAACTTGTGTATGTGCACATGCCAAGGGGGAGAAAACCAGCCCAGTGCACCTAGCTCCCAACATGAGCCTTGACACAACTGCAGCTGTCTCAGCCGAGGGAGGTTGCTCCCTGCCAGGCAGTGCCCCTGGGAAAAATGGCTGTTTCCCTGACTTCCTTCCTTTGGGATTTTGGAGAACATCCTTCTCAAGTTTTTATTTCTCTGGATTGTTACTTTCCCGTTAGGCTCAGATCTGCCTCTCGTCATGGCACCACTGTTTTGTGCGGTGTTTCCCAGTCTCTGGAAAAAAAGCTTTCATGAGTGAAAGCGACTTCATAGGCCCTAAATCCTAAGAGAATATTTATTTTGCTTTCTGTATCTCTGTATGTCGTCAGGTTTCCTTAAACACTGTTGCAGACAGAAACTGGGACACAGTGTTGGCAGGCAATGCCCACGCTTCGCTGGTACCCACCTGTAACACAGTGATGGTAAATGCAGAACTGCCTGACAGCTTGTTCCAGTAGCTGTTTTTATTACATTAGAACGTCAGCATTATTATATGGGGTCAGATGTTTATTCAGGTGTTAGTAGATGCTCAGTAACAGGAGCACACCCAGATGACAGTACGCTGTCTTCTGCTTTTATCTTCCCAGCTTCTGGTCATCAGCACTTTAGGGACTTCCTAGGCTGGAATTTGCACCCAGATGATAACCTGATAACCTGACTATGATAACCTAATCCCTTGTGTTGCCCTGTGTATAATTTTGGCTTCACAGCATCCCACAGCAATGAATCCATAATTTAATCATGAACTATATGAAGAAAGTATTCTCTCTGGTTTTAAACCAGCTAGCTTCTAATAGGTGCCCATTTGCTTTTACATTATGAGGAACTGTGAATAATTATTCTATTTTCACCTTTCCTGGGATCTAATTCCGCTTAGCCTCCTTTTACTGAAACTTCCATTCATGTTTGCTGTGCATCCCTTTGCCTTTCCTAGCTCAGTATATCCTGCTGAGATGGAATGGGCAGAGACACACATTAAATTAAGGTGTGGGCACAGGATGGGCTTGCATTGCTGCCCTTTCTCCACTCCTCTCCTAGCAAGGTAAGAGCTCTAGAATAATTATTAGCACTTGCATAATAGATCTTCGAGTCATTTTGGAATGTGATTCTTCTAGGCCTTCTCCTTCTATGATGTTTCTAGGTCTGTCATAGGTTAGATTCACACATTACTCCAGAGCACGAGTAAACTTTTAATTCCTTCTTCTAAGGAGTGAATTAGGAATATGTTTAAGGCCACACATCCTTATGTCTTCCTAAAAGCTGTACTCTTCAGTACATCCTATTTATCCACTACTAATCCTGGTCTTTAATAACGCTGAGTACTGGAATAACTCTTTGAGGCTTCCCAGGTCCTTCTTCAGGAGCCCTTTAGAAAGGCACCACATTTGCCCGTCCATCCTCCTGTCGCTAAGGGTGATTTAACAGATCACGGTAGGTAGTTCTGCAGTTTCATATTTTAATCCTTCTAGAGTTTTGAACTGAAGTATTTGTCACTGATTTACATAGCACTTGTTTAAGACTATTACACTTAATACTTCCTTTGAAACACGGTCTCAGTCCATCACTCTCAGTGAAAGGCTCCAGGGTAGGGCTTGTTTTATACTGACGTAATCGCTCACTCGGATTGCTTCCCCACTTGGTTTCTTTACACCTGGAGCATTTATCAGGCCCAGCAATACAGTCAGAGGCATCCTACATCTGGTATGTTTTGAAAAGTCTTTATTATTGGGGATGGGGATTGCCATTAGCAGTTTGATCCTCAAACCTTTCTGAGTATTGTAATTTTACATTTAACTTATCAGGTATCATATTTATTTGTACTTTCCTGTTTGGACACAAAATTCTACTTTCTGAAAGATGTGTCTTTGAATATCCACCATCACTGTGCTGTTCAATGAGGCTGACTTGTTCTGGAGGTCCTTCATGGATCTTTTTTTATTTCAAATTTGTTTAATATTGGTTAAATCTTAATTGTTCTAAATAGATGGCAGGAAATTGGATAAGGTTTGAAACCAGATTGTTTGTGTAGGTGTTCACAGGTAAGACATCCAAGCTGTACTGATGGTCGGTGGGCACAGAGTCAGTCTTGTCAGTGGGGTCTGAGGGCATTTCAGCTCACCTTCCAAAAGAGAGTTGTGCAGGAGCTCGTCAGACGAATCGGTTTTTAGGCTCCCCTGACTGCATAGGATCAACCTCTGTTGCCTGTAATGGGACCTTAGTCATCTTGCTGGCATGTAATCACCTAAAATAAATCTTTAACTGAGTATGACCTTAATTGAATAATTAAGTGTTATTGCAGGTTGCTATTAGTTCAAATTTAATTTTATTATACAATTAGTTTAAGTACTTTTTAATGATAATTTAAAATTTTAAAAATCTAATTTAAAACCAAACACAGACAAATTCGCTAATTTCCACCCAGTCTGATGATGAGGGCATGCTGTTATCCATTAAAAAAAAAGCAACCTTAGCAATTTGGCTATTATTAAAACAAGATTTTATTTATTATCACCCAGAGGGTTTAAACAGTCATTCTTTCTTTAATAATTTACAGCTGAAGGACACAATCAAAAGTCAATTGCTGTCAGGAGGAATCTTTTCTTCGGCTTCAAAGAGCTTTTGATGAAGCAGGCTTTACAATACAGACACAGACAATGAAAGAAGTGGTTAAAGTCAGTGGCATAAACCCTGTGAGCAAGGTGGATTCGAGGCTTTTCAGTACTCCAGACAGATCAACAGAAAACAGCTTCTCACCCTTGTCAGCAATGTAACCTGGAAAAGAAAATCTAGTTCCCTGATGTGTATCGAGAGTTTATGAAAGCCCTAAACCCTTCCATATGTACAATAACTTTCCCAAAAGAAGGTGATGCGCATATAAATGTGAATGCTGGGCTTTTGCTTTCCAAGCCTTTTGCCTGTGAGCAGAAACTGCCTTGACTAAGGAAAAGATGCTAAAGATGCTTCATTTCCTAAGTTTGATCTTTTATGCCTAAATCTGACAGCCAGTAGATATTGCACATTTGCATGCTATTTTAGAGTATCCACAAATATCGGTGATCTTTTTCATAATGTAGGAATTCAGAAGTGAATACTTATTGCTGAAAATTTTGAGAGGGCTCTAGAATACTAGATTAAGGGAAAACAAAAGTGATTTATGGCATCAGAAACCTTCCCTGAATATAAGTTTCAACAAACTCCATCTATTCTGCTCAGAGCTTGTTAGCTATTTTGATATTAATCTTTACACACCTGTACAAGAAAGAAATCATTGGTACTGGCAGCACCTTTAAACCAGAAAAGAAAAGGAAAAAAATTTAAAAGGTTGCAGGAGTGGGGAGTTTTTGTTAAAAAATGTAGATTGAAAATGTAATTGAAAAATCCATAGGATTATGAATTTTTACAGTGTGGGTACTTCGTTATGGCAGCCAAGGGACACAGTAGATAATCCATCCCTTGGGTTCTTTAAATCCAGGTAGGCTGTATTGTTTGAACTGTAATGTAATTCAAATATAAAATGTTAATCTCAGGGAAGGAATATCTTCTACCCTGCAAGAGGTCAGACAGGCCCCTGTGATGTTCCCGTCTGGTCTCTAAGTCTACAAATTTGGGTCTGATTCACGTTCATCTTTGAGCCAGGGTGTCCAGAGAGCAGGAAGGAGCAGGTCCCCCCTCCTGGCCTCTCAGCAGTACTGAAGTCCTGTTGGGGCTCCCATCAAATGTGTTAACAATACAATAATATGAAATCTTCGTTTGTTCCAGCACGGACCTGTATTCACAATATTCGCTCTGGGAAAACGGTTTACTTTTGTGACTGAGGAAGAAGGAACTGAAGCATTTTTTAAATCTAAAGACTTAAATTTTGAACAGGCGGTACAACGAGCTGTCGAGAATGCAGGTAAATGAGACCTACCTCTTTTTTAATGGAAATCAAGTCCTGTTACCGAGGAACATTCAAGCCTAATCCAAAGCCGATTGGCTTTTTGATCATGCCTTGAATGCTTATCTTAACCCATGACCATGGTACAAAATGAAGGCAAAATGAAATTCCTTCATGGATCCAGCACTGGAAGCCTGCTAAGTGATTTGGATTCAGTCTCAAGGGATCAAAGGTTTCTGAACCAGGGACTGTTGTTACTTTTATCATCAAGCAACCCCAGTTTGAGATCGGGTCCTTTTCTTCAGCTAGACACTCCACCCTTGTGTACCAGGTTTGGAGCAATAGTATGTTGTCCTATCATTTAATTTGAAAATCAGCTGGTAGCAATAATTAGCGGTTACCCTGTTGTACAACAATCATTAGAAAGGATGAGGTATATGTCCCATCGCAGTGGCGTGCTCCATCAGCTCATGGACTTAGACCCATGTGGAATTGCACAGATGGGAATTCTTCGAGTAGTTTGGCAATTTTCAACTGTGAAATGAGAGAGAAGCACGCTGGCAAAGGGATTAAATCACAGAACCACACAATCCCTGTGGCTGGAAGGCACCGCTGGAGATCACCTAGTCCAAGCCCCTGCTCGGAGCAATGCCAGCAACAGCAGGTTGCTCATGGCTGTGGCCAGTTGGGTTTTGAGTATCTCCAAGGGTGGAGACTCCTCCGCCTCTCTGGGCAGCCTGCATCTGTGTTTGACTATCCTCACAACAAAGACTTTCCTATGTCTCAGTGGAATCTCCTGTATTCCCGTTTGTGCCTGTTGCCTCCTGCCCTGAGTAAAGCCTGGCCTCGTCTTCATTACTCCCACCACCAGATATTTATCTACACTGACAAGATCCCCCTGAGCCTTCTCTTCTCCAGACTGAACTGTCCCAGCTCTCCCAGCCTCTCCTGGTATGACTGACACCATGTACTATAGCACGAAGACCCAAACTGTTTTTTTCTTGGATCAATTATTTTTCACGTCAGTCAGTTTTGTGGAGCGCATGCATGTCCCTGTGCATCCACAGGGAAGCTAGGGGGAAATCTCTGAGTTGTTGATTCTGGCACTGAAGCTTCATGAGGCAGGAAGATGTTACACAGACTGGTAGAAGCAGAGGACTCACCAAAATCTTTACAGGGTTAGAAGGAAGCTTTCTGGGAATTTTACTCTAGGAAAATGAGGGTTAAGGCATTTAAATTAAAGTCACAGTTATGTGTAAAAATTTTCATGCTATCTTTCAGTGAAGATGTACTTCATCTACTTCATCTACTTCCCAAAACATTTCTCTTTCTTTTTGTATTTAGTTTCCGTCCCTGCAGAAGCATTTTATCAGAACCATGGTAACCTCTACAGCATGATGAAGGGAAAAATGGGTCCTTCTAATCTGCACATGTTCACGGGCACTTTGTGTAAGGAACTACATGAGCACATGGCACACCTGGGCACGGAGGGAACAGGCGACCTCAATGACCTGGTAAGGTAAGGGAGTCCTGCAGCACATCTCTAACACATGGGTGACTATATTGGAGCAGAGATGTTGCTGTAAAGCAGGTGCAGCTCAGACTCACAGGTCTTAGACAAGCTGTGTCAGGATACTTGTCCCTGCTTCATGGTTTCAGGTGGCTCACAGAGTGAGCAGGGTTTCATCTAAAGGTGTTTCTCCCCACTAGAAGAAACATCTGAGTTACCTATTTGGAAGAAAAAAGAAAACACAGCATTTTCCAACAAACCCTGTTTCCCAAAAGATGGGATAGAACTTTCACATGTTTATAAAGAACTTATGAACAGACAAAATGCTTGGTCTGCAGCAGGATGAAAACCTTCCCCGCGTGTTTTGGACCAAGGCTAGTCCAAAACTTAAATAAGACTTCTGCAACTGACTTTGCTGCCAGAGCTTCATGTTAAAAAGTCCTTTTACTGAGAGTTTCATGTGACAACAACAGAGCTTTTAACTCCTCCTTCTTCCTGATCATCTGGGACAACACCTGTATTTTCCCTGTCCATCAGGACTACAATTTGAATACTGCCTTTGGCTTGGACCTTTTTCTACGACCTCACATCCAGGTTGTCTCTTGCTGACTTCTGCACAACACATCTAAGATACAGCTTTTTACTGCAGCAAAAACGCTGAGCACCTGCCACTTCAAGTATTGTGGTTTGGATTAGCTGGGGAAAAATGTGGGAGAAAGGGGCTTTGAAACCTCCCAGCCCTCAGTCCCCCCAAAAAGTCATAGGCTAGATGACAAACAGATTACAGAATCCGTAAGAGTCATCCACAGTAAATCTGTGCTGACTGTCATCTGTTCTTATGGTTTTGCCAGACAACACAGGATAGAAGAATTGGAATGCAATGCCCCAGATAATTGTTATTTAGCTGCCTCAAAGTTAAATCCATAGAGCCAGCAGGTGGCTCCATCTTCCTTATGATCTGTAGGAAAGCAGGAAATTGAAAGAGCCGTTGCCTGAAACGTGTTTAGCAGTGGCTGGAACCCAGCAAAAGACCCAGCGTAAGGGTTTCTCAGAGCTTGAGTGCAGGTGAAGAGGCCTGGGAAATGGGCTCAGGGTTTGCAGGATAACAGAGGAGCAAACAGGGAAGGGCTGAGATAAAAAGAAAACAAATCAGCATTGTTCAGTTCAGGAAAGCTGCAGCCAGAGGAAGGATTTCTTGGGGTGTTTGGTTGCAGAAGGGGTTGTGCAATGCCTGGAAGATCTGCATGGGCTAACCTGAAATAAGAGGGGTGGTTAATGGGGAGAAGGGGATGCCAGCGCCCAAGTGACCAGACGCTGAGGAAGGTCAGCCACAGCCTGAGGTCCGTGTATCTCCCAGCCTCTGCTTAAAATCTGCAATAAGGCTGTGAGGTGTGAGGCTTGTGCCAGCTCCTCAATACTGGCGTGACGCTTGAGTCCAGCACTTCTAGTGTTGGCAATTCAATGCGCCGCATCCTCACCTAAAGCTGCTGCAACAGCTTCCCCTTGGCCTGTATGTCACGGGGATCTTGTCCTTGCAGGCATGTCATGTATCCAGCAGTGGTGAACACTTTGTTTGGGAAAGGCATCTTCCCGACAAGTCAGAGTGAAATCAAGGAGTTTGAAGAACATTTTCAGAAGTACGATGAGGACTTTGAATACGCTTCTCAGATGCCCGAGTGCTTCCTGAGGTAACGGAGTGGAGATGACGCCCACGGTGTATCCATTACAGGCATTTTGCTTGCTGGGATATCAACCGCAAGAGATGTTTCCCCTGGAGGATGATGTGCTGTCTTTATCAATGGTGCACCCTCGGGCCAGGCAGGCTCTCAGCTAGGTGCTTCAAAAATGTTCAAGCCTTGTCTGCTGCATTTTCCTGGCAGAAAGTGGAAACAGCCTTGCTTAGGTGGGCAGGGTCCAGCTTGGACCTGCCAGGGAGCAGCAGCACTGGGCAAGGGGCAAAGGCCTGAGCCTAAATGTGAGTCCCAAGCTGAGGGTATCCCCAATGAGGCATCCCTCTGCCCTTTCCCATACCTTAGCTGTTTTCCCAGCCGACTGATCCCAGGTTACATGGCTGTACTGTTGCAGAGCTGACTTTGGCTAGGGGTAATCAGGCTCCAAGGAAGGGAGCCTGTCAGTGCTCTCAGGGCCATGACAGCACCTCGAGCACCTCAAAATAGCCTTCAGAAAGGACTAAGGGTGTTCTACAAATGTGGCCTTTATTTTGTCAGGGGAGATCATTCTTGAAAAGATTGACTTACACGATTGTCCAAAGCCACAATGAAAACCTGTTGTGGAATAGATATGAAAATGCAGCAGTCTTGCAGTCACAGGTCCTGGCTGTGGGATGAGGTCTGGCCAAGGTGAAGTCAACACTACTGTCAGTCAGACTGACACTTGACTATTCATCAACTGATTGCTGCCCATGGGCTTTTGGAAAGAAATCGAGGCGTCCTTCGTATGGAAAAGGAAATGTTGGTTTGTGCTGCCTCAGTTAAGTGCTTCTTGTTTGCTGCTTTTCTTCACAGGAACTGGTCTAAATCCAAAAAATGGCTTCTAAAATTATTTGAGAAAGTAGTGTCAGATGCTGAAAGGACCAACCCTTCAGAGGCCACATCCAAGGTAAACATCTGAGGCTATGAAATAAGATGACTTTGATGTATATTTGGACTGAAGGAATGGAGGACAGGAATTATTTCAGTACTGGAAGAAATAAGCCAAATATATCAGCTTTGATAGCTGTACCTTAATTGTCCAGTATTGCGGCTGCCCACCTGGGGACAGACCCATAATTTTGAGTCCTACTCCTCAATTTCCTACAATTCTGAGAATTGACATCTTCCTCTGGGGAATTTTAAGCCAAGGGTTCAGAGCTATGACCCATCGCCAGCCTCCAGTATCGCAGTTACAGCAAGAGTTGAAAGAGGTGAGAGAAAGAGCTCTTCAGTTGTTTCTCTGAGAGCACTCCGCTGTGAAATTTCAAAACCGTATATGTACTATTTTTAAACCCTGGTGTAGAGTGAGTAGATCCTCCAGCAGCCAGACTAGTAGAAAATAGCAGATTACTGGATTGGAAGCCAAGTGCCCTAAATATTGATTGTGTCAAAGCTGTGATAAGTCGTCCCCTGGTTATTCTCCTTAGCTATGGCAAGAATTCTGTCTATACACTGGCAAACATGAGGGCAGACTGGCCAGGGAATTTTGATCTACCAAATTATTATAGAACAGATCATTAAACAAACCAGGTTTTATTTAGACTTTAAAAGCTTTACATACCACAATTTATTTCATAAAATAAACTTGAATAATGGAAAGAAAGGGGGCTGGAGAGGGGATGGTGGGAGGTAAGAAGGTTCAGGAAGTAGGAGGCACAAAATTAGTGTCTTAGGTTGGGTGGGAATTTGGAAAAAAGAGTGATTGTTTTTTATTCAAGGTCAGCCTTTTGCCCTCTGAAAAGTGGGCAGGAAGCTTTGCCTTGAACGCATGGTTGCCTTGTATTTAAGGAAATAGTATTATAAGCAAAAACTGATCCTAGAACATTACACAGTTGCTACAGTTTGGAAGAATATCAAGCCACTGAAGTCACTGGTTAGGTCACTAGTGACCTGGGAACTATAGAGTTCACTGATGTATCAGACCATCTCTTCATAACAAGCACCTTTTTGCAGGAATGGAGAGAACGTTTTCTTCATCTCTGTTCATTCAACTTGTCCAGTCCCATTTTCAGGTTCTTTAAAGTAGAGAAGTAGAGCAGGAATTAAAAAAGAATAGAGATTTATTTTTTCTTTCTTCCACATACAAACTCAGTGAGGAGTGAGGGACCCAAATCCCCTAAAAACTTTGAGAAAATGGAGGGCAGTGCAAGTATTCAGTAAGGATTCATGTGGAGCATCAACTTCTGGCCCTGTGCCTATGAGTCAGTCTCACTTTCTCTTAACAGCTGTCATCTCTGTGACTGCAGAAAAACCATAACTAACATTACTTCTCTTTGAAAAACTAGTCTTATGTTATATCCTTGAATTCCAGTAAGCCCTAGCCTAAACTAGATTTTAAGGTTTTTTTAAATACCCATTATTATCTTTGTTAATAACAGACACTACTCCAACATCTCCTGGATAACTTGCAAGGAAAACATCTAGCTCCCAATTATGGTCTTCTGATGCTCTGGGCTTCCCAAGCAAATGCTCTCCCTGTAAGTACATCAGCTACAGAAACACCTTCTCGCTCTCCTGTTCAAAAGCCTGTATTTGGGAAGGAAAGGCTTTGAACCAGAGGTCACCCACAATGCATGCATTCCAAAGAAGGGATTATCACGCCCACACGCATCACTACAAATACCCCCAGGCTGCAATGTCACAGAAGCAATGACAAGGAAAGCTCTTTTTGTGTTTTTCCTAAGTTATTATGTTCCCTATCATAAGATTTCAGGAACATATCTCTCGTAACTATTCAGATCACAGTCTTAAGCTGTGAGGAGCATTTAACTCTATTTTGAAGCACTGTGGCTTTATAGAGTAGAGACTCTATTTTAAATAGCCTGGTGTTGTCAACTGTAAAGAATATCAAAAGCATAATATAGAGTAACTTCAACTGTGTGTAGATCCTTGAGTGAATTTGGCTCTTTTGCTTTGGGGGATCTGCTGTACAGATGCCAGTGTTGCTTCAGGGGGAGAAAAGCAATAGTTTGATTCTACTGCCGCTTAAGTTTTGCCTAGGTTAGAAACGGGCTTGACAGGTTAATGATACAGATATACCTATGCTAACAAGCCCAATTTATCTAACACAGCGTAGGCGGGCCAAAGACATTTATAAGAATTTCTCAGATGAAAAATCCATAGCAGCAAAAACATCCTTTATTTACCATGACTACTAAGCTCTTTCCAGCACAGTTATGTCCGTTACAGATGTGATTTAGGAAAAAATGCTACTGAGTTATTTTTATATGTACTCCTAATGGATGTATCTATGTTTTTCATGGATTGGGTATTACTACAATTTACCCTAAAGGAATTTCACCCATTTCAGTGCGGTTTCTGTGGATTCATGTGTTGGTATCAGTGAGAGGCATAGCCTGCTCTCTGTTATCAGGGTAGCTGACATTCCTTCCACAACACTATCATGAGTTACTTCTGTAATATTCAGCTGTAAATAGACATACAGATATTTCGTTGTTTCTCAGAAGAGTCACAACCACTGTTCTGGTGACAGGGATGATGAAAAAAGGCCTTTCACCCTTCAAGGGGATTTTTTACAAGTGCATTAAACCCTTTTATCTGAAACAATTCAGTTATCCCTCCTCAGCCCATGGAGTGAAGCCGTGGTGTCCAAGCACTGTACAAGAAAACTAAGCTACCAGATTTGTTTTGCCGAAGGAGGGCTGCATCCACGTAGGGCTATTTGGGAAATAACAGTAAGAGTTCTCATCCCTCACCGGCACAGATGGCCCGCGACCAGATCTGTGCACAGACTGCATCTCCTGCTAGCTCAGCGAGAGGAGAGAGACTCCTGGCAGCGCTGCGAGTCCTTCTGGTTTCATCCTACTTAAGAGGATTTTCTCTCTTCCTAAATTTCTTGATTTTCAACCTCGTTGCATAATCAGTTAGCAAATTATTTCTAAAGGGGTTGAGGGGTTGTACCACTGCTTGTTTTGCTGTTAATTAAAACTTTTCCTGCCCATTTTAGCGTGACTCACTGTGACAATGCCCTGCAAATTATTTCACCTAATATCTGCTAATAGTAGCAGGAATTTACTATTTAATTTTTCTTCCATTCATGCAGCTAAATCTAATCACACACAATGATTTAGTAATTCATTTTAACACCTAGTTATTTGAAATCAAAGAAAGGATTCCGTCTTTCAAAGCTCAAAGCCAAAGCTATGTAATGCTTGCTGAAGATAAGTACACAGCAGATACTAGACCTAATCTCCCAGGATCTGAGCCCTCAGATGTGGGTTTACCCTGGAAACACAGCTCCGGGTGCATCCCAACTACAACATGCACATCCAAAAAAGTGCAAATATTTTCACCTGCCTCTGTGATTTGCTACAAAGATCCTGTAATTCTGTTCCATATTGCTGAGTTAAAGTACTTTCATCTCTGTTTAGATTGCATTCTGGACCCTTGTTTTCATACTGTCTTATCCTTCCATTTACAAGAAAATCATGGAAGACCTGGCTTCTGTTTTTGGTAAAGCAGGTAATTAATCCGATCATGTCCTTGCAGAACCTAGCAATGATTTATTCTTTCTTGGCCCAGCACACGGCCAATAGTCAGTGGCTGGGAATAACGAATGTGGCTGCTGTGGGTACTGCTCATAATATAGGGTCCAGCTCCGAGTTCTTTGCTCAGCATATGCTCAAGGCATATTTTTAAGCAAAACTACCTTTGATGTTAGCAAAAGAAGGTAAAAAAGAACCATATGTCTTTGTCTCTTCATTCCACCCCTATCATTTAGACCTAGATTTATACTGACCAGTCTTGTGCTTCTTTTGATGCATCTATGCTAGGGTCAGATGAGGTCTTTCAATTCAGCTGCTCTTCATGGTGTGATGTTCACCAGAGTTACAGCTATTCTGAGGAAAAACAGGCCAGGAAAGTGTTCTCTTTTCTCTCATCTGAGGCCAGTTTGTCCAGCACGATTCACCCCCACATGACTAATCTCTTTCCCTCAAAAAACCAGTCACCTACTGGGAGCAGCCAGTCACTTATACAGTCCCCTGAGCAATGCTTAGACTTTCATGGAAGACTTTTAGTTGACATGGGTCAAAACCACATCAAGGAACGTGTCAATGATTAATCAATAAGGATAATCATGAACCAGCTCTTAAGCCTTTCTCCCGGCCCTGCTTTATGTGCTAGTGTTAACGTAGCCCGAGAGCTCAGCCATGACTACTTGTCTTGGTGCCTGCAGTCCCTGAGGTTGCCATGCAGTGTCCTGCCAAAGTACTGAGAAAGTCCAGGGACTCTCAACTTCCAAGGTGACCTTTGTTTGGCCTCTTCTGGCAGATGGCATATCTACAGCTACCTTAGAGTTATTAAATTATCTTCAGTGGCTTTTCTTAAATTATACTGATTTTGGTCCATTTATTTATTTTGAAATATAAAGAAAATTTCTGGGTGTAAACAAAGTCTTACAGTCTTAAGTGTTTTTCTGTCAGAAGTGCTAAAGCAAGACATGTCAACATGTATCAAAACAGGTGTGGAATCTAATTTTTACATGGAGTCTTCTTTCTCACACCACAACAGGTAAAGAGAAGATAGAAGTCTCTGAAGAGGATCTTAAGAAGCTCCCTTTTATTAAATGGTGCACTTTGGAAGCCATACGGCTGAGATCTCCGGGTGCAATCACTAAGAAAGTAGTAAACCCGATAAGAATTCAGGTGATGTTTTTTCTTTTCTTTTTTTTCTTCCCCAAAAGGATGCTGTATGATTTGCAGGCAAGTGGCCCCCCAATAGATCTAGATGAAATTAAAATAGTAGAGATATTCCATAATGTCACATATAACTTCTTTTTAGTTTAACAGATTTATTCATCATCATTATTTTAATTGTCATTAATTTAAGAGTGGTTTTGCTTCTTTTGCTCATAGTCTTCAGTTTTGTATTTAATTTAAATTAAATTGAATTGACTTGGAGATACTGTGCTGATGCAATATGAAATAGTAATCACACACATAAAATACAGTAAAAGGCACCACAATTTAGTAACTAATAAAACTCCTTCTTTTCTGTTTGTTCTCTTCAGTGCTCTTTAGAGGGGAAGTGCCAGTGTTCGAGAGTCTAACAAATGTTTGGGAGAAAGATGCTCTCTCTTAAGCAATCAGCACTCGTGCCCATTTAAGAAATTACTGAAGTCCCATAAAGGCCTATTGTCATATAAGTCCTTCTATGAATTTCTTTGTGTTTTGAAGGAAGTGATTAATAAAAGACTTAGAAAAAAAGCATTTCACGTGGTACATCAAGAAGTGGGAAAAACAGAAACAAGGTTTCTGTTATTTCTATACCTGAAAAACCAAATGAGAACAAAACCAGCCTTCCCACACTCTCCACTGTTTAGGTCTTTCTTATGCAAAAAAGGGCAACAGCAAGAAGCAGCTTCAAACATGCAATATACCCACCATGGCTTCACCACCTTCACTTGTCCTCTGTTAGGACCTTCTGCTGGTGGAAGAGGAGTACTAAGGAGGGTCTGTTTGGTGAGTTGAGCCCATGATTTTCAGTTTTCTTAAAGTTTTTTCTCCTTTTCAGAATTTCACCATCCCGGCAGGTGACATGCTGATGTTGTCGCCATACTGGTTGCACAGGAATCCAAAATATTTTCCTGACCCAGAAATGTTCAAACCTGTAAGTTGTCACTGTTAGCACAGGTATTTTGCTGTCTTTTCTCCTCTTCACTTATTTCAAAACAAAAGCACATGAATGAATTGGCTTAAAGTTGGGTGTTTCCCATCGTCTAGAAGAAGGCCTTGTATGCGGAGATGTGCACAAAAAGGAGGAGCCTGTAGGAATAAGCAAGACTTTAAGGTTCAGTTATATATTCCAAATATTATGGTACTGCTTTATATCACTTTATCTTGATTCAAAGCCTGCCATGGAAAGACCCCACTGATTTCACTGTTGAACCCAACTCCAAGGACTCCCCTCTCCCTGCCGTCTGTCTGTACAGCTCATCTTCACATATTTACCCAGGCTCTTTGGTCTTTCCAGTCAGATGATTTCTGGTAGGTATTAGCTCTGCTAATTCAGTAGCTCATCTAGAGTTTCTCGATTATTATTCCACTCCAGGTGGCCGAGTGGGCAGGCTTGTAACTGCTCTTTTTAGCGCCACCTGCTATAGAACAGTTTGTTGTTTTTATAGAAATACATCAAGGAGTAATTTAAACAAAACTTCCCTTCTAGCAAACTCTTCAGCAATTTGAAATCCCTCATAACAACTGCCTGTTTGAAACCCTAAGCAGAAACCTTGATGCAGCATGTTATTTCATTAGTAACTGTATTCCTAAAAAGCAAGATAGCTTGTTTTTTTTAGAAACTCACCCTTTTTCTGCAAGGATTAGGTGAGCACCCCGTGGACATTGCCATTCCAATTGCCTTCCTTCGTCACCACTGAGATTTCTTCTTGCTTTTATTGGATATTGGTGCTAACAGGTTTCCTCTTCAGAAAGCTCTAAACAGCCCAAGCTGAAAAAAATCCAAAGTAGACAAGATTACATCGTCTTTAACACAGCTTCATCAGAGGAGTTTGCCATCATAAACTTGACAGGGTGTTACTTGAAGGCCTTGGTAGGGTTGCACTGAGTTTCTGGAGGCTGGTATAGTTTGTCACCCAGGATTCAAGAGATTTACGTCTGTCAGTGTCGCCCACCCAAACTTTAGCTGATATTGCTTTGCTCCTCATGTTGTTCCTTTTCTCTTAAAGCAACTCAGGATGGAGCAAGGAGCCCTCTGGGTACAGACAGGCTGGTTTTGTTGAGAAGAGTTCATTTTCTCACACACACTGGCTTGTACCTGAGGGCTGTGCAATCCTTGCCTTTCCCTTGTGTGGCAGCTCATGCACCTTACGTATAGCTGTGCACAGCGTCTTAGAAATGGTTTGTGTGCAAGACATGCACGAGCCATTTCTGTGCTGTGATACAATTTTGTGGCTGAGGGAAGGTACTGGTTGACCATTTGCTTTAAATGTGCATGTATTTAAAAGGAGAAGGTTGCATTTTTAGGGGCATTTCAACCGCTCAAGGTGCAGGATTTAATAAAATGGGGAGGTATAGGAAGAATGCTTTAGGGGTGATTTTGAAAACCTCTCCAATACTAAGTATGTTTCAAATGGGACCCTCATTTCTTTCCCTAAGTTGGTGCTGACTTTTGAATCCAGACTCCAACACTAGCAGGTTGAGTGCAAAAAAAATGGCATTAGTGCAACTTTGTATTGAGGATTAGCTGTCCAAGGTCATTTTTAGCCTGGAGAAATAAATTTAAGCTTTATTTATATAAGGCTAATTTGGAAAAAAAAAGTTTCTTCCCACAGGACCGCTGGAAAGAGGCAAATTTAGAGAAGAATGCTTTCTTGGACAGCTTTGTGGCATTCGGAGGAGGGAAGCATCAGTGTCCAGGAAGGTCAGTGAAACAGCTGGGATTTATTTATTCCCAAACCCTGCAGAGAGCAACTCTCTTGAAATGGGCTCCTCTTACACTTACACTTACACTTTCATTGCTTTGCTCTACGTCAGTCCTCTAATGTTCAGTATTATCTGGGCCTGTTTAAACTGATTTGAAAGTGGTTTCATTCCTGGAAAAGACAGGTTAAGTCATGATGTAAAAGCAGAATCTAAGACTAGCGTATCAAGGGATATCCCCCAGGGAGGAAAGTCAGCCTGACTCTGCTACTGCTGAGGCACCTTTCCGTCAAGGGAGAGTTGTTCCACTTACTGACTTGCCAGTTTACAGATGCAGGCTTTTAGGTTGCCATAAACCAGTTCTAAACTAACCTAAAGAACATTTCTCTGGTCTGAGGCTCTCTTTCCGTCCTCTGTGATGCCACTGACATCTTTGCTAATCTTCAGATATCTTAACTGTCTCCTCTTTGTTTAAATCCTGTCTTTGCATTAAGGCCCATGCAGTTGTACGATGGCTTAAATTGCAGGTCCTGTCTCTCTTTACTCCTCCAGCAATGCCAGCCTTGGTGCTTCCTGCGTTCCTTCTGCTGTTTTCTCTGCTGTCCCTCTTCCTGGAACAAGTCCCAGGGAGCCAGCTGCTCCTCGTTTCTGTGTTCAAACATGTCTATGCTCAATTCTCTGCCTTCAAAATCTGGTCTCCTCTAGGAAGCAAATAACCAAGAATCCTTAAAACTGGTCAGTTTAACTCAAGAGTCCCATGTGGAGCGAGGAATCCAGAGGGTGTTGCAGAGGATCTGCATTCTTGAATCCGCACCCTATAGCAGGCTGGACATGAGTGTCAGATAAACTTTGTGAAGACATTAAAGACACAAACAAAATGAATAAAACTGCACTCACCATTCAGGCTTGCCAGAGGAAAGTGCTTGCTCACTGCTGCACCTCTGTGACTTGTACCATATTCCTGAGCTAAATATGAGCATAGCCTCATTCCTAGCAAGGGCGACAGCAGAATTCACAAGAGACATCCGCAGGTACAGGACAAGCTGCAAAACAATGTTTCTGAAAGCGCTTGTTTATATACACTGACCTATTTCTTTGTTCAGGCTGTTCTCTGGACTCTGATAACATCTTTAAAATAAGTTTGTGGTTAGAAAGAAAATAACATTTCTACACAGGCAGTGGATGGAGAATCTTTTTCTTGCTGAGAGGCAAAAAGTCCTTTCAAACCCTTTGGCAGTCCATGTGGTGACACACGCCTTCATGCTTTTCAGCAATAATTCTACAAGAATAATGTGGTGGTCTTGGAAGAAAGGAAATTAAGTCAAGGGATGTACCTAGATCCCAGGTTGCAGATTTCTGTGGTATGACTGAATGAAACAATGATATTTCAAGTTTAAGATGCATTTTCATTTAATTCAGTTCTGGCATTTATAAATGTAATGTATGAAATGTTTCATTTCTCCGTTGCAAAAGTTCATAGTGACATTAAAAGCTAATTTAATCAAACTGAAAGCTAGAAAATACCTTGTAAAATATTCTAGCAAACTGACATGGGAAGAGCTCCTACAAAGCCATTTCTGAGCCATCTTCTTTTTTACCTAAAAGAAAAATTTTATATCAGTGAAGCTACTTTTGCCTAACCAGGTGACTATCGCCTGTGTGACTGTGCTTATCTCGCATAGCTGTCAGTTGTCTCCTACCTTATGCTGACATTGTAAATCCTTTACCACAATGGGCATGATTTCATCCTCGGACTCCATTTACTGCAGGACCTCAATCCACAGCTGGGCTCCTGGGTTCCAGCACACCAATATGGAGCAGAGTGCACTGGGGCAAGGTTTCAGAAAGCACATCTTTGTCAAACCCCTTTGTCACTAAATAAAACAGGAAGGTGTCGTGACTCAGAGTTTTTACAGGAAAACTGCTCTAGAACTCGGTCATGAGTATGAAAGACAGGTGGGAACTAAGGGGCATTTAGCTTCAAGAGATCTCATGGTTTCTGCCGTGGAAGGGAGGGATGCACGGTGACTCTGCACTCCTGCCTTTCACTCCTGGGCTGTCCCTCTGGCCACCCTCAGACATGTGTTACTTATCGTCCTTGCGCCTCAGCATCTCTGTTTGCAGAGCAGAATAACGGCAGCCTGCTGGGAAAAATGCTTTGAGATCTGACGGTGGGAAGTCTGCTGTCAGTTACATCCATTGCTGCTCGGACAGATTGCAGCTGAGCCCCAGTGTGCGTCTGGAGGTGTCAGAGCCGGTCAGCCCGCATCCGGCTGTGCTTGTGCTTGAAGGACAGCCCTCCGTCAATGCAGCATTTCCACTTTCAGGGCAATCTAGAGGCACTTTGGCATTTGGCCACATCTTGGCACATCCGTGCCAAACCAGTGAGGATGGCTCAGAGGCAGGAGCTCAAGCTCCAGAGGTCCAGGGCCGTGCTGTGCGAACAGTGCAGCGAGGGTAAGGAGCCCACCTTTGTACGGTGCCGCAGGCATGCAGTTTGGGCTAGTAAGTGCTGCCTGGCCTGAGCTAATTTCCATTGAACTATCTCTGCACTGCATTCCCCCGTGCTGAAGGTCACCAAAAGCTCCCTATCTCAAAGTAATTCCAGTGTGAAATCACAGAAATAATTTGGGTCTGAAGCTACGCCAAAACAAACAAGCATCCTCCCACTCTGGAGCACAGTGCGGCTCAGTGCATGGATCTGGGTGGCTCTGCAGGAGTTAGCTTGGGTCTCGTGGGGCTTATTATCTTCCTTTTCACACCTGCCAAGCCAAATCCAGGCTGACGCCATGTGCAGTCGTGTCGCCTTCCCCCCAGCGAATTCCCCCAATAGCTGTTTTATCCAAGTTTTCCTGCATCTCTCAGATAATGGAAAATAAGCTGTGTAAAAGAGCAAGGTAATATTACTATTCTAATTAGGTATTTAAGACTTATGTCTAAATTCTGCAAGTGAGCAATCCCATGACCTGGCATAGGTGCATGCCTGTGCCCGAATGCAGAACTCTTTTGTACATACCGACCTTAAAAACCAATAACCTAGAGGAGTTCACCTGCAGTTATCTGAACTCTTCTCCAACTGACTAAGAAAGGCCTTTCTGAGAGTGTTACAGAAAGAAAATCATGCCCCTGGGTCTCATACTGCATTTGAATGCTGATGAATTAAATAATAACTCCTACTGTCACAGCTACTCTGATGTCATCAGGCTCCCAGCTGTACTATATAACTTTATATAGCACAATTAGTCATATAGCCTTTTCTATATTTGGCTGTCTTCTCACTCCTATGAAGTTATTTCAAGTCAGCATGCGTTAGAAGAACAGAAATGTTTACACAGTGGAAAAACCCATAATGATAAGGGGCTGTTTTAAAATAGGGTGTCAGAGGGGTACTGTCGGTCTAACGTTTCACCAGAAGGAAGGGGCAGCCGCTACATTCGTGTTCTTCACTGAGTAATGAAGCTGAACAAAGCCACAGCATATTTTCCTATTGAAGATAAACCTTCAGGCAGAAATGAAGCATGGAATGTGAAATGTGTCAAAGACACCCTGTTTCTTATCTGATGATAACACACGTGTGATGGTCAGGCTGGACAGACAACATTTTCCTCCCTTTTCTTGCAGGTGGTTTGCTATCATGGAGATCCAGTTGGTCGTTGCGCTGTTCCTGTACAAATATGAATTTGTGCTTTTGGATGCAGTACCAAAGGAGGTAAAAGATCCGTGCATTTCTATAGCATTCCATGTCTTTATATCCTTCATTCATCATGCTCAGCTGAACAACCATGCTAACTGTGGTTATGTATAATGAAGCAAAGTGTTAATACAACATGTAAGGAATAACTCGATCATAGAATCATTAAGGTTGGGAAAGACCTCTAAGATCATCAAGTCCAACCATCAGCCCAACACCCCCAGGCCTCCTAAACCATGCCCCAAAGTGCAACATCTACATGTTTTCCCAACACCCCCAGGGCTGGTGACTCCACCACCTCTCTGGGAAGCCTGTTCCAGTGCCTGACCACTCTGTCAGTAAAGAAATGTTTCCTAATATCCAATCTAAACCTCCCCTGATGCAGCTTGAGGCCATTTCCTCTTGTCCTATCACTAATGACTTGGGAGAAGGGACCAACACCCACCACACTACAACCCCCTTTCAGGTAGTTGTAGAGAGCGATAAGGTCTCCCCTCAGCCTTTGTTTTAACGCAGAAGACCCAGAGTAGCTCCAGCGACATCAGTGGGGCTGCGCTGTCTATACAAGGATGCACCTATATGCGTATTTTGTCTCATCATTCCCTAAACATTACACAAGATTTGATAATTGCTTTCTGCCACTTAATAAACAAATTAATATGGAACTGGATTATTAATACTTTAAAAATATTAAATCAGGCGCAGCACTCGCAGTGCTCTTCCACTACACACTCAACGGTGGAAGAGAAGTGTAAGGCTGCATGAGCAACTGTGACACAGAAAGGTTTACCATTAAGGGAGAGTGGTGCAGTAATTTCCTTCCCTATTTGCACCGTGTCCTTTCCCCTTTCCAAAGATCCGTGCTCCTCACAAACAGGGACTGCTGCAAAGTCGGCGTGTCTGCCTGTCACAGCCTGAACCTGACAAACATGCCCTGTAGCTGAACTGCCAAGAAGAGGAAGGAGTTTAGAGTGGCATGGGCTGGGTATGATTGCCCTTTAGGCTGGAAGCTGGAAGCTGGGAGAACTTAATTCCTCAGCTCTCCTTGAAGAACCTGAGATGTTGATCTCAAGTAGTGGCAGAAAGTCCACCTGGAATATGGAGGAAGGTTGCCTCTTCCTGAGTGATGGTGTGTTGTCACGTCAGCCTTCACTGGAGTTGACTGCAACTTGGGTCTGCACCCACAGGCAGTTATGCCGGTGAAGGTATTCAAAACCATTAGAGTTTCTTAAGATCTAGTGTGTCATCCTCTGTCAGAGCAAGTGGAATAAAAAGTAATCATGAAGGCCCTACTCAGTGGCTTCAGCAAAGCCAAGAAATACTCTCAATATTTGTTCTTGGTTCTCTAAGACCAGAGCTCCAAGAACATGTTTGTATCTTTATGTTAAAGCACAATAATTCCATTAACTGAACTAACCTAAATGTTTCTACTGATTTTCTTCTTGTGGCAGAGCCCTTTACATTTGGTGGGGACGCAGCAACCCATGGCACCATTCCGGGTGCAGTATAAGTGCCGGGAATGAAAGCTGCCAGCACTAACTTCCCTTCCTTTGCCAGCCACCCCGGATGGATGGACCACTGAGCTGCTTCCTTGTCCTACATCTTCAGATGGGTTCTCTGCCTTAACAGTTCTTAATTTCAACTTTAAATGCTGTACATACTCTGCGCTGTGGTATGCCATACCGGCATAGTCGTACCCGTGCTCCTCACCTGATCGCCTACCTCCTAGTATTTAAAAATCAAGCTCTCCTGCTGCACTTATAATTTGTGGGCTGATAATTCACAGACTCTGCAAATCTGACACACTGAAGTCACCAACCAGACGGGACAAAAAGCTGCTGTGTCTGGAAATCCTGCACAGAAGTTGTGCTAGAACCAGCGGCAGGGCAGGTCCCTCAGGCCAGGTCACTGCTTCCTGCGGGTCTCTTCAAACCAGGGGCAAAGCGGAGCCTTGTGGTAACTCCACGCAGCTCCCTGGCACTGGTGTCCACCAAATACAGGACAGTGCTGAGCAGAGGCCTCCGGATCAGATCCACAGCCACGATAAACTGGCATGACTTCAGTGTCACTGCCTGTGTAGGTAGGTGAAGGTTTGGCCTGCTCCGCCTACAACTGGTGCCAACTTTTTGCGAATGAAATGCATTTGTAATGGAAAAATGGTGAGCATGGGAAACACTGGGGTCTTGTTCCACTGGAGCACCTAAAATTTCTACTGAGCTTTATTTGCCTCACAGGATTCAGAATCGGTCCTTGCATGAACATGCAATGGAAGTTTGATTGTGACGTTTGGCTTCTAATGAAGTGATTGCAAGAAAAGCTATTGCTATTCATTAGACTGGCTGTCTAATACCTAGAACATTTTTTCTTTCCCTTTCACATGACTTATAGCACAAATTGCACAAATCTATAAATATTTAATCCTATAAAGCATACCTAGTAAACGTTGTTCAAAGAAGCTGTCAAATAAGTTCAGATACCAACACTTTAGCTGCTGTCAGATTTCATGTACGATAGTAGCTGGCATGTACTTTCAGTCTTTTCAGTAAAGATTGTTCATCATCTTAAGAGGTATTTGCAAAAAACCACAAATGGACTTTCAACAACAGTAGAACGACGAGAAAAGCATCCGTAGGAAAATAACACGTTGTATAATTCATTAACTGAATTAATGGTAATGGATACAACAATTTAACAAACTTCAATGATTTATATGGCTGGAAAATGATTCGTCCAACTTCTAATTTAGCTCATAATGGTTAACTCTGCAAGAGCTGCACTCTTAACTGCTGTTTCAGTATCTCTTCTGTAACTGAAAACTACTCCCTCGTTTTCATGTGTGGTCATTACCTAAAAGTGTATATTTTAATTTTAAAATTTGGAAATGTCCACAATATCTGTTCAGTTATCGTGTAGTTTTGCGAAGGTAATTTTTTTCCCAGTGTGCATTTCTTTTTATTTTTTCTGTTTAATTAATTTTGGCGTTTGTGTTTTTGCATGTGTGTGGTTTTGTTTTGGTTGGGTTTTTCTTCCCAAGAGCGGTAATTCAAAAAAGTAAAACTCTGTAATGGCAAACTTGACTTTAGAGTAAAAGGTCATAGAATCACAGAATCACAGAATCACAGAAACATTAAGGTTGGAAAAGACCTCTAAGATCATCAAGTCCAACCGCCAGCCCAACACCCCCAGGCCTCCTAAACCATGCCCTGAAGTGCCACGTTTACATGTTTTTTTGAACACATGTAGATGTTTAGGTCCCTAAAGGAAAGTATAACCGGAAGGTCAGCACCAATGTGGTTAGAATGAATAAAAGGCACCTGAAGCCACCTGTGAAGATTTACAAAGACACTGCTGCTGGTGGGTTCTAACCTGTCCTAAACACAGTCACAGTTCTGGTGTAGCCTCTGCGTATTGCGGAGTTTTTCAGACTTGGTGTGATCTTGTGCCTGCTGAGGGCTACATTCTTCTTCCTTCCGCATCCCACAAGGATAGCCGGTGGGCAATGTGGGGCTATGTGATAAAATCCATGTTCCCCCTGGTACACAGGGGAGCAAAAGCAGGTGGGGATCCTGAGCGGTGCCCTGCCCAATGCTTCCTGGGGCCAGCCGCGTCCTGGTCCTGGGGTGACACCCCGCCGCAGCGAGGGGAGCAGCTCCCAGCTTTTGGGCTGGGGGGGAACACTGCCTGTTGGTATGGGGCACATCGTGGGATGCAGGGGAGGGGCAGCTTGTAGCTGAACAAGACTTCTAATGGGATGTTTAGGGGAGGAACCAAAGGTGGGGAAAGGGAGGGATTGAGGTGGGTTGGGAAGGAACAAAGGTGGAAAAATAGAGGGATAAAGGGATAAAAGAGGTTAGCTGCACGTACACAGGCTGCTGAGCGGTGTGCATGTCTGGCTATGCCCTGTGCCTGACCAGTGCAGCCTGCCCTGTCTTCTTAATGCTCTGTCCTAGCCTCTTCTCCTGGCCGAGGGGCTCCCGTGCATGCACACACATGGGTATGGGGGTGCGAGTGTGGCGACGGGAGCGGGACTGCGGAGGGCTTGGAGGGGCCACGGGCCCGTGGTGCCGGCAGCTGGAGGGAGCGTGGGTGTGCATACTCTGTGGGTGCGTTATGTCAGCGTGCGATCGCTACCACAAGTCTAGCCCGCCTCGCTGGTGAGGAGGAGAAGTGTGTGTCTCCAGGGTGAGGCACGTGGGGCAGCTGGCAGCTGGAGGGCCTGCAGGGCTCAGGCCAGCTGCCACAGAGCCCGTGGGGTTTGGGGGATTGACTGAGACCCGTTTGTACGTGTGTGTGTGTGTCTTTGGGCGGGAGGCAGCTGGGGAGAGCAAGGATTCAGGACCAGCTACCAGAGGGATCGGCATTGTACATGTGTATTTTTATATACATTTTGCACTCACAGACCTTCACGCTGATCTGCCAGAGAGGGGAGCAGGACAAGCCATTGGTGCTGCTCGTGTGAGCGCTCAGTGCTTCTGTCGGTGTTGGCCAGCGGGGCCATCGGTGCGTACACGTCGTACGGGTGCGTTTGTGCGTGAGCCTCGCTGCAGGCTGGACTCGGGTGTGGAGCTGCAGCAGCCTCACCTCTGTCTGGCTACTGGATTTAGCAACTCTCTGGCAGGCTAGAATTGTTCATTAAAATATTTGTCCTGAGAGGCAGGACATATTTTTATTAAAAAGTAGGCTTTTGGCAGGAAAGAGGGACCTGTTCTTGACAGCCAGAGATTCCAAGCAAGCAGGTGAAGAAAAGAGAGCTTGACTCTGGGATCCCCTCGCGGTGTGGCTGCCCTGCAGTGGGTGGCAGCTCCATGCGCTTGCCATACTTCCCTAGGCAGAAAAAAACCAAGGGAGGTGGATTAGTAAAGCAATGTGGTGGTCAAGTGATAGAGCTAAATGGAGTCTTCTACCTGGAAATGATTCAGAAGCTTCTGGGGGAGGGAAAGCCAGCACTTTCCCACTGGGACAGGGTTAAACGGGCATTAGAAGGTCATCACGATACCCTGCGTGGGACTGGATTAACAGTATCTAAATTATTCTTCTTCAAGCGTTTGTCCAGTCTGCTTTTAAATACGGCAGCGCTGAATCTCCATGGAGGATTTGTCCTCTTACCTGACTCTCCTCCTGTTAGAAAGCTTTTCTACATATCAGTAGGACGAGTCAGAATCAAGTTTTTATTGATACTACCACCACAAGGGTATTACCTCCTCTCCACAAGCAGATTTTTAACACCACCACCCCCCCCTCCCCCCCAAAAAATATAATATATTTTAACCTGTCTTTGTATTTCTACCTTCTGGATGTAGTATGGATGTTCAAGAGAATGCAGTGGGTCATTCCTCAGAAACCATCTTAGAAACTGCAATTGTTCCTCCTCCAGACATGCTACGGGCCAGATCTATGTGACCAAAACCCAGGGTCTGGGCTGGCCGGGACTGTAGGTTGGTGTCCATTTATACTGGGATAAGTAACTCCCATGTCTAAGCCAGTGAAACAAATGGTAGGACTCTTCTTAACAAGAGAGGAAATGAAGAGTTAAGAGAAATGAACAATAATACTCTTTTAAATCAATTTTCTTTTGATACTTTTTGAACTTTTTTGCATGTTAAAGAAGATTTCCAGGAAAAAAAAAACCCGGAAACTATCACATTGCAGCCAAACCTTTGCTGATACTTTTGAGGAAAGTATAAACGTTTTTCCTGAAATCATAAATTTCCTGTGGAAGTATGTTATTTGACAAAAAACTCATCAAAACATTTTGAGTTAAAATAGTTGACCCACTGCAAGTGAATTCTTTTCCAGTCAGCACGGTGAAAAGATAACCCGTGCTATCAGCAGCCACCTCCCAGAATAATCGCAACTTCTTTTATGTCTTCCTTCTAACGAGCCTCACTGAAGGCCCCTCTCAACTGCACTTAGCAGTCAAGTATTTCAAGTGGTCTCTTTCTCTGCGTGAGTAAAGGTATTTGGTATCTTTTAGGTGCCACTGATTGTCACAGAAACCAGAAGTTTAGGCTTAGCACTTATACCTCCTGGAAATAGATAGCTGGGGACTAAAAGATACAGCTGTAGCCACTGAGAGGTGAGCTAAAAATAATGACTTCCTTTCGGAAAGAAATTAATTCTAAGGCCCTAGCTCTGTGCTGCGCCTAAGCACTGCGCCAAGCAAAACTCGACTTACGGACGTGTTTTGCTTTAAGCAAACACTGAAAACGGATTTGCAGAATAGGAGTGGGTTTCAGTTTAAGCACACACGAAGCGCTTTGCTAAACCAGGGTCCAAATGCCTCGGTTGCTAACCCCTTGTTTAGTTAGTCTTGGCATCTGTGTTGTAATTTTAAAGGTATACAGGGGTTAGTGGAAACAGTGAGGTAGCGTTGCTCGTTATAGGTGAAACTGGCAAACGTTAAGGCCTTTTAGGAAAAATATTTTTTTAAACGGTCACATTTATAGCATAAACCAGTAGGCTTTTTTGGCAGCAAGCATCCTTCCCAGTTATTTGGTACATTCTAAATGTGTGGCTCATCACATGGCAAAAAATATTTCCTCTCCACCGGTATGCAGTGGAAGGGGAATTAGACACAAGAAAGGCATTCAAAAGATAGCAAGTGTTTAATTGAAACAGCCAAGGAGAAGCTTTCATCGTGTAGCCATTCTGAATGACATTGGACATGCGACTGAGTGGCACAGCGTTATTTATTTTTTTTCACTTTGATCATAAAATTACTAGGAAAGGTTTAATGGAGTTATAAATATCTTGTTTCCATGAGAGTCCTGGGAAGATAATTATAGCACTGAAGTCTTTACAAAGATAGAGCATTTATAAAATTATATTATCTGAGGACTCCAATGGATAACGCAGGGAATTCTGCGCTCTATTCCCAGCTCCCCTATTGACTCACTGTGCTGTTTGGGCAAATCCCTTCATCACTCAGTGACTCAGTTTCCTCATCTATACATTGGGGTAATAGCGATAATTACCCACTGCTGCAGAGTCTATATGGATTAAGAGCTGTAAGTACTGCTCACGCTCATCAGAGCACTCAAGCCATCTTACTGCTAGTGATGGACCTCTGTAAGATAAGCTATGTGCTTCCCTGAATTGGAGCTGTCATTTTTGTGTTACTGGTGAATGACATTACTTGTAGAGTTACAGTCAATATTCAGAAGAAATACTTTGAACCTCTTAGTTCACACTTTTTTAAGATGCTGATGAAACAGCTGTAGCCCAGACTCCTCAGAAATAGTTCAGTTTTAACACAAAGCTTGGAATTTAAAGACTATGGACAAGCTTCTTGTGCAGTAAAAATACAGTGTCCTTTCATAAAACCAACCACTACGTAGAAGCATTGTCTAGAAGGTTGTCTCGCAGCCACCTGTGAGATAGGATCTACATCTATAACTTTCCTAAGTTGCATCAGGCTTCTTCACTCGTGCATTAGAAGTTGATACATCATCTTTCCCGAGTACCAAGCAAAGAGTTGGAGTAACAACCACCAAAGGAGCTTAACGTACGAGTACAATGCAACTATTACTGTTCAGTCCTCGCAGCTTTGAAAAAGACAAGTGAGGAAAGAAGTTACAGCAAATGAGCAAACAAGTGGGCCCGAGTGCCAGTGGGATTCTGTGCCTGACGGGGATAACACGGGTTTTGGATATGAAACCAAGAAATTCTGTGCTGGAGAGGAGGTACTACGTCCCCCACTGGCGGCACTGTAACCACCCTGGCTGTGATTCCAAAAGGCTGTTGATAAACTTGAGAGAGCTCAGAGCTCAGTCAGGTGGTTGATGAAAATGTTGCTAAGCCTGCCAAGCCTTGGGTCAATCTGGTTAGCCTAAGGAAAGGAATGCTCAGAAGGGACTTGAGCACAGGGTGAGGAAACCGAAGTTCAGTAATGGATGGGCCTTTGGAGCTTGCTGTACCTTTCTGCTGCAGACTGGAGTGAAAATGAGCAGATTCCCATCTGAAATGAGGCAAAAAATGCAGATCAGGAAATGGAATTGTTCTACCAAGGACTGAAATTACATTTCTATATCAATAGTCCTGAAAGCAAAATTCCATATTTTTCTGGAAAAAAAAAAAAAGCTTTTGATCTGATGTGTGTGCACTGCTGGGGTGGAGAGAGGAGGGAAGGGCAACCTGATTACTTCTCAGTAATCTGCAAAACACAAACCAGGAAAGTCTGAAGACCTAAACTCTCTATTCTACTTCCATAAAGCAACTTTTAAGTAGTCTACAAAGGCAGAGAACATATTTTCTGAGGGTATGATACTGGTCACACAGGTAGAGTTTAGAAGACATCAGATAGGTAATCACAGCTGGCCAGAGAAGCCTAAGGCCAAGGAGGATCATGTTCTTCACCAAGTGTAATTAGGGAATGGCAAGATTTGGCATTCACTTTTTCCTTGCTCAGAGATGTCTGTGAACATCTGACCCAAATAAGAGCCAAGCAGGGCTCTGTGGGTGTTGTCCCTCAGCGCTGCATCTCCAGACTCCTCTACCGAAGGGGTCTTGCACTGGTAAAGTGCGCACCAAGCTGAAGACAGTGCTGTCACTCTTTCTCATGCCAAAGGTCTCGGTTGTAGCCAGACTCGACTCTCCTGAATTAAAAACAAAAGCTGCAGTGGGTTCGTAGCATTGGTCTTTGTTACTGCTGACACAGATCCAGAGGCAATTTCAAGGCATTGGCCTTTTATCTGTCTGTTATTCTGAAAAACATCATTGCTCAGAAAAGCATGAAGTCTGTCCTTCTGTTTGCTTGATACCAAAAGAAAATCAAGTGCTTTCCAGTACCGTGCCACGGCTGCCTGAGCGCGATTCCCAGGTTAAAATAGATAGATGAGCTCTAGATGAATAGAAGAGAGATGAATAGAGAATAGATGAACAGAAGAGTTCTACTCTGTAAGTAATTCATTACAGTTCAAGGTACTGCCTTTGACGCTCTTCCTCTGTCCAAACCTTGGTATTATCATTTACTATTTTAAACTTGTTTATAGAACTGGAATAATACACAGATAAAAAAGGATGATTACAAAGGCGCTTTCAGGCATTAAAACTGAGGTCTGAAGTTCCTTTTTTCTGAAAAAATAAACCAAAGAATGTTTTACTGTCTGCAAACCTGGCAACTGGTCTTTGCTTACCATGAACTGAAACCAAGCACCACTTTGTTAAAAGCCAGTCTCATCACAGTGATCTCGTTGCTCCTTAACATAATAAAAAGACACGAATCAGCAGGAGATGGTTATATTCTGTCCTTCGGGTATTAATCAACACATTCAGCCTTGCTAAATTGTTCTTACAGACTCTGGTTCAGAGGTTTAGTGGACGTGCACAGATTGCACGTGGAAGCATACGGGTCTGTAGGAGCAAACCGGATAGTGAGTTCTCTACGTACTCACAAGCCAGGACAAATCCAAGAGGCAGAACATAGCAAAAGCTGCAATCACTAAAGCATCTGCCCTGAGCTACCACACCTGCCAGCACCGATCTGCATGTGACAAGATACATTTGTCCCTCTGCATGGAGACATGCCAGCGTTGGTATCTTTGTACAGGGGTCGAAGGTGGGAGCTGCGTCTGCCCCCCCTTCCAGACTCTGAGTGTCTCACAGCATGGGAGCATGCTGTGCCACTGGGTGTCTTGGTGGGCTGGTTGTCTGAACAGGACGTCTCTAGCATGGGCTTTTTTTGCACAGATTGATGTAATGAATTCACAGCACAGTGGGCTTCTTCCAGAGGTGGCACTGGAACAGCCCAAGGGAGAATCTAGACCAGAGACCCTGTTTCTTCTCTTCTTTCCCTTTTTACTTCCCTTTGCTGTTCCCACCCTCCCTGGGAACTTTACTAGTGCCCTTTCTCCCCCTTCCTAGCTCAGCTCTAAACCCAGCTTACTCTTTCCTTCAGGATTTTCAGATATCTAGGATGCCAAATGTCTGAAAAGCTTAAAGTTGGAGTGCAACACTGCAAGGGTATGACTGGCAGCTCAGTGCTTTGGTAGGAAGGACATGATGCTTGGATGGACTGGCTATCTTTTTTGGAGCTCTGTCACACTGCTGGGAGAGCGGGAGGAACAGGTAGAGACTTCCCTCTGGCTGATGTGGAAGAAGGACATACTCCAGAGGTTGCTTTGCCGCAGTGACTCATGTCATGGAAGCTGTGACTGCCCAAGAATATCTGTGTCACGAAGCCCATTTCCATTTTGCCATCTCCAGTGTTCACCTTGCACAAGGGCTGGCAGTATGCAGGCACTGGCACCATCTAGGGGCCAACTGTCAATCACTGATGTCTTTCTAGAAGATCAGTGCCATAATATGTAACAATAACAATACATATAGGCATACACTAACTTAATGTGTCTAAACAAAACATGTCTTAGTAAAGTGTTGAAAAGGCCATGCATGTAAGTTTTTACTTCTAGGCACAACTCAGGCACAAAAATACAGTCTTAGTTGTTACTCACCTGCTCGAGCTGCTTATTTTCTATTAACTGAATGTGTATGTGGTGTCATGTGCTGACTAATAGCTCATCATTCACACTCCTCTGCTTCCAATGATATTCCAATTATACCTTCAACAGTTGCCTAAAAGTGTCAGAACAATGAATGAACATTTCAGAAAGAAAAACACAAAAAGCCTTATGACTATGGATCACACTTTAAGAGAATGAAACACATAAATAATTTTTTATGATCTCTCGATATAAACAAAACTCCTTAATCTGACATTTTTGAAAGCCCTTCTGTGTCAATATTTATAATTATGGATAAAGATTAATAAAAGGCAAAGAAATCTATTACAATGGACTTGACAATCAAACCCGTCTAGCACTGCTTCAGAACTAGGGCTCCTAAATTCTACTTCTCAGCAATTAATAAACAATAATTACCCCACTATTCACTTTATAGGAGTAAATTGTGCCTTGCAGTGGATGACACTCTGTAGCCTTCCAATTAGCACATGTAAAATTAGTATTTGTCATACCTTTGTTTTCCCAGTTGTTTGCATTCTGGAGCAGATTAAATAATATATTCAGAAGCTCAGTCTGTATTTAGATACCTAAATAAGCATCTTGATTTTTCAGAGCACCTACAAGTCTCAGCGCTGCACAGCGCTTCTGAAAATCAGGGCATTTATTTAGGTGTCTATATTTAGGTACATCAGTTTGAAGCGTTTTGCTTGAGGTCACATAGCTATGGCTCATTGCATGTTTTTTATTTCCGTTTGGGTCACAAAGGGCAAGTCACTTCTAATAATTCTCATCACAAATCTAAGAAATAGCAGGAGAGGCAGTAAGAATTACTTACTAAATACCATCGTGATGCTTAGCACTTCCTCAAATACATGAAGTTTCCTTCTCGGAGAATTTTGGTCTAAGAAAAGATAGAAATTGGTGCCTCAGAAAGGTAAGATAGTATGGTTAGAGACTGAACTTGTGTTCTGGTTAAACTGTGCTCGTTTCCTGGATTTTATTTGCCTGGCATCTTTGTCATTCCTTCTCTAAGCTTATGATCATTTTGACAAGCCAGATGTTTTAGCTTCTCGTTCTTTGATCGGGTGAATCCTAGAAACCAGGTGCTTCTACTTGTTAACACATGGCAGCAAACCACAGCTTATTCTTGAGGAATTTGTGCTGACATTATCAGTCGTGCTGCTGAATTGAGACTATTCCTCCAAGACTGCTTTTGAACTTGCCCGGCAGCTTGCACAGGCCTTGACCTTAGTGAACCAGTTACGAAATAAACAGTCCAAGACTCTGCAGAGGGAAGATCACTGGGAAAAAGATATCAAGAGGAAAAGGCAGTCTTTTAAAGTAACAAGGAAATCAGTTTCTACCTCTGTCATCCCTCTACTACACAACGTGAGATGCTTGTAGCTGTGGCAGCAGGTATACGCAGCAGGCGATTCACACAGTGCTGCCTTCAGTTTGCATAGAGATGGCAGCTGAGAAGAAACAGGCAGCCCATAAGTGAACACAATTCTCTTAAATACCTCGTATATTTCAACAAAATGAAAACCTCCTTGTCTTTTAGCATCCTTTTTCAAATGGGAGAATTTAAATCTGGCTGTAGTATTTTAGATTTGAGAGAACTGTACTTGTACTTTAAGGATGGTATTTGTTACGGAACAAAAGGGGTTTTTTTTCCCCTTTCTTGAAATGCAGATTGTTTTAAAAGTCAATGAATCCCATTTTTCCCCTTGATCTATCATGCATCTAGGCTAAAAAAACATCTCTTGGTTAAAAATATTCCTTAACCAGAAATTGGGACGTGGCGTTTTTGTTGTCTTCAGAACTGAGGGTTAGCTGTAAGATAATAAAGGTTTTTTGTGGGACTTTATGATAGATATGGAATTTTTGCAATGTCAGATTAAAAAGACTTTTTTTCAGGAAACTCTCACTCTCAGAAGTAGATGGAAAACGTGAAGACTCTCTGTTCCATTTCTCATTGCCTTAAAAGACACGAGCCTCCTGTCTGACCCCTGTCTGACCCTGAAGATGCTCAGGAACGCTGTGGCTGTGCTAGAGAGAGGGTTTAGGGAGCGGCAGAACCAAACACAGAGGCTGTCCCACTGCAGGGCTGGGATCTCAGGGGTTCCCAGAGCAGTGCTGCAGGTTCTCCCCACTTGCCTGACCCCCACGTACCAGATTTAGAGAGAACCAGCATCCCTGTGCAAGGCTGGAGCATGTACTTTCTGCATCTCCAAATCCGTGAGGAAGGGAATAGCCCTGCTCCATGATCAACCTGCTCATGGAATATCATGTGCAAGGACATTGCAGGCACTGAAATGTTACAGCAACTGAAGGACACTCTCCTTTTCTGCAGCAATTTTTCACTGGTGCACTTATTAATCTTGCACCCAGAATTGTGCAAAATGCTCTGTAGATAAATGAAAAAGAAAAAGAAGAGACAGCTTTTGCTTCACACATTTTTATTTAAACATCTGCAAGATGTTGTATCTGAGCTGCCTTGCAATTGCTACACACACACAGGATGCAACTGAAGAGGTGTTGAGGCAATGTTGTCTCACTGTACTGAGTGACTGGGTGATAAAATAGCAGATGAAATTCAGCGGTGATAAGTGCAAACTAATGTACATGGGAAAAAATAACCCTAACTGTACATACACAGACACTGCTCCAGACTGTCACTTCTGCTGCAGATCTGGAGGTTGAAGTGGAAAGCTCTCTGAAAATGTTAGTGTGGGGCTAGGAAGTGGTCAAAATGGGGAGCTGAATGTTCAGAACTGGTAGCTCCCCCCACAGATGATGAGAGGACCCCCAAAGTTATAGAACTGTAAGTCATGGCTCATGTGCTCAGAGTTCTCCCCAGTCCCTCGGCCAGACAGCTCATGCCTATTCCAGATCCAGCAAAATTCAACGGTCATTTTAGTAGAATCGAAGTTTTAAAGAAAGTAGTGTTTTCTAGTAAAGTTAGAGAGGATGGTGATAATTTCACACTGGAAATAGAGAAAACCACATCAGCTTGAAAGAGGGATAGCTGAAGGGAAATCCAATTAAGGTCTGGAAAATAATGATGGTGAGAAGGTAAAAAAATAGCATTTACTGCATCTATAACAAAGGAACACTTAATAAAACAATCAGGAAGAAGACTTGAAATGGTTTTTAGACAGTGAAGAATTACCATGGCGCGGCACATTGTGGAAAACAAAACCACAAATGGGCTCAAGAAGAGTTAAGACAAACTCCTAGAGAATAGGACCACTGGTAGCTGCTGAGCATAGCAGCTTGGATACAGCCCTGAGTTCCAGAAGTCCCTACCTCACTAGTTGCCGGAAAATTATAAGGTAAATAGGAGAAGAATAGATGGTCTATTTTTACACTGTTTTACTAAGCATCCGGTCTTGGCTCCTGGAGACAAGATACAGAGCTAGATGGATCCAACTGTGTTTTTATGTTCTAAAAAAGTAACAGAAACAATCAGGGGTATGCTAATGCTGATAGAGTAACATGCATTTGACTTGCTTTATCCACTCTAATCTCCAGACTCAGCCATTTGCAAGAAATCATAATCCATATCTGGCCAAAGAATGTGGGATTATCCCAGTGAGCAGAAATATAAAAGAAGTAGCATTCACTTCCTGAGGATCTATGGATTTTGAGACATTACTTACTCATTTCTTCTGAAAAGAGAAAACTCCATCACCAAAGCTCCTGCAAAGGCTGCAGAAGTGAGTCAGTGTTTGTATTTTGATGATCTGAAATCAGCTTAACACAAGGGGCCGAAGTCTTCGGTTACAGTACTTTGTGTTGAAATTCACCGTGGTTCCCGTGGTTCCTTCAGCACATTTGAGAGGCCACTTTTGCTTACAGATTAAATCTGTAGATAAGAAGCAGGTGCAGACTGAAGATAATGAACAGCTCAGGATTTGGATGAGATAGGCTAAGCCTGCGCTCTGAGATATCCGTAACAAAACTCCCACTCAGTTCTGTGGGAGGAGGACTACAGCACTGCTTGCAAATCTTGCAAGTAGCAGCTGTTTTAGCACCTCCCTTGGTATCCTTTCCAGAATTTCAGCTTCCTCCGGGTTTTGGCACTCCACAACTGCTTGGGTTGTGGGAAGACGCCCGCAGGATTTACAAAGCACAGGGTGCCTACTCGGGCTGCATGGCCTGAACGGCACTGGGGCCTAAGCGGGTGAACAGCAGGGCTCCAAGAAGGATGTTCTCTCAGTTGCTCTTACTCTCTTATTTTTGCAGCAGCACTTTGCCATGTCTGACTAACATATTACTTTGTGACCTTTCCCAACAGAAATCCTTAATGCTTGCAATGGGGGATATTAAAAGCCCTGTAATTCTTGGCATTTTCTTTGTTAGCTAATTTGAAGGACATTTTTACTGCGAAGAGTGGAGTTCTAGAGGGTTTTCCCCTTTATGTTAGCAGTAATGTCTGGATGCATATAAAAGCATTGCCAAAGTACTGGCTTAGGTGTTCCTGATTATTCCTGAACATGGATTAGCTTGTTTTCATAACTGCAGAGATTCCCATTTCACTACAAGAAAAGCATATGCTAGGGCAACTTCATTGCAGTGAAAACATTCTTCCCAATGTGAAAATACAGAGGAAGAAAAAAAAAAGAATACAGCTTGAGACTGGCTACTATGAGGAAGAGACAATTAAGAGGTATGTGTACATGAAGACACAAGGAAATTCTATGACATAAAATGTGGTACAGAAAAAGCACAGAGGATGTTCTTCCTACTCAGAATATTAAAATAAGACAAATGGAATGTATGTAAATGGAGACAAAGGAAGATACCCTACCAGCTTAATTCTTTAAAAACAAACAAACAAACAAACAAAACCACAAGTATATAATTTGGTTTAAAACCTGATTAGTTTATATTGTGTTATCTTCGGTTCCATAGCTTGCTTTCTCTTCTGCATAGTGCTTAAAGCAATAAGATCATGGTCAAGGCTGAATATTTTAGGCACAAGGATAAAACAACAAGAAATAATAATTACTACTATCAGTTACCTATCATATTTAATATTAAAAAAAAAAAAAAAGTAGAACCAAAGAAGAAAGCCTGGAAGGTGTCTAAACCAGATATGCGTCAAGGCACAAGTCAGTCCTTAGTTAATGGGACCAGGAAAAAACACTTCTGTTGCAAGTACATCAATCTACAATGCATTGCTTTTAGGTATTTGCAGAGGTGAGGTGGGATATGCTATTGATTTTGTGCAGTACAACAATTTCTTCTGGTATTATTGGAAAGTGCTGCTATAAATGGCATACAACTTTTTATGTATTTTTAACTAATGGAAAGCTATTCCTTCCATGGATTTTTTATAGTGCATTTAATAATTATATGGAAGTCTTCTAGTTCTCCATTATATTCTATAGATTTTCAAAGTCATCTTTAATGAAACCTATTTAAATTTCTGTATCACCCTATTGATTAAATCCCTCTGTATTACGTTCCAAAGCGAAGAGACCACAGAAAATCGGTGTTGTCCTCTGACGCATAGCAGTCTCGGAAGTACAGCTGGAAGAGAGAAAATAGCCCTTCCTTTAATAAAGCATGCTTTGGGAGCATCTGAATGTTTTCTCTTCTTTTTAAATTCATGACCACGATCAGCCTTTTCCCACTGTAACCCTGATGTTCCTTAGGAGTCCTACAAATGCACCTTCTGGCCTTGCCTGTAATGGGGAGATACACCTTATGCACCTGTTAGTCTGAAGAAGAGATGAACAACTAGATCCATTCCAGAAAGAGCTCACTCCGATGGCCAGTTTGTGGTGGTCAGAAGTGGGAACGGTGCTTGGGAGCTCCACCCCAGGGGCATTCAGGCCCCTACAAAACCCCCATGGGGGGCATTAGGATGTTTGTCACTAAAAGCACGCAAGGTGCGCCGGACTCTGTGGGCGTCCATCCCACATCTTCTCTCGGCATCCCACGCCGCCTCTCTCCAACCCATCCAACCTCTTCCCTACCCCACCCCACCCCACCCCTCCTTGCTCCCATTTCATCCCACCCCACATCTCCCTACTCCATCCCACTTCACCTCACCTCTCTTCACCTCACCCCACCCCACCCCATCCCTCCTCACCTCAGGGCAGGGGAACCCACACCCTGAGGGAGGGAAGCTTTGCCACACACGAATAACGAGGACACAAACCGCTGCCGGGTCCCTACCGCTCCCTGGGAGCCGGGGGCGCCGTGAGACCCTCCCCCGGCTCACCTGTCCCCACAGGAGCGGGGAACGCCGCCGCCGCCGCCGCCCACGCTGGTAACCGAGACCCGGCGCGGAGCGGTGGGAGGTGGGGGCGTGGCCTAGGGTAGAGGAGGCGGGGTCGGTTTGCTTCTCGCATTCTCATTGGTGGCTCCTTCCTGCTCGTTTGGGCGGAGGAGTTTGCTGATTGGGCTGCGGCGGCTCCCTCACCCCTCCCGCCTCGTCCTCCACCTTCGCTTCAGCGGCGCGGGTAGGCGAGAGGTGCGGGGTGCTCGCTGAGGAGCCGGCGGCGCGGTCCTCGGGCTCGGCGGCGGCAGGGGAGGCGGGGGACAAGCTACCCGCGGCAGGTAAGGGCAGGGCCGCTGCCGCGAAGGGGCTCCTTCCATCGGCGGGGCCGCCCGGTCGCAGCCCAGCCCAGCCCAGCCCTGCCCCGCCGACCTGGTGCCGCGCGCCCGCCCGCCGTGGCGGGGTTATGTAACGGCCCCGCCGGCTCCCCCCGCGCCCCGGCCCCCTCCCAGCGCCCCGCTCGTACCCCGGGGCTCAGCGCGCCGCCGGCTCTGCGGGCGCGGGGGGATGCGGGCTGCGGAGAGAGGCCGGGGCGACCCCGCTGCTTCCGGGGGACCCCGACCTCCGGCGCTGGGGGGTCGGGGGTCAGCGCCCGCTGTGCAGCCCCCGCTCCCCGAGCGGCTGGAAATGGCCGGTGGGCGGAGGGGGAGGCGTGGGGCGAGGGAGGACGTCGTGGCGGCCCGTCCTGCGGGGCAGGTGGCTGGTCCCCTGCGGGCGGAGCGGGGTGAGGGAGCGGCCCCGCGTGGTGGGGCGGGGGTTGCAGCCGTGCGAGGGGCGCTGGGTGGGTGCCGGCTCAAGCCCGCGGGGGTTTGCAGCGGTGCAGGCTCGTACAGCTCGGGGCTGGTGTGCAGAGCGCAGCGGAGCCCCTATCCCGGGGGGAGCCTCTGCTTCGGCTCCTTTAAAGTCGGCTACAGCATCCCACACGATGTTATTTGATGCTTATATAGCAGGTGGTTCTCCAGAGTTGTTGGTTGGCTTTTTCCGAACCTCTCCTAGATACTTTTGTATCTCTAAAATATTTTGGTCCCTCTACTGCTTCAGTTTGGACTTCCCTCGCTTCCTAGATCCTAGGATCTAGTTCCCTAAAAGGAAAATGTATGATAGGTTTATACAGCTGAAGGAAATAATACAAATAAGAATCGTAGTTTAATCCCGGGTTATGCCTTACACGAGCTTCTCTGTTAGGCTTTCAAGTTCTGCACTTACCAATGGGTTTGCTCTTTGTGTTGTTTGCCTAGTTAGAATGGTTGCTCTGTAGAAAAGGAAGACTTTTTCCATGAAAAATGTCATTACTGTAAAGAAACTCCGCTGCATTTATTCTTGCAGCAAAACTAAATTATATGGTTGCACATCATTCCTGAACAATGGAAGTCTAAATACTATGAGAATATAAAACAATCAGGAAAAACTACAAATGCATCACAGTAAACAAGGACAGCAGAAGTTTTTTATGTAGGTTATCAACTTTGTTAACTAGTAACTGGTACCTTTATTTTTTAACAGCAGGAACTGTCCCATTTTCCTTAAGCTTCTGAGAAGGAGTTGTCAGCTGTGTGATCTAGTTCATCTGTCCTCTTCCAAATATTGTAGTGTGTATTCAGATTCAGTGCCTTGCTTTCTCATGGCATTGAAAATGTTTGTCATTGCATTGGTAGCCTCAGTGGATTTTACGTTACAAAATTACTTGTGTGTACCAGCAGAAAATCCTTTTCAAGGAAACTTTGAAATTGTATTCCAAGTCATTGTGTTGTCTTGAGTATCTTCTAGGAGTTAAACACTGTGACCAGCGCCTGTTGCATGTAGTTCTGACATACATGTTTTCCTCCTTTTTTCTTCCCAACTGGCAAAGATAAATAGGTCTTGGTAAGAATTGGGGTACAGTTATGAATTCTATGTTACAAGCTAGAGGACTATTAAGCACGTGTTCCACTGACCCCTGTGTGAGGTGACAGATCTGGCTGAAGGCCAGCGACGCTGTAATACTGTGTGCCCCTTATAAAACTGGTTTGCTTTAAATAGCGTAGCATAGAGGCCAAGTGAAGGTAATCAGAAAGCTTGTTCGGGTTTCTTTGGATTTGGGGAGGATTTTTTGTTCTTTGAATACCTTAATGTTACCATGGTAACTTTAGCGGTTGATGAATCATAACCCAGCTTCTTGGCCTTCAGAATAGCACATAAAATCTTCACGCCTGGCATTGGTTGCTCAAAGTATCATCTTCCTGTTGTGGAATGGGGCTGGAGTCTTGGCTTAGTAGGGTTGAGCACCAGTGTCTGCTGGCTTGTTTTCTCCAGGGCTGGAGATACAGATTGCTTAGCAAGCCAATGCCAACTGAGTTCCTTCGCTGGCCATGGGGTACCTGCGGCACTCCCTGGCATGGGAGGCACAGCTGAGCCTTCTGGGCAATAGGCAGGTCTTGAACAGCTTGTGATGGCCAGCCCTGCTTTAGACGAACAAAAGTGAATAGTCCCTTTGGATGTTAAAAGCTTCCAAAAATAGTTACAAAGTCTCAGCTAAATTTAATACGGCTAGAATGTCAATGGAAAGGATTAGAACATTTGGGATTTGTACCAGTTAGCATTTAAAAAAAAAATCCTCTTCCTCATATCTGCCACCTCTGCAAGAGGAAACAGTGGAGATTGATGCTATTTTTGTGTGGTGGTAACAAAATCGGAGTTAAAATGTGAGTGGGCTTCACTCTACTGTAATTTTCATTACTGTAAGGTGAATAGTCATTGCGCAGGTGGGGGGTGCAGGGGTGAAGGTTAAGGGAAGGGGTGACTATATTGCTCTTGAGACCGCAACAGTTAATTAATCCTGTCACATGAGGTCCCCTTCTGTTCTTTATAATTAAGCAGAATGTCTCCATTTAAGTCCATGGAAGCTTTCCATAGTGAAGAATTAGCACCATATAAAAATAATACTAATCTCCAGTGTTCATTTTGCAGAATGGAATGAAATTTCAGTAGGTTACTACTCTCTGAACTTCCCTGTACACTCGTGCCTTCTGCCAAAGTCTTCAGTGTGGGTCCAGTTGACTTCAGCAGGGGCTGTATCCTTAGGCTAACACTACAGAAATCGGTGACTCTGCTTTCATTAAATCAGTGACTAGTTTAATTAAACCTGATCATTTCAGTAAAATCTTACTCAGTGGATTTGAATTATGGTAAAACTTGCTGGTTTGGGGTGTGTGGGATTTTCTGTGTGGTGTTTTTTTATAGTAGGAGCCGAGGTGGAATTCCTACACTTTTTCTGGACCCTTCTAGAAAAACCTGCAACTTCTTTTTTCCTGAAGTTTTCTTAATTCCTGTAGATTATAGTTTCCAGGTTTGCACTGAGGGCTCAATAATACTTTTAGTTTATAGTGATTATATTTAAAGCTTCTATTTGTAACATTTTTGTTTGCTTTATTCTATTTTTAGTCATGTTGTTTGTCATGGCAAGCAGTGTTTAATAAAAAAAAAGTAAAGTTTCCTAGCAATTTCAAGAGATGTGCCTGTTTCCTGATGGCCTTCAGGGACTCTTTTTAAAAACTTTTAAGACAGGAAAATGGTGTCCAAGGAAATGCCTTATTAGTTTTCATAAAAACAGTGGATAATCTATATGTGCTTGGTGATATATAAGGCATTGGTCCATTCAAACACTTCACGTGCTCAAGTTATCCCCATTCAGCAACATTTCAGCTGAAGTTCTCCCCTCTGTAGGGGTCTAACATCATGACAAGCAGTATCTATTTGCCCTTCTAGTTTTAGACTAGAAATGCAATACTTTTTGATAACAATTTTTCAAATAGAAACTTCAGTAAGCTGTTGCTATTTGCCAATGAATATAATCTTCTGCCGGTCTCTGTTAATTTTAATTAGAGGGGTACCATGTCTAAAAATAGTGAGGTAACAGAATGAATACTCAGCTCCCACCTGGGATCTCTACAGAGCTTTTGGTTACAGGGTTGAACACTGACATGACCTAACCTGTTCCGGTGGGAAGGATGTTGGCATCCTGTTTTGAACTATCACAAATTACAAGCTCTTGCACCCATTGACCGTAGGAGAAATCTGAAATAACTTATGTCAGTGTAAAGTGATGCAAATGGTGTATATGAACTATACAAAAGAAGTGACAGGGAGATTCCATGTAGGGTCTGGAAGGGTAATGGCTGCCATGGTTTTCCAAGGGTTAATAGTACTGTATTCTGTGTGATGTATTTTCTGACTTGAAAGTTTAGGGTCAAAACCCTACACTAAATTCAGAAATAACATAGGAATACAGATTACATATTGGTGAGCTTTATTTAAAGGTAATAAACAGATGTGGCAATATATCGGCATTAGTTGGAGGTTAGATGAACTTGGGCTCAGGTTGGTTTGTCTCAGTATCTCAGCCTTTTAAAAGGAACAATCCTGCTACAGAGTTTACTAGTGTGGTCCCAGTTAAGATCTCAGTGACTGAATTTAGCACCAGTATTGGTGCTGGGTGGTGCCTTAGTGTTAACTGTATTTTTATGGCATTGCCACTTCTTTTGAAATTCTGTATGACAACTTCTGGGATCTTAAGTATTTGAAAAAATTCCTGATTTTGGGAGGGAAAGCAAAGGCACAACTCAGTTTGAACTCTTTACTTTTTAAAAGAAAGATGATTACAGTTTACCCGTACGTGGATGTCTTTCTATGTTTTTTTGATAATATATAAAAGGGACCATAAGAGGGGGAAATTTAACTTATTTTGTCAGAAGCTGTGGAAAGAATCTTTAATATAAATGGGAGTGTGACCCAGTGGTTGTATTCCAGTTACATAAAAGGTGACTTTAAATAGTGTTTATTTTATACGACAATCCAGTACCTGGATTAGACATGATTTAGAATGAATTGTTTTCAGGGATTTGAAATATAAGATCTTTTTTGTCCTAAATTAGTAGAAGATTTGGAAGAAGAACATTTTTTTTTTTTGACAGAGAGCTGCCTGAAGTGGTTAAGTAAATTTAAAGAAACCACAAAACATCACTATACCTCAGCCTTAAGGTGTTTGACAGACATAATAAAGGATATGTAGTTATGGTTAGTTTTATGTATGACTAACACTACAAATAGTGCAGAAAAAAGTAAGAATTCCAGCTTGTGACTAGCTGAAAATGTCTGATGTGGCAACTTATTATGGAGTTCATGCAGAGCAGTGAAAACTCAACCATAATGTCATGAAAGCTTTAAGTAGATTAGTTGCTGAAAAGTACAGTCCTAACCTTTGTTGTCGCCTGCCCATTCCCAAAAAGCTTTTCCCACTCTCTTCTGATTGCTGCAAACATTTATGCAGCCACAAATGAATCAGGTCAGTTACCTGCCTAATGGCGTTAAACACAAATGTGTTCTCCTTAGGCCTGGTCTTTTCCTCTAACTGACTCGCTTTGTGCAGTTCTGCCGTGAATCAGGGCAGGAGACGCTTTCTCTGCTATGAAAGGTAGCATGGGGCCTGTCTCTGGGAAGTGACTGGTGTTGGAAGTGAGAAGCCAGAGGCGCGTGATGTTGCATCTTTTGGCAGTTTGTCTAGTCAGAGCCTGAATTTATAGCCCAAGGGCTTGAAGTGTGCTAACAAATGTTGTTGGGTATGTTTGTCTCCTCTTATTATCATTGAGCTCAGGCTCATAGGCAGTTTATTTCTCTTGGGGAGCGTATATGTCTTAGTAAGATTTCCATTTTAGTTGTGATGCTGCGCTTAATATTATGCGGTCCGTGGCCCCTGCTGCACAAATTTTACTTTGCTATACAAAAGTTATTCCATACAGATGTTCTTAACTCTGCAGGTCCCATCTTAAATTGGGAAGAGGATGTAATGATCAGGGTATTGTAAGTTGACTTTCTAGTGGAGGGAAGACTGATCAGAATTCTGGGTGTATCTTAAGTGTAGAAGAGGCATGTGTGTGTATGCATACCCACCTACAGGTCTTGAAAAAGAGATGGTCAAAAGGCATGCAAGGCAGTGCCTTTCTCAAGGCTACTTGACTGATACCCAAGTCCCACTGAGGAAATTTTTCTCAAGAATTGACTGAGAAAGGAGAAAGCATTCCTGTTGCAGAGCTCTAGAGCAAAACTACTGCCACATAGTGTAAGACTATTTATTAATTTCTAGTCTCAGATGGAGCTTTGAAGCCTGCATATTGTAGAATTGCCTGCCATAGTGTATGCTCATTTCCTGATTGCCAACTAAATTAAGTTGGTTAAAATCCTGAACGTTGTGGTTGTAACTTACAGCAGGATTTTGTTTTGTTGCTTGTCATAGTGGTTTTGCTTAATTCTTAAATGAAAAGCTTCACTTCCTATCTGGTACCTTTATAATATGGTTCTGCCAGGGTAAGAAAAATAAAACCCCAACAGTTTAATGAAGAAACCTGGAGACTTTTCTGACTTCTGTCGGTAATATTGAGGTTCTCTATTTCTGTGCATACCCTAATGGCTTTTTTTGTGCATTGGGGAACAGGATCTATGAAATTTGTTAGCTGCCATGAAGTTATCTTTAACAGTACTGTATACTTTACAATGAAAGTGAAGTTAACTTATTAGACTAAAAGGTACAGTTTAAGAAATCAGCTCTTATAATTTGATTTGTTTTCCATACATAACTCTATGTACTGTATTGCCTCTCTCACTCTACGTTGGCTCTAAGTTCCGTTCAGCCAGCAGATTCCTGTTTTGTTGTATCCTAAGACATTCCTGTAGATCTTAAACTTCACTACTCCCAGTTCTGTCTAATCACGCCTCTTCTCACTAGAATGCTTAGTGAGTGTTAATTCACAATCTAGATTCCTACAACTCTTGGCTCTTTGTCCTCTTGACTCTGTGTAAAGTTGGCTTTGAAACATCCCTCTCTGCTGAATGGACTCTTGCAGGTTAATATGTATGGGGGAAGAAGGGTTTTGCCCAGTGTGGCTAGAAAATACTCAGTACCTTCATTGACTGCAAGTAACTTGACTCTTGTGAATGAAAAACTTCATACTTGCAGGTAAGTCTGCTCTGCCATATAAGTTATTTTGTAACATACCAGGCTTGAGGTTTATGTTCATAAACCTGAAAGCAAAGAATCTAATCTTGACACAGGCTATATACGATGGCAAACATATTTAGAGATGATTGCATTTGGAGTAGATGATCTATTAATATTTTCTGTCACATTCTGAATGTAAGGTTCTTCCTTAAGCAGTAGTGGCTGCTGTGAAGGTTTCTTTCTAGTCCTTATCTGGGTATGACTACACTGAAATGTATGGTAATACTAGGCTTAAGTGAGTTGGTTCAAATACCAGAGGCAATATATGCTGTGATACTGAGTTCCTATACACTAACGTGTACTACTTGAAGTTCTAGCCACCTCCTCTGTCAGTTGTTCAGGCTTTTTTCTTTTCAGTTAGAATTAAATTCCTAAAATGCAATTAGTTGGAGATAGTTGTACTAATGTCAGATTGAGGTGGTGAAAAGACTAGTGCATATTTGATAGTCTAAAAACTTGTTGCCAGGTTGACACAGTAAAAAAGTGATAATTGGCCTGAGGCTTTCACGTCACACCTGCTTCTTTACAACACGGCATCTTTGTTTTAAAGCCCTCCCTCATAAATTACATGCATAGAACACAGGACTAGGAAACTATTCTGTTTTTAGCTGTGTAACGTATTTTAGTACCCAGAAAAGGAGGACAGCTAAGAGCCTGTGACCTACCAGCTCTCTGCAGATCATTATATGCACTATGAGTGGTATTGCTGTCCAACATTTAGCTCTGGACAAGGTCCTGAATTATCCTGGGCTGACCTTGTGGTTCGGACTAGATAACCTCTGCAGGCCCTTTCCGACCTTAGTTGTTCTGACTGGCTAATAAATCTGGTCCTATCATGTGATCTGAGAGTGTGGTAAGCACGGACTCAGTGCTCCAAACCGATACTTTTGAGCATGACTTCAGTTTGGTTTCTTGGGTACTTTGTCATTAGCCCTGAGACTTCAGCAATAACAATTACTGACATTTCCGTAATGTAAGGTTATGGAATTATGTACTCTGTCATCAGTCAGATGTCATTCCAGAGCTGCAGCAGAAATGAGGTTATATGAAAGGCACGGGCATGGCAAATTAGCTCCATAATTTAGCTTTGCTTTACTGAGATTAAGTCTAAATAAGCCTATTTTTAATAAGAAGGGTTTAATTTTGGACACCAGTCCTAAATAGTGTATTTGAGCTAATATTTACAACTATTTATAGAGAATAGCAAGTATGCAATAGAGCAAGGGCAAATCTGAAACAGATGAGCACACTGTGTTTATGTAACTCCTTATTTTATGAGGAGAAAAAGCAGCCAATAGTTGCACCTTGCTATTGAAAGAAGCAAAAATATAAGGTAACTAATTATTCTTTTGCATAGCTTCTAGTCAGCTTACTAGAGCTGTATAGAGGTTATAGTCTGTCTTATACAGCTGTACTAAGGACTGACTGCACTAGCCATGATAAATACCTGAATTTATACTAACGAACACACTAATAATTAATTGGACCTTTACTTACTCGGCTGGGAGGAAGTTTACTCTTGTATCAAGAGTAGGGTTAGTGTTTGATGTATGGGCTTGTTACTTCTGTGTCCTTCAGTGTGTCTTAACATTATCTTTCTACTCCGGTGGATTTGGGGTAGAGGCTTCAAAGACAGCAGGATTTTCCTTAAAGGTGGTGAGAATCATCTCCTGAGTCCATTCTTCCCTTCCATTTTTTATTTGCTTCCTAATGTGATTAAGATGCAAATGAAGAAATTGCTAATGGGCCTGGAAAACCAGGGTATGTTCTGTCCTTCTACTGTAGAAAAAATTGACTTTATTCCTTGTAATAGTGATACATCTTAGTTGTACTGGTTTTGATTCTATGTTCATGGTACTTTCTAACAGGGTTGACTTTTTTGTCTTTTTTTTCCTGAGTTGATGCCTGGTATAATTTTCAAAGCTATTTTCATTTTCTTCTTATCCAGTGCATTACACTTTCTCTCTAAGCCGACTGCAAGCTCAGAAGCCCCAGCCTGCCTTCCCAGTAACAAACATGACTCTTAAACCCAGATACAATGTAGTAATTTCTTTTAGGGCAAGGGGCACTTAAGTAGTGCCTGGCTTTTCTGGTTCTGTTTAGCAGCTTGTGTTGATATGGTTAGGTCTCTTCTGGGCTAATAAACGAAACCAGAGCAAAGTCCCTACTTGAGCCTTGGTGACACTAGTCTTGGTGTCCAGTTTCAGAGGTCAGTTGTTGCCTTAAAATAGTGTGAAATAAGCTTTCTACAAACTAAGCCCCTAAAACTAAGAATTTTTGGGTTGTGTATGTGATATTTTTGAAAGCGTAGTGTAACTGTGTCTTTCTTCTCCATGCTGCCAGGGATGAGGGGAGACTCATACTTTGGAATGCGAGGCCTCGGTCACTATGGCTGCATCCCGGAGGACGGAGGACAGTTCTTACTCTACTCTCTAAATGGAGACAACGATTTAAAGAGATGTTTTGCAGAGGAAGATTTTCATGAAATAATTGACTTCAATGATCTCCCGAATTCTCTCTTTGCTTGTAATGTTCACCAGTCTGTGTTTGAAGACGAGGACAGTAAGGTACAGTGTCAGTTTCCATACTTTCCATGTAAGAGAAACATATGCCTTATGTTTATGTTTACTGCAGTTTCAATCAAACAGTTTAATCTGTCTTGTACAAAGAAATTGGGTCACAAATATGAGTTTCTAAGGTGACAACAACATCCTACTGTGTTTCTTTCAAGAACTTAAAAGCCTTTTTGTCAACTGCAATGAACAAAAATGTTTTTCTTTTGTTCAGATTTGCAGAATACTGAAATGTGGGTACATGTCTTCATAGCAACCATAGTTGCAGTCATGATGGAGGTGGCAAAGTTAAACATGTGAAAGTTTCTCCCATTTGCTGATCACATACCACTGTGACAGGAGGCTGCCTTTCTTCTGTTTCCTCATAGAATCATTTAGGTTGGAAAAGACCCTTAAGATCATCGAGTCTGACCATAAATCTAGCACTGCCAAGTCCACCACTAAACCAGGTCCCTAAGCATGCCATCTACATGTCTCTTAAATACCTCCTGGGATGGCAACTCTACCACTTCCCTGGGCAGCCTGTTCCAATGCCTGACCACTCTTTCAGTGAAGAAATGTTTTCTAATATCCAATCTAAACCTCCCTGGCCCATCTTGAGCCCATTTCCTCTCGTTCTATCACTTGCCACTTGGGAAAAGAGACCAACACCCACTTTGCTACAACCCCCTTTTAGGTAGCTGTAGAGAGAGGTAAGGTCTCGAATGTTTTTAGTTATCTGAAATAGTATTTTAGCTGGAAAATCTAAATTGAATGATAGTGAGAACAAAGACAAAAGGAACTGCATGAGTATTTTTAACTCTGCAATTTGTTTTCAACATTGTTTTAGACTATATCCTCTTAAAATTAAAAAAAAAAAATTGCAGGAAGTGTTCCATCCCTCTTTTTTAGCCTCCTAATCTAACTGATGGAGATGTCAGGAATATAAAACTGATAGCTTGGAGCTTTATCTGATGAAATTAGCCCAGACTAATTGTTACAGGCACATCTGAGGCTGCCTGAGTGTCTCATCCAGAATTTTCAATTGAGAAACAAGCTGGCAGTGGTAAGGAGGGTTTTGGCTGGAACTGGCTGATGAGGTATCCAGATAAAACTGCAGATTCACTGGAACCAAAGCTGGCCAGGAAGTTAGTCCAAGAGAAAGGGTCTTTTGTGGGGAAATTACCAGATGAAAGGGAAATAAAACAAGACTTCTAAGGATACAGGCTTCCTGTTAAAGGTACTGAAATTGGTACCTGTTGAGGCTCCACAAGTGGAATTATGCTGTTCTCTGGACTTTTATAACTATCTGGTAATGAATTTCACTAAACTTGAAGGGGTCTGAAAGTCCAGTTTTAAAGGAAGAAAACAGTAGCCTGCCTAGAACTAGAGAATATCTCTTCATCCTGCAGAGAATCTATCCCCAGTTGCTGCTGAGCTTTCCCATTTGAAAGCTGTACTCTAGTATTTAGCTGATGGCTTAGTTAGCAAATGGAATGGGTGATTATATAAGAATGTGGGATAGCAATCCCCAAAGACTGGCAGGACTTAAGGATGTGCCTTAAGGATAGCAGCTGGGTTGTGGAGGTGGACATTCTGTTCCATGTGCATGTCTGTAAACTATCTGACATAGATTGAACAGCTCTGTTTGCAGGTAAGTAGTTACTCCTCTAAGTCTATATTTAACTAGATGGGATTACCTTCAGATTTCTCATTAAATCCAAGGACCTGGGGAGCTGATTATGATTTTTATTATTCCTGTAGAACATGTACTTGTGTTCCTAGTTGATTAATACCCGTAATCCTTTCTATTATTAACTGTTGCTGCAGGATAAGAGCACACATGAATTCAACAAAATATTGTCAGGTTACTAAGCTAAAGTTTAAAATATCACAATCACAATAAATACATGCTGCTAACAATCATATCTTCAGTTATATATTGATCAAATGTATATGTAGTGGTACACTAAGCTTTTTAAAAAATATAGGGTAAACTCCAGTTTGTGCTTGAGTAAGGGCATGCAGCAACCCTGAGGGAACACTCAGCTGCACATACACCTGCACTGTGGGTAAGCTGATTTGCTTTGTTCTTACTGTGTCCTGTATCCCATGCACCCTTTCACCAATATCACGGGGCTGTACAGCACTTCTTAGAAAGGATTCTGTGTTGCCTACCAGGAGTGATGGCATCTATAGGGAGCTGGAGTTTGGACCTTCATTTCATGAAGACAAGGAATTCTTGCAGCCATGCGCTTTACAGCTGAAGAAACTGTATCAGGTCAGGCTTGAGTTTTCTCTTGGCTGGCATCCTAAGGTCTCAATATAGAGTGAGTCTGAAGAGTTGTGGCCCCGGCATCTGAAGATGAGTGTTGCCACCTGGCTTGAAGCTGCTGAGGAGTGACTGCCTGGTCTTAAAACACTGGCAGAAGAAAGGGGTATATAGACTAATACTAGCCACTTATATCTGATTTTTCTACAGTAACAAAGCATCTGGTCAAAAAAAATATTTCCCTACCTTACAGACCTGTGTTCTTGGAACGAAATCTCTGCTTAGGTCAGGAGAATGTCCTGGATAGCTGGGTTGATAATATGGGCATTTAAGGATTTGCACAGGATGGCTTAGCAGCTTCAATGCTCTGATTGCTACAACTGAAGGGAGGTCGTTTTGCTTATCTCCACTCCCATCATGGGCAACCTGCTCCTTTGCACAGAAAATGAAAGCGTACCTTCTTCACAATGTGACTAGAAAATACTGAGCTTTTTAGTTTTTAAGGAAGAACAAAGGTGTGGAGAAGTAGGTTATCCAACAGGCCAGTTGCAAAGCCGGGACCATATTCAGCTGTGTTCCTATCACTGTCCTGTGTTCTAATCATTTGTTTTGGTGTATAACCTCTTAATGGTAGGGACAGGTTTTTTGTGTTTTGGAATGTATGGTGACTTGGTTGGGTCATGGAAATCTTATTGTAAAGCAGCTAAAAATAAAATTACTCCTAAACCCTGGGATTTGCAACATGTCTCTTGGAAAAACTGATTTGGACTACTTACATGAGCAAGATATGGCAAAACTGAGACTGTTATTTTTGGCGGATAGTGTGACTGAATGGGAGGTGCTGCTGCTTTTATCTTTCCTGATAAAACAATTGTGGTGGCGAGCCAAAGGGCATGACTGATTACTCCAAAGGCTTGGATATGTGTGTGTGTTAAGTTAATTGCTACACATAGCCCTCAGGCTTTCTGGATGGTAACTCTTCTGTTGTGCTTTTATTACGTGTGTATCACTGTTTTGTAAAGCCACCCTTTCTGTTACATGACTGTGCAACTTCCCTCGGGCTGAAACTGGTAAGCGGGCTGTCAAAGTGAAGTATCTTTGTCTCTTAAGATGGTTCCTTCAGATGCTGTAATGCTTCAGGAGATGTTTACACAAAGCTGTCACTATTAGGATATGCTTACGTGAGGGAAGGATGTGTTTCCTCAAGCTGTTCAGAGGCTGCGTGCTCTTTTTTCCCCCCACTATTTTGGCTCAAATTGGAAGGAGCACCTATTAAACTTGATAGTTATATTTCAGATAAAGAAGGTTTAATCAGTTTCAGAGCATTTTAGTTATGGTGGAGCTGCCTAGGACATGATAGCCAAAGTCCATTAAGAGCTTTTTTTCTTGCCTGTGTAATTCAAACCAATAGGGGATATTATTTTCTCATGCAGAAATAATAGTGCCTAAACATGTGTCCAGTTCTGGACTTTCCAGTTCGAGGAGAATGTGGACATACTGAAGAGACTCTAGCAAAGGGCCACTAAGATGGTGAAGGGACTAGAGCCTCTTTCCTATGAAGAAAGGCTGAGAGCTGTGACTCTTCAGCCTGGAGAAGAGAAGGCTCAGGGGGATTGTATCAGTGTGTATTAACACCTGAAGTGAGGGTGCAAGGGAGACAGAGCCAGGCTCTTTTCAGTGGTGCCCAGTGCCAGGACCAGAGGCTGTGGGCACAGACTGGAACACAGGAGGTTCCTTCTGAACATCAGGAAACACTTTTCCTACTGTGAGAGCGACCAAGCACTGGCACAGGTTGCCCAGGGAGGAGGTGCAGTCTTCTTCCACGGAGGTAGTCAAAAGCTGTCTGGACATGGTCCTGGGCAGCTAGCTTTCAGTGGGCCTGCTTAGGCAGGGGTGTTGGACAAGATGACCTCATGAAGTCCCTTCCAACCCTCACCAGTCTGATTTTGTGAACAAATGTTACGTGTATCCTAATTCTTCTGATGAGGAGGGTCAGTGTGTGAATACAAGACTGGGAAATGAAGGTGATTAAAAATGCATTTTCTCAACCACAAGCTTAATGGAGGCAGGGTCGGGAAGGGAGGAGAAGTCAAACTAACAAGTCAATGGAAAAGATAATCCTACTTTAATGGAAGGACTTTATTATGAAAACAGTTACTATTTTCATGAGGGTTTCTTTCACATTGTAACTTTTATTACATATATTGGATGACTACTTGCTTTACTGCAGAAGTCTATAGGCTTCCTGTGACCTTTTTTTTTAAGATGCATTATTGAGCTCGGGCCTTGAAAAAGACTTAAGGCTACCTCAAGTGAGTGCTTGGAATATTTGTCCAAGGATGATGCTTTAAGAGAACTCTGTAGCCTTGCTTGGAAAGGCTTTTTTCCTTTTTACTTGCATTCAGCTCTCTTGACAAAGCACATCTTTGTACTGCTATTTTTATTTTTAAGGTGCAGTAAAAGACACTGGGCTGTTCTGTGGTCTGCTGTGTTGTCTTTAACTTTTTATATGTTCATTGTGGAACAGAAACTTTCTACTGATGCTTTGACTCTGAAGCATATAATTGAAATGTGTCTGGTGAGTGCTCCTTTTAAACAAAGTGGAGCCGGTATGTCTGCTGCCATGTGTGAAATGTGTCTTTGGCTCCCTTTTCCTACAGGCTAATTCAAGAAGATGCTCTAGGAGGCAGGCTTTGTTTCTGCAGGGGAAGATCTGTTCATTTTGACTTCATTTTTAAAAACCTAGATTGTGAAGTCAGAACCACTTTGGTCATATTACATCACCGAAGCCTCTAGGTGTTGAGTCATCGTTATATTTAGAGGGTGGCACACTTCTTTTTAGTCTAATATTAGTGTTCAAGCCTGGACTCAGTGGAAGGTCACCGTAGCAAAGATGAAGTCACTGCTCCAAGGCTGGAAAGGAATGCAGGCTTCATTCTGCCTTCCTGGTACACTTGCTGTTGCTTTGTTTTACTTTCAGTTTTTCTACCTTTTAAGGTTGTTGTTCGTTGGTACGATAACATTATCAGAAACTGCCACTTGAAACAGACTGTGCCTTGAGCTGTGGAATCTCTACCTACTTTGTTTTGTTCTGCATTATAAATGGGATGAATGTTATTCCCTGTCATTCTGTAAAAATGGAAATGTTTCTTTAATATGTACTGTATATGTACTTTTATTTTATTAGATGCAGAGAGCTTGCAAAGAAAGGCTGCTGGACCAGTGTCCTTCATCACTTCATGAATCATAGCTGCCCTCTGGGAATCCTGTCTTGCACTGTTCCTTGGATGGTGGTTTACGGACACTAAGAACTGCTTGTTTTGTATGATCATGGAGGCACTAAAATTTAGCTATAGGAAGCTGTTCTTCCTCTGAGAAGTATGCAGTCTAAAAAAGTCATTTTCCATGACGTTTATTCTGTAACCCACTTCAAATACTTTCTCTGTGAACCATATCAGTGCAATAAAATATTTCAGCTAAAAACACCTATGAACTTTCATGCTTTGCCTCTGAGATCCCATCTGACTGCTGGAGTGATAACCCCAACTTTTTTAGCCCCATTATCTAAGTCCTCTCTACAACCTAAAAGAGCTGTTGATATTTGTCATTCATAAACCTACCTTAGTGTCCTTTCTGTGGTACAGCTGCTGGACCTTGTTAGTCAACTACATGTTGACACAGGGAATAGGATGCTGGCCTGACAGCTCCTCTGTACAGCTGGTGTTTCTGTGCTTTACTGACAGGTCAGTTGTGAGTTATGCTGAGGGGCTCAGGTAATGAAAGCAGTTGCTTCATGAAGTTGGACATACTGTATTATGAACTATCTAAACATGACTGGCACTAAGATCTACAAAGCACATGAGTGTCTGGGGCTCCCTAGGACTAGAACCTTAGCCACAGTAAGGTGCTGAGGTTTCACTGGAGAAAAGGGCAGTAGTGAAGAGAACCTTCACTGACATTTGGGGTCTACTGTGCATTCATTCTGGTTTGAGGGAAGGAAATGAACTAGTCTTGATTGGTGTGGCTTGCATAGTCAGAATTTTAATATATATCTATATAAGGAGGTTGCTCTTCTTGCTGTTAACAAGACAACTTGCTGAGGGTTCTAAAGGCAGCTCATATATTTATGCATATAGGGTCTGAGGCTAATTTTATCTGGGATGATCTGCAGAGTTTGTAATGGAACTGTAAGGAGTTGTTAGTCTAGTCTGGTTTAGGTATTCCTTCTCTTTTCCCTCTTAGGCGGTTCTAGCTGTTACTGAAAGGCTTCAGCATTTCTGCTGTCTTTCTGGAAAAATGCATAAGCTTTATGATTTGACAGCCTTTGAAGAAACACAAAGGGCAGTTGTAACTGAGTTACTGAGTTGTAACTGAGATTGGGCAGTTGTAACAGTATAGTCAAGTTGAATTTGCCTATGTCCACTTCATCGCATGCAAGTAGAAGGTATACTTGGCCGTGATTATCCTGGTGACATCCAGGAATTACCAAGCTCTAAATATTCCTCAATTCAATCAGTGTTCAACTCCTGCTCTGAAAATATGTTGAGCTTTTTTTTTAAAGCAACAAAAAACTCTATCAACCAACCAAAAAAAGTAACAAGTATTTCTGGTCCTGACACACGACTGTCTGTAATGTGGACACTGTCTAATAAATTATACAGTACTTTGGGTTATTTTCCCATCCGTGCACAGGGTGCTTGGTAGCATAAATGCCCTTGTTTCGATGGAAGAACATGCCTGGCAAAAGATCAACTGGGTTAAAGGTAGGCCTGTATTTGTTGCGGCTGAAATTTGGAGTAATGCTTCAAAGCATGTAACTATACTAGTTGTTTGTAAATTACAAAAATAAATGGCCTAATGTTCTTTCCAGAGCACACAAGACAGCAGTGACTGTCTGCTTTTTAAATTTGGAAATGTACTTTTCTCCTTATGGACAACTATGGAAAAATTATTCTAGTGTTGTCTTTCTGTCATGCTCTACTCTGCAGTCTAGAGGGAACACGTTATCTCAAGAAACCAGGGTGGGTGGGAAATCTTTCCTGGGAAAGGACCATTCAGGGTAAGTACTTCATTATTTTTGTACAGGAATAAAATGTTCTTATCAATTCTACTGAAATATACAGAGTTTTGAATAATGAGACCTTTTCACAAAGGTGTTGGTAAATCGGTACCAAGGTTTATGAGGACCTTCTGTTGTGGCATGAGAAAACAGGCTCTGGGAGTCAGAGGGAATTGTAAGGTCCTATCTGTAAGTCAGTAAAGAATTGTTATCTTAATTAGTCCTTTCTCTAGCACAGCGGACATGGTAGGATAAACTGTGGGTAGGTCTACTCAAGAGATCTCTAAACACTGTACAAATTTAAGATTCCACTTTGCAGTTGTCTGTCTCCTGTATTAGGTTGAACTAAACTCCTGGACTCAAATGCCTTTTGATCTTTGAGGAAGTTGAGATCTGGCCTGGAACACTGAAGCTAGTATGCCTTCCCTCTGAACTCTACCAGTGTTAGCTGGGACGTGGAGTTCAACCAAGGGCTTCTGCTGACAGAGAAGTTTTGGTGGTGGTAGTTTTTTCTTTTTGATTACCCTGTTTGAAAATATTTGAGAGTTGACTGCATGTACATGGAATACTGAGCATTTTTGTTCCCGAATGATAGCAGGATATGTTGCCTTCTGGGATGAGAAGCAAGAAAACCTAGCAGCAATCTCTCCATGCAATTTTATGCCATTTCCTATTTACCAAGTTTGAGAAAGTTTGATTTATTGTAACTGGGTGAGAGTTGCTATTCTTAACCAGTGTTACTCCTGGTTTTTTTTTTTGCCTTTTTTCATGTCTGACAATCTAATGTGTAGCATGTCTTTGTAAAGCAATATAAAGCCGAGAAGATAGACACCAGGTCACACTTGGAATAAACCGCAGCAATGATTTCTGCAGGAACTTCCTTGCATCTAATTGAAACTTTTATGTCGGCACAGTGTGTATTAAAGTAAGAAGTCAACCCTTCTGGTAACTGCTGACACAAGCAAGAGCTACATCTTTCAAAGGAAAAAGCTGCCTTTATGTAGTCTATAGACAAATCTTTGGTTTGTTCCACTGAGTAGTTTGTATCTGCTAATAATCAAACACAGTTTTTCCATTCTCCCTCCAGCAAACTGTCATTCTGAAGTCACCAAAAATACTGTTTTTCTAGCTGATAGTAATCAAAAAGTGCAGTAAAGCCATTCTAATGTGGTTAGTGCAGCAGCTGTTCCTTATTTTAATACCATCAGGGGTCCTAATCTGTCCACAAGTTTTGATATCAGTTTTCTGGCCCAAGGAAAAAGCTTCTAAATGAAGGTCAGCCTTCATTACCAATGCATAAAGATACTGCATTTGCAGAAGCTACGTTCTGGCTCAATTGCTTTCAAAAATGTAAATCTACAACTCTAATTACCAGTTACTTAAAGGAATATCTCAAATGTTTCATACAAAACGTATGTTAAGAACGCTGCACCAGAGTATAATGTAATTAGTAAGTAATGCTTATTGGGTAGGGAAAAAGTAACGCTTGAAAAGAAAGGTAGTCTTAGAAAATGAGGGACACTGGAAGGTGATTTGAGGTAATACAGAGCGGAGAAGAGGGACAGCAGCTTTTAAGATTGTGGCATTGGTTGAGACAAATTCTGCGACAGATTTGAGCACAAACCTGAGAGATCGTATTCAGAGTTGAACCAAGGTGAACTGAATTATCAATTACTTCTGTGCATTTAAAAACATGTTCTCTTCTGTGCCAGATAAACTCAGGGTTCTTTGTGGCCGATGGAAGTTTCAGCATTTGCTGAAATACTGCAAAGATTTCTCTGTGGCTGTGTTCTCAGAGCCAATCCTCAGGCAACAGATCTGCTGATGAACTATACTATTCTGTCAGCTGACTTAGTTTCCTGTGTAGTACGAGTGCGTGAATGGTTTTAAAAATAATGTATCTTGTACTTTTTTTATTGTCTTGCTTTAATTTGATTGCTTTTAATTGTAGGTTCTTTTGCTTTAATTTGATTGCTTTTTATGGATACTTTACCCTGCTTAAGTTACATGACTTTTGTGCTAGGCTTTGAAACTTAATACAGAAGCAGAGGCATTGGAGATATGGTAGATGTAATGTGTGTGTCTCAGAGGGATAAGAGAAACTTTACCATGTGATAGAGACTAATGAGCTGGAAGTTAAGATGACAGTAGGATTGGAAGAAGAAATTACAGTATCCCTGGCAAGAGAGTAATGAAGGCATCTATTACACTGCAGCAGAGTGGATTTAAATCAGTATGTTATCTTTAATTGGTTTTGCAGTTAGTCTAAAAAGCATAAAGACACTGTAAGACTACTGCATGCAATCACTTAGAAATTTTGCATTTAATGTTACTGGAGCTAGTATAATGGAGAAATTGGGTAGCTTCATCTGTGTGTTTTCAGTGGCTGGCTGGCTTAGAAGGGAAGAACAAAACTGAAAACTTTATAAGATGCTGAGGAAATGAGGTACCAGACCCTTGTGGAGTGGGAGTTGGCCCCTGCTTTAAGGCCTCAGTAAGAGGCTGGTGTGCACCATGGGGCTGACTTCTAAAAGCCATGATGAAGTCAAGCAATGCATGTCTCTTCTGTTTTTTATTCTTCATGACTCAGTTGATTGTTTATCTGTTTCTCAAGATATTTCTTGTTGAAGGCTTTGGGGTTTAGGTGTGTTTATTTGGTGTGGGGTGGTTGTGGGTGGTTTTTGCTTGTTTTCGGTTTTTTGTTTGTTTTTGTTTAAGAGCTGGAGTCCGTGGTACCCCTGACTGAAAATACAGTCAGTTCACTCAGGCTGAAGTAACACCAATGTTGAACTGAAAGGAATGGGGTATGTCAAGTGGCCGAGATTGCGTTGCGTCAAGCTACGGGGCTGTCTGGATCAGCCTTCTGCCAGTTTGGAAACTGGAGTTACTTTTATTTGGTTTTCCCTTCAGTTCCTGGGGCAGGGCCATATACAAACTGAGAGCATTGACACAGCACAGGCCCTGATCCAGATGCTGGCTCCTGTGCCGTATCAAACATGTTTAATATACATGAGTAAGTTTACTTCCTTTTGACACTGGTTGCTTTTACTTTCTTGCCTTTGCAAAGCTTTTGGGTGGTTTCTTCCCAAGAATGCCTGTTGAACAAGCAACAAGAAAATTCAGGTTATATAATGATATATACTTAAATTAATAACTTACAGACCCATTCTGTTCTTATCTGTTAGCGATCCTATTTCTCTGAATAAATACATATGGCTGCTTCTCACCATCTGAATTAAAGGTTTGAGGCATGGACAGTTCCAAATTCCGTTCAGGTCTGCTGCTGTCAACAGGAACTGCAGAAATATGTCACAGGATGGTGTTATGCTGTCCTTCTTTCCCATGTAAATCCCCTTATCTGTAGCTGCAAATCTTCCTTGTTACTATGACAGGTTCATTTCAGGTGTTTCTTTAAACATAGCGTCCATTATATCTGCTGTGCTCTCTGCAATACAGCCTCTTCTGATATGAGCATTCTAATTGTTCCCGTTTGTCTTGTAGTTAGAGGGAGAAACACATAGCAGAAATGGTACAGGAGTGTTTCTTAAGAAGATAATGTTTTCCTTTTTATTCCAGTTTCAAATGATTTAAATAATAAAGCTTATACCTTTTAAAGAGTCTTTCCCAAATTGTTTTATTCTTTACTGATCCTCTTAATATATCAGCCTTATAGTTTTGAAACGGAAGTTTTTCTGCCTCCCTGCTGTTTTAGGACCTACATATAGCAAATGTAGTATGTCCTGTGTATTTATTTAAATTCTGAGAAATGTTTGTGGAGGTAACTGTCCCTTACTGAAGCACAGTTCAGACTATCTGTTGAAAACCCTATTGCACTCTAGTCTTTCTGTTGATCTAAAAAGTGTGATCAGACTAACATTATGTAGTGACAAGAAAAAAACTGTTCAAAGTAGTTTGTCCACAGTATGTGTCTGCATTTCATGTATTTATTTCAGGTCTAAGAATTAAGGCAGATCTCATAGTCGTAAGGCAGATCTCATAGTCGTAAGGCAGATCTCATAGTCGTAAGGCAGATCTCATAGTCGTAAGGCAGATCTCATAGTCGTAAGGCAGATCTCATAGTCGTAAGGCAGATCTCATAGTCGTAAGGCAGATCTCATAGTCGTAAGGCAGATCTCATAGTCGTAAGGCAGATCGGGATGGATGCCTTGTCAACACCTTTACTGAACACATTACAAAATAAGAGGAGATTTTTCTGAAACTCATATATTCCGTTCCCAGTACAATCCTTATTTTTCCAGCCCATTCTTTCTCTTTTTATTCTCCTATTAGTAGGTCTTGGACAGATCTGCACGTTGAATGAGAATTATTCCAGGGTAAAAAACCAACCACCAACTACTTTTTGGTAGTATATCTGAAAGGGAAGGGAGGGGTAGAGCCTGTGCACAAACATTAACAGATGCTGGATTCTCAGAAAATTCTTCATAGGCTGAAAGTCATGTGAGGACAGTGACTTTTAGGATTTGTCGTGTTTTATATGTACCGCAAATATGTGGTATACAGTGTCTGGATAGCCTGATCTCCTTGAAATATTTGGTACCCTACCTTGCTTTTTCTCCTACTTCTGCATTAGCAGTTAATGCCTTCCCTACCCCACTGTGCTTTTAAAGGTCCTTCAAAAGCAATCCTTTATCCACATTACTGTACCATATGGGCTGCTATTAACCCCAGACCTATAAGACATGGGTTGTGTCAGTATTCTGTGATATTGATTTAGGTTCTTGTTAATGCCTTCTGTGTGTTTGAGCTTTACGGTACACCTGAATCACCATCTATATGTGGTTCGTTCTTTTTTCTTAAGGTTGTACCTTAGGTGTGTGCAGGGTAGGGTTGAAGGAGAGTATTTGAAACTGGGATTCTCACACAGCTGTATCACTTCTGAAAACCGGGTAAAACACCAATATTGTGGAATTTGAGGTGAAAATTATGAAAGTGAAAAGCACTGTTCCACTTGTTTCTGATCTTTCCTTGCACCTAATAAGAATACAGCAGGTCACCTTGATAGTGAAGTTAATTTATACTCACTTAGACTATTTCTACTGTATAAAGCAAAATCCTGGCTGGTACAGAAAACCCCCACACTTTCCATGACTAATCCACTGTGTGTGAACTAAAGTACATCAGGATGTGTGTGCTCTGGCTGTATCAAGTGCCATGGGTGCCATCTGCTGACTGCTCCTTGTACCACATAGCTCTTGAGCTGTGGGAAGAAGGAAAGATAACATATGTTAAGGCATGTAGTTTTAAAGACCCTGGCACTTGAATATTAAATACAAAATATAATTTTTTAATCCTTGCTGGTTTTGTGCAATATGAACAACAGTGTTCACCCTAAATGTATTTGAGCTTCACTTCAGCCCTACAAAAAAGTTTTAAAGTAGTTATTATTACCATCAGTGCTCTTCTGCAGTGTTTTTGCTTATGTTGAACCTAGACCCTAAGTTTTGCAGTGTATTGCGGCTCATTGTCTGAACTCAGCTTCTAGCTGTGCACTTGTTTATATTTTAATCTCTTACATGTCGGAACTCTTTCCTCATGCCGCTTATATTCAATATATAGTATCCTGTAAAGAGCTAAGAAGTGAGACTGAAATTTCTTCATTGTGCTTCCTTGCAAACCTGGTAAAATAGTCTCTTGTCCTCAGCAAACCTACCAGCAGTGCTACTGGGTAAGGTGGTATAAATAGTTGGTATACCTGATTTAGTAACAAAGCTGAGAGAAGGGGCTGGAGGAATACAGTTTAGCTAGGCCCTGGAGTAGTTTATAGCCTATTTATTAAATTGGTTTTAAAGGGAAACTTCTAGTTTGTCTCATTTGTCATCGTTTTCTTCAAAACCTAAACTGATGTGTTGCTTTGGGTCACTCAACTGAATGTCAGTAAGTATCTACTGAGGAGAAATTCAATCCTAATAAGAATGAAAGTGTAATATCTAATGCTATAGTCTTAGGCTGTGTTGCTGCTCTAAATCAAATCGTGTTCTGGCAAGGGTTCCAGCACTATAATGTGAGATAATGTCTTCAACTGAATTGTTAAAATGGTCCATGACATGCTTTTGGCTGAGGACAAATAGTATTTTCTCTAACAACTTCCAGGCATAGTTTGGGAGTCTGCATCACCCCTGGGATCATTCCCAATAGCCATTTCGGAAAGTAAAAGTTAATGGTTTCCATGAAATAATTTAATTATCACTTAATAGCACAGATGAGGCCAGCACATAGTGGTTTGTGTCAGGGTCCCAAGTGCACCAGCAGGCTTCAGTTACTGTGACCAGCGTCATCTTCTGTTTATTGGTCCACGAGCTCCATTTAAGCTCAGGATAGGGCCTTCATTCCTGGCCTAAAATATTACATAGGTCTACCTGTCTCAAGTCCTGTCCTTGGACCCCTACTGTAGCCTTGAACTTCTGTTGCAGCCTCTTTAGTTTTGGCTCTGGTTGCATTTCTTTCTCTTCCTGTCTCCCTGGATGGACCTGGGCCTGTTTCCATTGCTCTCTGTGGCCAGGGCGGTCAATGGTTGCTGTGACCAGCACCCTGCGCAGCCCTCCCTGTTCAGCTGCTGCCAGATAGGCCCTGGTCTGTGAGGGCATGGCCTGTGCTGTGGTCACCCTCCACATCCAGCTAATCCTCACTCAGGGAGCAGCTTTGTTCTTGTTACTCCCTCACAGTTGGCCTCAGGACTTGGGAATGGGCCTTGACACCACTTAACTTCTGTCATCTAGAAGCAGATTTAGTGCCCTGATACCAGTCTAAGCCTGCTGGATTAACTGGAGACTTCTCATGTGATACCTTGGGATCATGTGATTGAGCATATGGTGGGGCTTAGGTTGGTTACTCATGGAAGTATTGCATATCAAATAGGGACAGTAATTCTAGAAACATCTAGTGGGGGCCAAAGATGACATTTTAGGGTCGTGCAAAATCAAAGGTTAGGCGCACCTTCTTTATGAGACTAGTGTAAACTAAGGGGTTCTCCAGAGACTCTCATCATAGCTGAAAGCAGCATGCAAGGGCAGATCCTAATGGAAAGTGGTGCAATCTTCAATCTTGGTGAACACCAATGCCAGAGATGATGTGCTGAAGATGCTTTACTAGTGTCTGAACCGACATATAGCTATTGGTAATGGGTTAACCTTGAAAGTGTAGGTAAATCCGAAATGGGTTTTGAGACACGTTTATAAACATTCTTCCTGTTACCTGATCTTCCAAACCGCAGTAGAAAATATAGTAACTACAGAGGAGCATTATAGTTGAAAACCGTGGAACAATACCATCAAGACTTCTGTATTTCCTACCCAGCTTTATTTGCTTCTAGCAAAACACTTAAAATTCCAGAGTTGTTTTCCTTCATTGTACAGACAAAACCAAAACATTTGGAAGTCTTTAACCCCAAAATAGGGTCACCCTAATACCAAAGTGCAGTGAAGGTATGTGCTTGAAAAGTGACCCTTTGTTCTTGTATCCCAGCTTTTTTTGATTCTTTCACAGAACTTGAGGCTGTTTTTTCTGCTTTGACTTCAGTTTGAAGGAGTATGCAGTCTGTCTTTAAACTTACATTTGAATCTTCCATGGTTGAATTTTAATGAAACTAGTATTTTTTTTCCCCCCCCAAAGAATTTGGTTCTTGATTACCCGAGGCTTTCTGCTAAAACACGTTTTGTCTAAACAAAAAAAAAACCTATGGAGTTCTCATAATGGCCTCCTTGAGATAGATGCCTGCCTACTTTGTGAGAAAGGTTAGAGAAAAGATCTGAAACAGGAGTTCATGCAGTTCCTTTACCTTTGCTTTTTTCCTCTTGCTGTTTGCTTTCCTCTAGACCAGTCTTGCGTCTTGCAGATTACAAAATCAGAGGGTGCTGCTCTGTGCATGTTCTGTCTGTCATTTCAAATTACTTTCTCTTCTAGATGAGAATCTACTTTTTAAAAGCTTGTTTGTATTATTGTGCATTACCATATGTTTGATGGATACGTGAAATAAGTTACACAAAATTTCAGACATTTTATACAATAGTCGCTCAAACTCTGAATTAAAACACTGCCAACTTGTATGTTGCAGTGGAACTGTAGCTGAGTAAGAATTGTCTGCAAGGTCTGAACAGCACATCTTATGCAACTGAAACGAGTGTTCTGCAGTGCGGAAGGCAGTCTTCCAAAAAGCAAGTATTGATATAAGCACCACAGGAAACCGATTGCTTCTCAGTGCTTTACATTAATAAATTGCTTTCAATACTTCTTAATTGTCTGCTGAGCTCAGAATCCTAATGTGTTTTTAAATATCCAAGGTTTCATCTCTCTGTGTGTGTATATATATATATATATATACACACACCTTGTAGTTTTATATTTGTTCAAGGCTTTATGGGTCTCCTACTGTGCTAGTGAACTTCTGATGAAATAGCTTCACTGCTGTATTGATAACAGTAAACTGAATCTGTATGTGTGAGAGTTCTTAGACAAGGCGTAATACTAGGTTACATAGTTGAACTTTAAGTTAACCATTTTTCAGTGCTTAGAAAAAAATCTTGTTCTAACTCCAGCTGTATGGCTGGTATTTTGTAGCTGATTCCTTTCAAACAGGTGGGGCAATGCCTGGAAAAAGAGGTTTAGAATGTGTTGGAAGGGTTTAGAATCTGGCCCATGGGGGGTGATGGTGGAAATCAGTGCATGAAAACTTGAATTACAAAAAAAAGAGGCCTGAGGCACAAAAAAAGCACTTGGAACAAATGCAAATCCTGTTTCTAGAGATTTAGTTTTGCAGTTTTCCTGTACTCCTAATGGTGTTGCTAATGGGCATGTTACAACAAGAAGGGTCAACCCTCCACACCCCTTGAAACTGGGAGCTTAAGTTTCTTTTGCTTTCTTGCCCCATTGTTACCTGTAACTTAAAATAACTCCTGAAACACATGAAGTATGTTTAGAGAGGAGACAGTTTCATTCTGCACACTGTGCAAGGTGGAAATATTAATTGACTTGACTGAGCATCCTCTTCTTCCATTGGTCTGTATCTTTCTAGCTTAATTTTAAAGTTAGTGAGATTTTATTTTTTTTTTAATTCACTCTGCATGCTCAAAAGGAGCCGGGGGTGGTGGTGGTGTAATCCTTTTGTCCCTCAATGGAGTCGGTGGTCGCAATCTCCCCCTGCCAGAGTTACCTTTCCCCCAGTTACTGTGCTTTGGCAATTGTCCAGTTTTTCAGCGCCTTCTGGGGCAAGATGTTCCCTTTTATCACTGCTGACCTTGCATTTGTGGCCTTCCCTTATCTGCTCAACCTTCTCTGTAGCAGCATGTTTCTTTCCACTGTCAATCCTTGAAGGTCTACTGATTTGTGCTCTTTTGAGGAAGTACTCGTTCGTGAGGCATGCCTTGCTAATACCCTCTTTGCTGGCCTAAGCGTTTTTACTACCTTGAATATTCTAAAATTCTGAGGTGTTAGTTTCCACTTGAAACTGATCTTTTCTTAACTACTAGCAACTCCTGTGCTATTTCCATTTCATCCAAGAAGAATATTTATGTTTGAGGTAACACCATGAACATGGCTATGCTGCTGTGTTAAAGTAGTTTTAGTCTACTGCTCACCTTGTGTACTTGGGTAAGCAGTAGGTTCTGTGCAGCCTAAGAAAAAGATAGTAGCTTATTTTTTGAGGGAAGCTGTCTGCTTCTCGATGCTGATACTGCAAATACAAGCTTTTATCTACCTTTTAGGTTGTTTTCCTTTTCACAGTTGGAATCTCCCATCTGTCTAAATAGACTCACCAGAAGTCCTTTTCAAGATCTTGGAAAAGAAACGTGGGAGCTTTTTCATTACGCTTCTGTTCCTACTGGCACTTTAAATTCTCCATGTGATACAGGCCAGTAATTCAAATAATATTGTATTTGGCTACAATTCCATTTACCTATTCCACTTACCTTCTCAACTACCCTTATCATGATTTTGGGGAAAAAAACAAAGCCAACAAACCAGAACACCACCATAACCCCACACCCGCCCTCCCAAGACTATGTGGGTAAAATAGTCTTCAAATATCTGTTTCTAGTTCTTGGTTGTTTTTTTCCTAAACCCCTCTATTCCCTCTCAGTGTTTGCCGCCATCAACCTGTTTAGCTGTGGATTGTACAAGTTCTGTTCTTCATATCAGCTGACACAAGAATATTTATACCTCTACCTACAAAGGAAATGATCCAAGATACCTATTAAGTGGAAAAACCTTAGTGGATGGTTTGGGATTTGTGCTGTGGAGCAGAAGCATAACTGAATGATTACAGACCTGTCTGGGACTTGGGACCCAAACTGTGTTTACATGTTTATCCTTCTCTCCTGACCAGGCTGCTTTACATGTGTGTCAGAGGGCTCCATGACCATCCCGCCTACTGTAGCAGGGATGTTAGGATAAATGTATCATGAGAATTATTTAAGGCACATAACGTGCCTTGCTGTTACAGGTAGCTGTGACTGCCTTTTTTTCCTTTTTTTTTTTTTTTACAAAAAGGAAGGGAGGGGGAAGTACTATTGTATTAAGGTGGTTAAAATCTGACCCATCTTTATGCATATTTGTTGTCTTTGTTTGGCAAAGCCGTACTGAAGTATATAGGATTACTTGGAAAGCAAGGCAACGCATAGGAGGGATAGCATAGGAGGGATAAAGTTTCAGCCTGGCTTAGATGGATGGGATCAGCTGAAATATGCAGTAGTAAATTATTTAAATAAATTTACAGTACGTTTTGAACAAAATGGGAAGGTTGAGCATCTGCGCTGTTCACAGCCCAGCCCTGGTAAAGAGATGTCTTTGTTAAAATTAACTTGATAAAAGATTCTAATTTTATTTTTGTATCTTATAACTTATAAATATTGCTTGTCCTCTCCACTTGACTCTTTAGGGAGGTGGGGAGAAATCTTTGGTATTCTGATCTTTGAGGGAGCGGAGATGTCCTCCAGATGTACACAGAAATACTTAGCAGAGCTAATTGGTAACTAATGAATACAGTCGTGATCTAATGCATAAAGGTAAGTAAATGAATGGACTGAAGAGAATGCTTCCTCAAATATTTGAATAAATCAGTAGTTTAAATGTATTAAACATAAAGGATATTTCTTTCAAGCCTTGCAAACAGAAGGACTGATCTCTCTGACCGTTGACGTGATTATTGGTTTTCACTTATCTGTATCAGAAGATGGTAAGTTCTGCCATTTTTAATTCCTTCCATTGCATGCTCATTTAACTTTAGTGCTGAGTGACACAAAAGACCTCCAGATGAGCATGCGGTCTGGTATATATTCACTTTGCAGATGCTGTAGAGAAGTTGTTTTCATAAACTTGCTCCATTTTGTACGTGGGCCTGGGAAGAAGAGAAAAAAAAATTCACTTGGGGTTATCGCTAATTCTACACGAAAGTGTTCTCTTAAAGAAGGATGTAAGTTCTTGATATCAAATTCTGCCTTTTGCAGTTCACATGATATGAATGGTAATTACTTGGGTGGAAAAAAATAATTTTTTCGCTTTTGTAGAACTCTCTGCTGGGAGCTAAATTTGATCCCCTTATACATAATGAATGACAGCTTTCCTCCAGTAGCAGTAGTCTGCTGTATGAAGCCTGTAGAATTTTATGCCCTTTTAGCATATTAAATAAAGTTTTACCAACAGAAATAATCTGATAATTTATCAGCTAGGAAGTTACAAATGTCAAGCTAATGTCTTATTTTTATTTTCTGATTATTTGTTTCACGTGATGATTTACTTTCCTTATCTCTACCTTATGCTGTATCTTAAGCACTTTAGGATTGTGATGCTTGTCAGTACAGCATCTGAAACAATGTACTACACCCTAGAGGAATAAGCACAACCGAAATGAATAATAAAGCCGTAGTGATGCCAGGAAGATTTTTTTGGAGGGAGAGGTGGGATGGGGGGAGGAGATAGGATTCATGTCCCTCTGTAATATCTTAAGTGATCTTGGTGATCTTATTTCATATTTATACAGCTTTGTTTCTTCAGTGAATGCTGATCCAGACCATTTAATTATGAACTTCCTGCTCTAAGGTAGTATTTAAAAATGGTTTTACCGTGTGTAGAAGAAATGGAATTCATATATTTACATAAACTGAGAGCGATAACTACTTTTTCCTATATTCTGTGTGTAAGGGCAGATAGTAAATCTTCCTGCCAGTTTGATTTTTTTATTCTGCCTTTTTTGTGTTGCATGTACACATGCATATAGTATATGTGTGTGAATATTCAGAAAAATAATTCTGATATGGCAGTTAACTGTGATTTTTTTCCTTGGGCTAGTAGAAAAGCCAGGTAATCTAAGTGAGCCAACAGAAAGTCTGCTTGCCAGGCTTCAAACAAATGAGTTACTGCAGCAGTCTAGGCAACTAAAGTTGAGTATAAGGAACTTGAACAAGTATCGAGTGCATAGAGAAGTTACTGAATATTTTTTAGGTAGACAACTCATTACTGCAAAAGTTACTGTTTTATTTGCAAAACAGTTTTCTCTAACTGGAATTCAATGCTGTATATGTCCTATCTCTGTTGGCAATACTGGCAGAGGCTATAGGCCAACTAGGTAGAAGATGGCTTTGTGTACTTAAAAGCCACTGTGATGAATAACATTGTGATTCAAAGATTGCATAAATGTAGAGAGGGAAATGTACTTACAGTGATATTTAAGTGGCAGTTAATGAGTCAGCATGACAGAGAATTGTCAGACAAAAAAGCAAGGGAGTCTTTTCTAAGGTCTTGGCAATACAAAATGTATTGTCTTATTACCATATTGAGAATCTGACTTCTCTCTACTTGAGGTTTTTTTGAGTCGGCTTGCAAGCACACGTCCCTGCTTTTCCTCATGCAAATAATAATTAAGAATCTATAATGGAAGGTCTGAATCTAACAAATTCCTTTTGAGTTTGTGTGGTAACAAGTAGCCATTTACCTGAGCAGAATGGCAAGCACTTTACCTGGTGCATTCACTTAGTGGACTAATATGTGCTTTGTTTTCCCCAGGAGTGTTCCCCAAATTATCGTTGCTGTCCTGAGCAATTAAGTTCCTGCATTGTATCTTCAGCAAATCGGAGACAGTGGTTGGAAAGGATCGCTGGAGGTCCAACCTCTTGCTCAAAGTAGGGCTATTGCCAACAAGATAACATCAGCTGTGACTTTATCAGCTCTTGAAGACCATGAAACTCCACAACCTCTTTGGGTAGACGGCATCTGTGCTGCATTACCCTTTAAATGAAAAAAAAAAAAAAATTCTCTAATGTCCAGTCAGTACCTCACAAGTGACTTAAGGCTTTACCCCTTATTTTACTACAATTTGTACTTTCAGCAAATTTGCAATTTGTGTTGTTATCCAGAGTGCTTAGGAAGGTACTGAACAGTACCTGCCCTGATACTGACCCTTGTAATACTCTGCTTGTTAGTTGCTGTCAAATAGATGTTGAGTACTTGGTTATTGGCATCTCAGCTTGTCAGTTCAGCAAGTTTTCAACCCATTTTAAGTGTTCACACAGCCCATTTCCCCAGCTTACAAATGAGATCATTGCATAAGGATTTTGATAAGTCAGTCTTGCTCAAAGCTCTTTAAAGTGCTTATGAAACAGGTGTGACTTGCATTATATTTGAATGCTTAGTATTAGCATGTTATTTGTTGTATGTGTGGTTTGGTTTTGTTTTAATGGCTGGGACTGGCCTACTGAGAAAACTCAGTTTGGCTTCTGTGAACTGCTGGACCCTGAAAACTGAGCTGGATAGTCGGAGAGATGTTATTTCTTCCTTGGAGTCAACTGAGCACTAGGAAAGACAGGCTTCCAGAATGCAAAGTGGGAGGGAAGGAAGGTTAAGAGAGGAAGAAATCTGCAGTGCAACAGTTCTGGGAAGAGCTGGGAGCAGAAACACAAGCTGCAGAGCTACTAGAAGGAGGCTTCCTGAGAAACTGGGGGGAACGTACTGAGTTTCCTGCAGTGCAGGAAGCCACTTCATTGCTGGATAGAAAGCCACCCAAAGGGTAACCCTTCTGCCTGTTAGGACAGAGTAGATGGGTAAATTTGTTTCCAACTGTGTTTCATCTCTGTTTTCTCACTGTGAGACTTCTGTATTTTAAAACGTTCAAATTCTAGTCTTCAGTCGCAGCTAACTGCATGATGTGCTACGTCAGCAAGAGTAGAGCCAGCAGGCTGAAGGACATGATTTATTTACTTGAGAAGCAACATCTGGAATAATGTGTCCTGTTTTGGGCTGTCCTATACAAAAAAGATGCTGACAAACTGGAGAGAGGCACTGAAGGAGCACATAACACGTGGAGAGGCTGTCTGTGGGAGCTGGGTTTGTTCAGCCTAAGGAGAAGACTAAGACTTAGGAAGGATAATAGTTGTCCTCTACTGCCAAGTGAGTGTGTAGAGAAGATATCATATGCTGCTTCTTGCAGGTGCACAGTGAAAGGGTAGAAGGCAGCAAATGCAAGTTGTGATGTGGCAAATTCCAACTGGAGATAAGGAAAACCAGTTCTCACAATCAAACTGCTGAAGGAGGCTGAGAAACCCCCATCCTTATTTTTTGTGGAACTTGACTGAGCAAGGCCCTGAGCAATCTGATTTAACTTTGAATCTCTCCCTGCCTTGAGTAGGAAGGAGGTTGCACTAGATGACCTCCAGACGTCACTTCCAACCTAGATTATTCTGCTGTCCTATAAGACATATATTTATATGGCGCTTCATTGGTGTATCCTGGAAAGTAATCTGGTTTTATGTACATGGGCATTCATCTGCTCTTTGACTTTTGAAGATCGTTTAGCAAAGTCAATCATTTGTGCCATGGTTCTCTTAGTACGGGCCTTGTAAAGCATTTAATCTTTACATGTGAACACTATGGCAGATCTGCTGAAGAAAACTGATTCACTAGGTATATCTGGTATCGGTCTTGTTGTTGATTGGCCAATATAGAGCTTCCTCGCATATAAACTGCCATAGATGGGGCATGGTTGCTTGCAGGCCTCTTAAAATCATGCTTTTATTCAGACTTCTTCCTTGCCCTTCTGTGCATTGTTGTTATTACAGACCAGAAGATCTCACTCTTCACATTCCTTCCTGCATGACTGTGAATAGATGGAAAATGGTTAGCATCGTTCTGACACTGACCTAATCTTTTTTGTATTGTTGATAAAAATTTTTTTCATGATAGTGGCTAAGTACTGTGTCCTTAAGTTCTTACTTTCTGACAACCCCTGCTAAGAAAAACTCTCTGGGCTGAGATCTTAAAGGTGTTCATTGGCTGTGTCTGCAGTAGAGCAGGATAGCAAAGTAGGGTTGAGTCTGTAGAGGAAAATAGTTGTATGTGTGTCGTGTGTGTGTGGAGAAGTGGTATTTCAGACTACTTTTTAATCTAGTTTGTTTTCTGGGCTGAGCATGCTTGTTATGCTCCTGAAATGCCACTTCCACTTCAGTTTTGTCCAAAGAAATCCAATTTGCATGTGTAGCCCAATCACTGGTATAAAACAAAGTGTGATAGGTGGGGCTCGTCAGGAGGCTTGCTTCAAAAGCACAATCCTGATCTGAATTAAATGCAGATATAGATGTACCTGTAAAATACTGCTGCGTACCTGAAATCTATTGAAGTTGAGATTTATCTCACCTGCTTAGGGAGAATTCAAACAGGATAGTAAAGAATGCATGGGGCCATGTTAGCACGATTCTTAGCTGTGTAAACTCTATCAAATTCTAAAAGAACAAATTTTTGGTAGACAAGTTACTGTCCTATTACTGTGGAATATATTCTGATATGTGCATATCTGTGGTGTGGAGCTGTTGAACAGCCTTCTGCAAAGAAATTATTGTGCTAGGGTACATTGAGTTGAATTTCAGACATGGAGAGACAGAATAAAAAGCAGAGGGGACAGAAATGCAACTAATTGGGGGAGAAAAAGGTTAATGGGGTTTGGTTCATTCTTTAAATTATAGTGTAAAATGTTACATATGTGGGAAGTCGTGCTTGACCAACCTGACGGTGGTCTGTGGTGTGTCTGGCGCAATGGATGAGGGGAAAGCAGTTGCTTATCTTGACTGTAAGGCTTTTGACACTGTCTCCTGTAACATCCTCATACACAAACTGAGGGAGCAGGTACTAGATGGGTAGACAGTGAAGTGGATTGGAAAGCGGCTGAACTGCTGGGCTGAAAGGACTGTGATCAGCAGCACAAAGGCCAGCTGGAGGCTGGTCATTAGTGGTGCACCCCAGCCTTGATACTAAGGCCAAGGAATGTGTAGCATCTTCATTAATGACCTGGCTGATGGGAGCAAGTGTACCCTCAGCAAGTTTGAAGATAATACAAAACCAGGAGGAGTGGCTGATGGACTAGATGGGTGTGCTGCCATCGAGAGGGTCAGCAACAGGCTGGAGAAATGGGCCAACAGGAACCTCATGAAGTTCGATAAAGGAAAATGCCAAGTCCTGCCCCTGGAGAACAACAACGCCATGCACAGGCTGTGTTGGGGACTGACTGGCTGGAAAGAAATGGCCCTGAAGTCCTGGCGGGCACCAAATTGAACACGAGCCAGCAGTGCATACTGGAGGTGAGGAAGGCCAAAGACGTTCTGGGCAGTATTCAGATGAGTGGTGGCAGCAGGCTGAGGTGATCCTTTCCCTCTGCTCACTCTCATCTGAGTGCTGTGTTCCAGAACAGGAGTTCTGCACTCCCCAGAACCAGAGACAGACATACTGGAGAGAGCCCAGCAAAGGGCCATGAAGGTGATGCGGAGATTTGAGCATCACATAAGGAGAGGCTGAGAGAGCTGAGAGGCTGCAGAAGAGAAGGCTCAGGGGGATCTTATCAGTGTGTATAAATATCTGAGGGGGGTGGAATGAAGATTCTTGGTAGTATCCAGTGAGAAGAAAAAGCAGTGGGCACACACTGAAGAAAACGAAAGTGAAATTTCATTTAAATTCTACAAATGTTTATAATAAGTGTTTGGTTGTAAGGTGGTCAAGTGCTAGCACAGCTTGCCTAGAGAGACTGTGGACTGTCAGTCTTTGGAAATACTCAAAACCTGACTGAGCATGGCCCTGAGCAACCTGCTCCGGTTTGACCCTACACAGAGCAAGAGGGTTGGACTAAATGATTTCCAGGGCTGCCTTCCAGCTGCAACTATTCCCTGGTTCTTACTCCTTTTTCTCCTCTTACATAACAAGTCACAACTTAAGACTGTTCTTATAAAGCATTCTAACAAAAACTCTGTATGAAGTAGAATTTTCTTGGTAAATTCAGGAGTGTTGGTGTGCTACTATCAGACTTGCGGTTCCTGTTTGCCCTCACTTAAATTAATCATTGTAGACAAGTTATTTTAAAGTTATCAATTACTTGTACTGTTTTAAGTCATTAAAATAGTTTTATTGCACAAATTTGGGCACTTCTTCAACTGGCACTTCTCAAAGTCTTTACCCAAACAAAAATCAGGCTTTGGAAGTAAAATAGCTTCCAGTATGTTCTTAGTTTGTTATTAATGATCTCCCGTTAGGCTTGGATTTGATGCTGTATCCCCAATTTACTGATGAGACATGACCTACTGTTGCTCTGTGCTTCATTGTCTTTTTTGGTATGAACCCTCTTTAAGTTGCCTTGAATCATTCCTTTTTTTTTTTTTCTTGACTTCAGTTATCAGCACAAAAGCTGGAGTTGATTCAGCTTCCCTATTCTTATCTGGCTCCTTAAATCCAGCTGGCCTTTTCTAATGGACACTGACGTGTGCTCTGCTGACAGTGTAAAAACTTAGATGACTGAAACCACACTCCTGTTCCTTTTCTGACGTCTTTTTTGTTCTTTTATGCTGAATGTCACAAAATCTTTGTCCAGATTCCAGGTGACAGACCCAGACAATCCATCTAATTTTACCTATGCTCAGCAAACTTTGACTTTTAGAACTAGTCTTTCCCCCTGCTTTTATGGCTGAAGGAATGTATCAGCTGTAATAAGCTCTTAGCTGAGCTGACCGTGTGCTTGGGTTTCGTAACTCCCACGCTTTCTCCCATGGTATTTCATTATTCAAAACTGCTGTTAGACTTCTTCCTTATGAATCACTGTGACTATGATTCTGATGTATCTGATGATGCAAAATGATATGAAACAGGAGCATGCTCAGGCTTCTTTTTTCCCCTCTCCAGCACTCTTACCTATTCATGCCATTATTTTACAGTTCCATTTCAAGTTTATCACCACCATTGCTTTGCACTTCTCCCCTCCCATGCTTAACTTAAAACTCTTTCAAATTATTGCTATTGGAAGGAGACAGCAGTGCCAATCTTGCCGTCCACTTAGCGTTTCCGCAGATGTCTTGGACCTTGTTAGTCTGACAAGTGTGTATTTGTTTGCTATGCCACCATCATCTTTTAGCTATCCCTTCTTTAACTGTGCTCGTTATTGAACTGAGGTGTTGTGAAGTGACATAATTACTTGTGTCTCTTTACCTGGAAGTATTCTTCTCCTGAAACCTGGGATTGTGTTGGCTTTTTCCAAACTTTATTACATTAACTTACCAGCACTGCCAGCCTGTGATAAAATTCTAGTCCTGATCTCGATCTTCCTGTGCTTTGAAGGCACCTTGAACTTTAAGCTGTTGGCAGTTTCGTGAGTGCCTGTCTGTTGCGTGGGTTGTCATTAATATGCCAGATAATATTACTGCTAATAATCTGTTTCAACAGAGTCTGTATTAATAACCTTCCCCGGGTCTGGTAGTTCCTCTGTTGGCACTGAAGGTAGCGCTATCCTCTTCTACACTTATTAGTTTCTATTCTAGTCCTCTCTTCTCTGCATTAACAAAAAATTTTCTGCCCAGTACTGTATCAGGTGACTTATTGTGTGTGATCTACCATTTATTTATCAGAAATAACATGTGACTATCTCTGTATCTGTAAGTCCTCCCGGACTTCCTGAGGGAAAGACCAGTCCAGAGTCTCTGGACAGTACCAAGTGTCATATCTAAATTTGACATGTTTTCTGATTAATAAAGTTGTTGGTACTGCTTCCCACTCACCAAAGGAAAGAATGCTTCAATTACAGGCAAAGCAAATTCTGTACAGCTGAATTGTCCATCAGTATTACACAGAGAAAATTATACTCAGAAATAAAACTTAAAAAAAATAATCTGTTAGTTGCAGCATGCAACTATCCTGTAGATTACAAAATCACTGTAGGAGGAAACTGATTTTTAAATGGTGAAAAATATAAATCCTCATTCTTTTTCTGCCTTGTTTAATTCTGCTTTAAAAAACCCATTTCTTTACTCAGCTTTTGCTCTAGAAGTAGTGCTACACAGTTCTTAACCTATAATCCCTTCTACATTTGAGGGGCAGAAGGAACTACTTTTGATTTTGTACATTAAGCTTGCATGAATGTTTTATTTCCAGAAATTTGTATAGTAATAAATAAATCAGTAAAAATAAATATTTGTGTTTATCTTAATAAGCTGAAGAATTTATTTGGCAAATTGAAATACAGCAGTTGCTGTAGCTAGGGAATGGTTCAAAGGCATTAGAAGAAAAGTCAAAGATGTGAGTTGTTAAAATTTAAGTAATTTTTCCAGATCTTAAATTGACATTTAAAAAAACCACAGAACTCCAAACCTCTCAATGCCTTGAAGATTCTCTGTGGCATTGTTTTGTACTTGGTAACTACTCTGCCTTCCAGAAAAGCTTTTGCTATCTATATGTTTCCTAAATACCACGAGATATTTGCCCCATCCCTGGAAACACTCAAGGTCAGGTTGGATGGGCCTCTGAGCAACATGATCTACTTGAGGATGTCCCTGCTCACTGCAGGGCAGTTGGGCTGGATGACCTCTAAAGGTCCTTTCCAACCCTTCTATGACTGATGATATTTTAGTAGCTTTTGAACACTTATTTTTCATTTTTATAGCTAGGCCCACATGTAAGCAGTTCTCAATATAGAAATTTCTCTGTCTGTCGTCCACCTTCTCACCTGTATTTTTACAGGAGCAAGGCAGCAAGTTGGGACTGTCTTTATGGATGTCAGAATATGTATCTTTATGAATGAGTGTCTTTTAGTCTCTGTTGGTTTCTGTTGCCGCTAAGGTAGGATCAGTGTACGACTGACTGTACCTTGCCCCTATTCCATGACCATTGTGCTTCCTGGCTCGTAGCTAGATGGTGGACTGATGGGAGTGTCTTTTGGTGGTTAGCAAGATGCTCTCTTAATCTTTTATGTGGAGATTTTTTTATACTATTGCCATCGCTACAGTGAATGTGACACTGTAAAGATTCCAGTGGTCTTCTCTTAGGACAGTCTAATATGGGGCAGACCTCTGCCCTGCAACAGTCTGCAGCCTGATAGAGGAATCATTTTGCTGGGGAGTTTGTTCTTTTTAAAATCTGCTTACTGTATATGGTCTGGTACATGTCCCTTCAGAAATTTGGCTGCATTCTTTGGTGTATGTAAAGTATTTTGTAAATAGCAACCAGACATTACAATAATATTTTAAGATGCTAAAAGAACACTGAACAGGAAATATATAACTCGTTCAGTTGCTCTGTCCAAAAGATAAGAAGTAATTTTTTGTTCAAGTTCTAATTCAGTTATCTTAAAAGAATGTTTTTTGGCTTGTGACTGTCTTCAATTACTTCCTTGTGTCATAGAAACATAAACATGCTTGAGATACACTTAGTAATTTAGAGTGGGAATAAATCTGTATTAGCTGCAGAGCATATCCTTTCCATGAGAAGTGGTTGCTATAATTTGATATCATCCATTGTTAGAATACTTTTTAGCAGTCTTTAAAAAGCTAATTTAAAGAGTTGTGACCTTCCTCTATTACGTGCATTTCAGAGCATGAATTTCTTCTTCAAGTTGACGAAAACAGTGCCATGAAATAAAACAGCGTAGTTCCAAGTACTCCTCTGAGAGCAGGTGGTACACCCAAGGTGCCTCTTGCTATGTGTTGTAATATTTGAGCCTAATTTTATCTCTGTCGCCTGCGGAAATTGTAATATAATTGGTGATATCTCAAGTGAACTGAGGTAGAATTTTGCTCGTTCGTCTTCAGTTGGAAGGGTGAGTATGAAGTTCTGACTGTAAAAACTCAGCTTATGGCTGAAACTTATAGATACTATCTTAAAGTTGCATATTAAATTACAAATTAATACTTGTATTTTTTCTTTTCAATAATGACCAAACTGCCTTTTTACAGTAAGTCCTACTTGCTTGCTTACTTGCTACAAAGAATTCCTATACACAGGAAAGCTGCGAAACAATTGGTGACTTCCACACTAATATAACCTCAAGTTCATGTTTTATGGTAAGCATCAGGATAGAGTGCCTTACATCAAAGGGCATAGGGTGGAGAAATGGTTGGGGTTTCTTAGTTAGACTTTCTTTTTCCCCTCAGCTGGGATCCTGTGCGTTATATGAAAACTGAGGCTGTTAGATTAACTCTGATGGTTTGAATTTTTTGATTTCTGAATGTTTCAGTGCTGGCTTTCTCCCTCTTCATAGCTTATTTGCATTGTTCTAATTTAACTGACTAAGGATAAAATTAAGTTATCTATAGCTGTGTGATAAACTTTAATTTCCTGTATAAGGGAAAGCTGTAGATTCTGTATCAGAGATGTATCTATAACTGTTCTGTGAATTGATTCATATAAGTAGAACAGAATATTACCTTGAATTCTTGATAATGGATTACAAAAATAATTAGCAGATTAAAGTTATATTATCAATAAATACTCTCAGATAATTTGAAAAGCTTCCTTGTGAAGAAATACAAAAATAACTTAATGTACATTGCTTGACTCTGAGGTAAAGTAAGCTGTCATAAGGTTGTGAGCACAATTCAGAGTGGAAAGTAACTGGGGCACAAGTGGTCGTTAATATAAATGCAGACTTGAGTAGCAGGTAAATTCATATGGTCCTAACAGGCAATTTTAACTACAGTCTTTGTTAGAGTTACTCTTCACTTGGATGCTTAAGTCTAGCTTGGACAAAATAACAGATGGTCTGCACTATAAACTCCACATCAGACTAATGGGCCTGTATCTCTGTCCTGACATGCAGAAATCAAAGGTAGTTGCTTTGGGATTAAAGTTATGACTTCGTGGGATTTTTACTTAGCATTTTCTGAGATCGCAGAATCACTGCTTGGAAGGGACCTCAGAGATCATCTAGGCCATCCTTTCTAGGAAGGGCACAGTTGAGACAAGATGGCCCAGCACCCTGTCCAGATGACTCTTGAAAGCGTCCAACGTGGCCGAGGTAGCCCCTTCCCTGGGGAGATTATTCCAATGGTTGACTGTCCTCACTGTGAAAAATTTCCCTCTCGTGTCCAATCAGAATCTCCCCAAGAGCAATTTCTGTCCATTCCCCCTTGTCCTCTCCATGGGACTCCGTGTAAAAAGGGACTCTCCATCTTCTTTGTAGCTACCTCTTAAGTACTGGTACATGGGGATGAGATCCCCTCTGAGCCTCCTTTTCTCCAGGCTGAACAAACCCAGTTCTCTCAGCCTATCCTCGTATGGCAGCTTCCCAATCCTGTGATCATCCTGGTGGCCCTTCTCTGGACCCCTTCCAGCCTGGCCACATCCTTTTTGTACAGCGGGGACCAGAACTGTACACAGTACTCCAGGTGTGGCCTGACAAGCACTTAGTAGAGCGGGATGATGACTTCTTTCTCTCTGCTGGTGATGCCCTTTTTGATGCAACCCAGCATCCTCTTGACCTTCTTGGCCACAGCAGCACACTTGCTCATGTTGAGCTTCCTGTCCACCAGGACCCCCAGGTCCCTCTCCACAGAGCTGCTCTCCAGCCAGGTGGATCCCAGTCTGTGCTGCACTCCTGGATTATGTTTTCCCAGGTGCATGATCTTATACTTTTCCTTGTTGAACTTCATAAGGTTCTTGCTAGCCCACTCTTCCAGCCTATCCAGATCTTCCTGCAGGGCAGCTCTCCCTTCTGGAGTGTCTACTTCCCCACCCAACTTGGTGTCATCAGCAAACTTCATCAGGCTACACTTGATGCTGGTATCCAGATCACTTATAAAGATATTGAATAACATTGGGCCCAATATCGATCCCTGGGGGACTCCACTAGTGACAGGTTGCCACTTGGAAAAGGAGGCATTTACCACCACCAGTTCCCCACCCACTGCACAGACCACTTGTCTAGGCCATAATGCATTAATTTCTCCAGGAAGAGGCTGTGGGGGACCATATCAAAGGCCTTGGAGAAGTCCAGGTAGACAATGTCCGCTGCCCGCCACATGTCAGCCAGGCAAGACACTTTGTCATAGAAGGGCACCAGGTTTGTCAAGCACTATCTGCCCTTAGTGAAGCCATGTTGGCTTTTCCCAATCACGTGCTTCATTTGACTTGTGATGGCCCCCAGGAGGATTCGTTCCATAACTTTCCCAGGGACTGAGGTAAGGCTGATGGGGCTATAGTTACCCGGATCCTCCCTCGAGCCTTTCTTGTAGATAGGGGTAACATTTGCCTTCCTCCAGTCCTCTGGGACATCCCCCGTTCTCCATGACTGCTCGAAGATTATGGAGAGTGGCCTCACAATGATGTCAGCCAGCTCTCTCAACACCCTCGGGTGGATGTGTCAGGGTCCATTGATTTGTAGGCGTCAGGCTCCTGTAGTAATTCACGTACTAACTCTTCCTTCACTCATGGTGGGTCGGTGTTTGGATCAACCGGCAAGTTTGTTCCCAAAGCCTGGGACCCAACAGTGTTGGTAAAGACAGAGGTGAAGAAAGTGTTGAGGACCTCTGCCTTTTCAGCATCGTTGGTGATTGACTCTCCTAATCTGTTTAACAGTGGGCCTATGTTTTCCTTCTATTTCTGCTCGTGGTTGACATACCTGAAGAAACCTTTCTTGTTATTTTTGACATCTACAGCCAGTTTCAATTTGAGTCGGGCTTTTGCAAATTTAGATCTAGCAAATTTATTTTTTTTAGCTTTGCCATTTGAATATTTTAACATATTTTTTTTTTTTACTAATAGTGGTTAAAAAGGTCCAGTAGGCTCTACAAACCATTAACAGGCTGTACAAAGTAAGGTGGTGAGGAATAACATGTATGCCTGAGACCTTGTCTTAACTGACAGTTTGCATCTACCGTAGCCTTTGTGTGGCACGTGCAGAGCTGCTGCCTCACCCGTGCAAGGATGGCATTGTTCGAAAATGGGAAGAATCTGCACTGGTAGGCATAGAGGCTTCCTCTGTGTTAGGCTTTTTAGTGGGAGCTTTAATTTGGCCAGAGTATCTAGTGCAGATGAGACTTCCCAGGGATCTGGATGACTCGAATCAGAAATACTTCAGTTGGTTTGTTTTGGTTTTTTTCTTGAAGACTATCAATACTGGAATGAGTTAGGATTTTTGTATGGAAATGTTCTTCTATTAGAAAATGTGTTTTGTGTAATGCCATGCATTTGGTTTGTTGTTTGCAGCTCTCAGTTTCAGAAAGAAGCTGATTGTTTAAATATTGAAAAATTGCTTTGAAATAAGTCCAATTTTCTGTCACTCATTTTTAATGTATCTGCTAATTAATTACTGTCAATTTAATATTGACAATGCATTGTAATGCCCTTCCATTAGAGAGTGAATCAACACAGAATGACTAAATGATTTAGAACTGTGTTAAATACACATCTCTGAAACCACTGTACTGATACTTCATGTGTGAGATGACTGTACGGGAACTAGCTCTGTTTTAAGTTATTTTATTTTTGTTAATATCTGTTTAGAGCTGATCACGCTACATAAATTATTCAAATATTGAGTAAACTGAGAATGCAAAACAGAAGGGTGGAAGACTGGTTCTGGTCCTTTCCTGGGCTGGGTCAATGGAAGACCATTTATTTCTAAAGTTCTAGCTGGGAAAATAAGTCTGGTTTTTAGGGAGAGGAAAAGGGATAAACTAAATCTGATCTCGTATCTTCACATAAGATACAGGCTCTTAAACGTGCCATTATGGTCTGTCTTCTGTTTGTGAAATCAATAAATCAGCCTTGTGAGGAGGGACTTGGGTAAAGCAGTTTTATAAGTACATGACAAGTTCACTGACATTTTAAAATTACTTGGGTTTCTTTTTTTTTTTCCTGATCATCAGGTATATGCTCTAGGGAAAAAACAGAACTTTAGAGCCACTGGAGAAGCTTTATCTCTGACTTTTGGGTCCCATATTATCCAATCTCCATCTGTCCTTTGAAAATAAATAAAAAATCTTAGCAAAGGATTTATCAAAATGGATGACAGTGTCTTCTGTCTGTAATGAAGACAAGAAAGGATATTTGTATATGGTAAATTTTAAGTATCAACGCTTCTTTTTTGTCTACAGTTGGATCAGGGGATTAACAGGAGAAGAAACTCTCTTGTTTAAAGTGCAGCAAAATAAACACGCTATAATATCAGGATAAAATAGGAATTATGTAGGAAATCTGTTATTCATTGCTTCATTATTTGCTGTCTGCATGCTGTTTGACAGTTTATTCTTTCTTTTTTTCTCTCCTTTTGAACTGGACTGCTTTTGCTGGCTTGGCAGTAAGCACTGTTTTCTTTCAGCACAGCCACTAAATCTCTCACCTGCGTGTCCTGTGCAGAGCTGCAGTTGGGAGATAAGGTTGGTGTCTCTCACAGCAGTGAGCATTGGTATTCCAGGCTCTTCTTTCAAGGGCATTTTGCTGTGATGAAGCATCTCAAATGACAAGGAAAACATACAGGCATGTTAAATACCCTTGCTAGTCTGAGACAAGTAAGGGTAAACGGAAATTATTTAAAAATACATTTTGTAACTGTTAACAGAGTTCATGGATAACTGTAAATCACATTTTTAGGGAGGAGTATTACAGGTCTATCCCACCTGGCATTATCCATTAAATAATGTCTAGTAATGGAGAGTACCTGTCCTCCCCAGCTTACACTTAAAATCCTAATAAAACACAAGGGCTCTGAGTCCTCCTGAATGCGTGTTCCTGCGTGTTCTTCATCCAAGGTCACAAAGGTAGTTCTGTGAAGATTGGAATCCATCTTTGCAGTGTCTGGCTCTTGTGTCAGCCTGTGAGCACCTCCATCTTCCCAAAATGAACTGAGAAGGTGCCTGAGATTTCAAAGTTTCTTGCAGCTTTCAGAGCACTGGCCTGGCATCCTGTGTCGGTTTCGCAGTATCTTAGAGAATCCATGTATGACCTAGTTTTAATTCTGTTTTCAAGTACTGCAGGAGTAAATATGTGTAAGCACATCACCTGCTTTGTAGTCTTTTATAAAATTAAAGATCTATCAATGAGAAATTTGCCTGGGAAACATGTACTGCTGTACATCTGCACTGTAGGTAAGTATCACCATTCCTATCTTGCTCTTAATGCTACCACTGTGCCTCAATTCCTTTATGTGTAGGATTCAGTTTGAGATCAACACTGATATTTAAATGTCAGCTTATACATATGTACAATATGCACTGTATTTTTAAGTCTCTGTTGTAGTTGCTGGAAATCTAGTTAGGAATCAGCAGAGGTTAGAGCAATTCAGCCCATCCTCAACTACACATCAAGTGATGCGTCAGCAAAATCCCATGCTAGAGCCCATTGAGCGTATTGAACAAGAAGCATTCAGTTGCCCAAATTACAGGTGCTTAGTGCTATTTTAAATATCTTAATCTCTAAAAGAGAAGGGTCTTCTAGAGGTCCTTCATCATGTTCAGCAACGTCGTGTGTGTCTTGGATACCCTAAGGCATCTCGCATTGCACTAGCTGTCTGTGCTGAAACAACACAGTTAAGTCCCAAGTCTGTTACCTACAATGGCAATGTATATACTGGTATGTGGGGAGCTACATCTAGTTCTCTTAATTTAAAACTGAAACCTATGCAATTTTTCTATGATACTGTAGATAGGCTGCAAATAGATTTAGCTTACACTGCAGGGTTACAATCCTCTTCTGTTATCAGGGATTCCTCTGTGTTTTATATATTTTGTGGATGATTATCTGTTCATCAAATGAATCAAGGATGTCCTGACTTCTGAACTGGAGCAGCTCAGTTTATGAGAGAAGGTTCTGTAGTCTGGAACCAGAGCAGTTCTTATCCTGTGTGGATCTGGCACAGTGAAGGATTCGTAACCACTTCCACTAGACAGAAGACACATGCACTGATTTCCACCCACTCACACCTCCCCGCATATACTTGGAAGCTAAGGAGTATGAATGATACTGCCGTGTTAAAAGTAATTGAACAATTCTGACTCAGAGTTGAAAGTCGTATGTTGCTAAATGAGACAGCAAAATGATGTTGGCTAAATGACATAGTTGTTTATTCGGTCACTGAAGTATTCTCAAATTATCACATGTGGGTCTTTGAGTTGCTTGATATTGTCCTTATTAAAGGAGGGAGAAATCCTTCATTTATGTTTATGATTTGTTTTATTTTCTGGCTCCTGGACCTTCAGATTCTGAGATCTATAAGTGAGCCTAACAAAGTTATTACCTACAGAAAAGCAAAATATAATTTATAATACAGAAAAGCTACCTTTCCAAAAATCAAAGCCAGCCAAGGCGTGGTTCAGCTATGGATTTTTGAAGCTTTAGAGTTTTGGCACATATGAGGAACTTACTGATGACAGGTTTTTCTAGGTTTAATTAAACTTCTGTTTTCTTTTTCCCTCTGTCCAAAATTCAGTGTCTTTAAAAATCCTTAAACCATAGGAATGACTATTTGTTATGGGAAGGGGTTAATCAGAGTTCTTTTTTTTTTTGTCACAATAGTTGCCAATTTAGAATATATAGAAACTTTAGCTCGGGGGTCAAACTCACGTTGGAAAAATCAGTGGTTTTGTAGCTGTTGGATAGTTCGTTGTTCCTTATTTATTTTAAACACAAGTTAAATTGTCTATCTACAAGATATTTTATTTGATATATAATTAATCTATTTGTCATCTTTTGGGGGTTCAAAGAGGCTCTTTTTTATATCTTTATTGCTGTGTTGCATAGCCTCTGAAAATTCATGAAGCTTTGGTAGTAATTTAGAAGCTAGGAAAGAGAGAGTCGGTGCAGGCTTAACATGCTCTTGTTTCAGCTGTTGACTCCATTCATGGAGAAGTTTGCTAATGGATGTTAATGGAATCTCAGGCTTCTTCATCTATTAAAGGGTATGCATCAAGAGTTAAAACCCTCACAACATTGTAAAAAGGTGCATAATGTAACAGAATAACATTTGATGGCGACATGTTTGGGAATTACACGTGGGAATATTATTTCCAGGTAACTGTGAATTCATCTAGCATGGTGACGGTGGCTCATAGCATCGGGTAATGTGAAAGCAAATGAGATAAAATACATCTCCCTTAACTTCAGACCTCTCTTCTTGGATTGTCCTGAAAGTGCCAGCCTTTCACCCTTCAGAGTTGTAAACTACAGCATAGCAAGAGACAAGGATAACTCCTCCCCTCAGTTCCCATTTCTTGGCCCGGAGGCCTGGTCTGATGTGTTGCTGGTGTGTTCCTCTGGTGGATTTATCTGTTACTTCCATCCTTTTGGGGGTAACCTACTTCAGCACGAGTCAATGCTCGCTGTCATAAGCAAAAAATAATTATGCATGTTCTTTTTCCTTCTGTGGCTGAGCCTACTTAGTCTTCAATATTCCACTTTCTTCTAACGCCTTTATGAAGGACCTCTTTGTAGGAGCCAACTTTGCTCCTGAAGCATTTTTCTGGTTGGCCTTTCTTATCTTCTGCTGCAGACAGAGAAACTGGAAGAGCTGTCTTTTTTTCTGGGCTTTCTTTGCAGGGCTGTCTGTTATGTGACTAAATTTTTATGGGTTTTTAAAAGTATTTTATCTTTTGTAATTCTGTTTAAAAAAAGGATTATATTTGTAAAGGTATGTTTCTAGTGACAGGTATATAAGGGAGCTTGGTTTAAATACTTCTGACTTGTGCAGTGGGTTGAACAAGATTGAAAAAGATGCATATCATTAAAAACATCTGAGTCAGACACAATGTGAATCTGTTTACGGTGTCCGATCAGGCATCAAAGGGTCATTGATACAGAGTTTCTTTTTATTGTTCTGGATTTGCACAGCACCTTAATTTGCTTTGCACCTGCAAGCAGAGCTGCTACAGGAATAATCCCTCTATTACTAGTAATAACAAGCACAAGCTTCACCCAGTGAGCAAAAAAAAATGTCACATTTGCTTCTGAATTCAGCTGGTATTTTTGGTTATAATGTGGCTGATGTTACTGTGAGGTCCAGATACAGTGAGGTTTCCCTAAGGCTAAATCAGTAGTAGTTTGCTTGCAAAAGGAGGGTCAAGATTTTGCATAGGTTGTTTTAATGACCTGACAGTTGAGCTTGAAAAGTCTTAAATCTGTGGTGCTTTTTATATGTATCAAGCTGAGACATAGCTATAACTATGGTAACACTGTAGAAAAAAAAAAACCCTCCACGCATAGGAATAAAGGTTGTAGTCTAGGACTGTGTTGTCCCAGTCACTGTACAAATACAGAATGCAAGATTGTCCCTGGCTGGAACAACAGGGCTTATTTTTTCTTCTGATTTTGGAAACTTTTTGTCTTTTTGAAGAGGATTGCTGATTCATGTGTAAGACATGATCATCAGGTGTTAATCATCAGAAGGCCTAGTGGTGCTACAGGATCACACTGGTGCTCGTGAAGGAACAATGCCACTCCGAGTTAGGTTTGATCAGTATTACTCTGAGTTCAAGAGCCTGTTTTCTGGCTATACACGTAACTGTAAAACCTTGCTATTTCCATACTCAGCCTAGATATACAAGTGGGTCTCAGTTGCTCTTAAATTCACTCCCCTGAAATACTCACACACAGTGAGTAGTGCCCGTTTAATTCCATGCGTGATTGTTAGTACGGACAAAACTTGACATGAATTGAGAACTGAGAAACTTCTGAATGACTGTTCAAAACTCTGTACTTCCTCTCCGTTCTCAGAATTAGTGCCGTGGCCTTAAGCCCAGTGTAAACTGGCAGGGGATGACAAGAGAGTTATTTACTTCTGGATGCACTTACATTAGCATTCTAGTTCAGGTCCTTTTCTTCTGAGATGGTCTTCCACCCTCTGTGCTTTGGCTCACACTGCAGAGCGCTTTGCATGTGGGTTCCCTTCAGTCCGCAGGGCACATTAGAGAGCGCCTAAAATAATCCCTCTTGAAATACATATACTGTTGATGTCAGGTCCTCAGCACCGACTCTTTTACTTGGGGGAAAAAAAAATCTGCTTGTATTAGTAAGTATTAATATTCCATATATTGTCTAGCCTTTAACTTTGAGGTGAAGCTTTAAGGTGTATATGTGATCCATAAATCATCCGGCTTAGCACCCACCAACGAGAGCACGGCTTTCCGGCTCGCGTGTTAGGACAAAAGCTGTGATTAGTAGCAGTTGGTGATCTGGAGAGCCTACTGAAAGAGTAGGTTCTTCGAGTATGCTGAAGTGTATTATGTGTCTATATCAATTTGTGTTTTCTAAATATGATACTTTAAAATATGCATGGAATATAGCTTTAATTTTTCTTGGGAGTTTGCTGAATTAGCCAGACCATCAAGAGCCAGAGTTAAGAATTGTTTTGGAAGAAATAGAAAGAATCTTCCTTTAAACATGATTGAAAAAAAGGATGCCTGATCTGGAGAAAGCAGCCAATATTAATCAATTTTAAATTATCCGATAACAAAATTTTTTTACATTAGATAAGACTATAAGGAATTGTAGAGTGCCCTGAAAAAAAAAGATCTCATGCAGGATTATGTCTTGATTTCAAATGAGAAGTGAGCAGTAACAAATGGAGTATGATGCATATTGAAAGGTGTAAGCTGAAGTACTCAAATGCTCTGTAGAGGAGTTCTGTAAGGCAGTCTTTGTTTTCAAGAAGCAAAAACAATTAGGTTGTCGCTGTAAAGAGCTCAACAATTAAAAGGTATCTATGGATCACAAGAATGAAATATTAGAGACAAAACAATGATGCCAGTTTGGGATAAAGATCAACGTCAGAAGTCCCAAATTTGTAGATTTTTTTATTTCTATCATTAAAAAATAAACTTGCAAAGAATAAAGAGGCCACTGAGTCAGCAGGTGTAAAACTTCTTCACTTTACTCTAAATCTGTCTTTCAGTTGAATAGTTACACTTGTGAAGCAGTAACCCTAAGGACAGACGGTGTAAAGGTTGCCTAGTGTGAAGTCCTAATTTCAAGGCAAGTGTTCTGTTCTTTGAAGGGGCATTGACTTCCAAATCACACACAGAAAGATGCGTCATAGTGCAACTTGTCTGAGGACTGGGGTCAAATTTGCAATAGGTTGATCACTCCTGATAACAGGACTAGATGTTCTCTAATCTCATGGGTGGGGTTATATAGCACACTTTATTAAAAAAGACTTTGAGCTATTAAAAGCAGAACGCTGCGGGTTTTGCTGGTTTGGGTTTTTTTTTTTCATTAGTCATCTGCTGTAGATTTTAAAGTATAACAAAGTAGCGAACATTACCCTGAGCTTAGTGGCTTTAAATGCTGGGTTGATTTACACTCAGAGCGGAGCTTTCAGTGTCAGGCGATCTTTTTTTGCCAACATAAGCGCTCAGCTGAAACAACAGCTATGACTCAGTTGCCAGTGAACGCTGCTTGAATTGATTTAGTCCGAGTTCAGATTTAGCACATAATCATGTTCAATTTGATCCACTGTGCTGCCTAGAGATAAAAGGGTTGAAAAAATAGATTTAGCTTATGTCAGTCTTTGTGGTGATGTCATTGCCGTGAGAGATGGAATAGCGCTGTTACTATGCTGTGCCTGCTCAGTTGGTGGGTGTACGAGGGAAAGGCAAGGAGCAACTCAGTTAAGTGCAAAGAGCTTGTGTCGGAAGCTTGCAGTTACTGTCAGCATTGAAACAGCATTTTGGACTGTTCAGCTGCAATACTGAACTGAAGATTATTTTTTTTTCTTCCCTTCCAATCGTGTGTCACTCTGAGGTTGCCTAACTCTGTGTACAAAAGGGGGGGATGCCAGCCCGGAGCATGGACTGTGATGTCTCCACTCTGGTTGCCTGTGGGGTTGATGTGGAGATTTTTGCCAACCAAGAGGTTAAGGTATGCACCTACAATTCTTTTGTTACAGATGCTTCTTAGAAAAGCCTTTGGGGAGCAATAGGCATTTGTACGTAGCAATTCAGAATACGGAGGCAGATGAGATTCTGCTGCAGTAGTGAAAGACACGCAGTTAAAAAAAATCTGTTTAATTAGGGGAGAGAAATGTGCTTGCTTTTTACTGTGTTTTGATAAGCTGAAAGAATAGGCTGGTATTTATTCTTTAATGATATAAGAAATGGGTTATATAACTGACATCTGTGCATACACATGTTTCATATTCATAACAAATCATTCATTGTTAATTTTGTCGAGATATGTTTAGTCCGGTGTCACTTTTTAGAACAGCCTTGCCATAAATGTTATTTATTGATGCTGATAATCTTCAGACATTTTTACTCAGTTGAACAGTAGCTGTTTCTTTTTTCACATCCAAATCATGTATACAAGTATAAATTTTTGTTGTGAAGGGTTAAAAGTTTGTAGCAAGTATTTTGGTGCATCTGCAATATAGCAGAATAGAAAAAGTTGTGCATCTTGTATATCGTATGAATACCTCAAAACCAATACTTAAATCTAAGGCTTGATAAGCTGGCCTCATAGTCTTTTAATTAGACAAATACTGTAAAAAAGTCATTGTGTATAATTGCTTTCTGTTGAAATAAATTTTTTCCATTTATTCTCATATTACTGCAAGAAAATCACTGCAAATTAAGTTTGAAAGAGGAATTTAAAGTATGCTTTTCACAGATTATCTGAAAGAGCTCATAGACATGCTACAGTGATATTCGGCAGCTTATTTAAAGGACAAAGATACAGACAACATTAGTTTCTAGCCTGACTGTTCTTAGTATTGAAAGAATGGAATGGGGAAAAAGAGGATTTACAAATAGGAGATCCAATTTGGAACCCCTGTTCTGTTTAATTCTGAGTCAAACATTGAAGCCAGTGGAAATATCTGGAAATAAACCCCCTTTCATTTGCAAGAGGTTATTATGATTTTTATTTCCCTGTTAGTTTGTTACCAGGTGGTATCAGATATACTTTGTACAGATGCTTTTGTGTTGCCAGCAAGAGATTCTTCTTAATTTAAGAAGCATTTTCTTAATAGTTTAATACTGGCTTTAGAAATGAAATAGTGAATAATTCAGATAAATGGTTCAGGTGAGCAGTCTTGCCTGCATTGGGACATGTTTCTTGTAGTGTTTTGAAGTAGTAAAATGTTCGTCTGCTTAGTCTTTTTTTCTTTTTCCTTTTTTTTTTTAATTTAAGAACATATCTTTCAGTTTAGGAATTATACCTGCATTGATACAAGCTTGTACCTGGAGCAACTGCCTCTTAGTGTCTGGTCCATGTTCAACATAAGACACTGCAAGAAATGAAAGTTGTAGTGATCTTCTTGTATCCTTAGTCATATGACAGGAGCAATGAAAAAGCAAAATTGTGGCTTCCATAAAGTCAGCAGAAGGCTTTCCATTGGCTTTGGTAAGACTAAAATTAGCCTGATTTAAGCTGCAGTATCTGTAAAGTGTGGCCCAGGAACATGGGCGAAAAGAGAACGAAAGGGTTACAGAGATACTACAGGAATTGTAGTCCCTTTCGTGTTACTCGGACTTCCTGTACCTCATTTGCTTTGATTAAAACTGCCTTTTTCCCCTTCTTTTCCTGATGTCTGAACTAAAATGTTGAGTGCAAAGACTTTGGGTATATTTACAATGGAGACTGCACTGCAGACTGCACTGCAGCTTAGAAACCCTAAGTCTACTTTGAAGTTGTCCGGCTTAGATGCTAGAAGTAGTCTGTCCTCAGCGACCCACAGCTCACTGCAGACTAATTTTCACTTAGTTGTCCACGAACTGAGTTGTCGGAGGCTGCGTGCGGCGCTGCTGCAGCTAGGCTGCTTCCAGTGCTCATGCCTAGCTAGCTCTGTGCTGACCCCAGTCCTTCTCTGCACAGCCGGCTGCAGTGTAGGCATCCTCTCTGAAAGTTTCAAAGCTACTGATATTTTAAAGGTGGAGACACCTACTGCTCTTTGCTCACTCCCAGGAGAACTGCAGCAAAGAAGGAAAAAAGAAAAAGAATATGTTCTTTTGTCTGCAAAATATCTTCAAGGTGGGGTTTTTTTGTTGACAGTATGGCCACTGTCAACATAAAAATGTTTATGTTGACTCTGATAGGACGATGGGAACATGAAGCTTTAAGGTTAAAAAGGAAGGATAATTTTGTTTCTGCGAAGAGGCGGGTGTGGAAGCTGAATTAAAAGAGCAAAAGCAAGCGCAGAAATCCTGCCTTCTCCCCCTCCCCTGTTCTCCTGTGCGCAGCCCTCCGCCCAGCCCTCCTGCTGGTCAACTGGAAGGCACAAGTAGTATTGAAAACTGAAGTCTAGGCTATTGGCCTTTCAGTTTTCTTCTGCTATAGAGCTTTTCTTGGAGGGGAAAGGTGTTTTTTCTCTTTTCTGTAGGGAACCTTCTGGCTGTGTGAAGGGAATGTTCCTTCAGTGGTAGAACAGATTTATTAAAGATCTCATGATATGTGTGGTGCCCGATAAGATTTGTTAAAATGAACCATTAGTCCTGTAGACATAGTTCTCTAATGTCAACAAGGATTGTGTTTAAGGTTTTAGGGTATGCTTGCAGCATAGCTTACTTTATTTCAATTTTGGGTTAGAACTGCGGTGAGGCTGTGGAGAAGGATGCTGGCTGTACTGAGCTCTCATTGTCCCGCCTGCAGCATGTGGGTTGGATGCACCTGGGAGGCTGCCAGCAGCCAGCAGGCTAAAGAGGAGGGTGTTCAGGAGCTGCCTGTTTGGCCAGGCCTGCAGAGCTGGGTATGCATTTGGGCTGCAGAGCAGGAGCTCTCGCAGCAGGTGGCAATGGTGACTCCTTGAAGTTACTGCATCTTAAGAGCTGTGCCCTTCAGCGCTGGGCAATTCTTATGCAGGGAGGCAACTTCTGCTGCTGGGCACAGGGCTTGGAGTGGAGTGAGCTGCTTAGTGTACTGCTGCTTTTCCACCTATGAAAGTGACCTTATTCTGTAGGCATTATGCTCTTAGCATCTGGCAGGCAGGCTCGGAAATACTTTTTTTTTTTCCATTTGGCTTCTGGAACAGGAGAGCAATTACTTAGTACTGAAGGCAAAGCTTTTTAGTTTCAGCATTTGGAGTGGTTCATCCTTTCAACAAACAGAGGCTTGTATGGGTGCCCTGAAACTGGCAGCTGGCCCACAGCACTGACACTGTTGGTTTACCATCCATGAACCCATCCAACAGGCCTTTTGGTTTTGATCAGCTGCTGCTTTGAATTGTCCTTTATAAACCAAAAATTGGGTCAGGCTAATCAACATGCTACAAACCGTACAATGCCTGTGTATCAGGAACTAGTAAAGCTGAGAAGGCAACCACAGAAATCACGAAGAGCAGTTCTGCTTTGAAGTTCACCTGGATAATTAAAATTCTTCTTTTGGTGCCTCTAGATGATAATTTTCTGTAATGATGTTTGTTACATAAGCAATTAGCTAATGAATATTTTTTTTTATTTCTAATAGAGAAATTCCAGGCATCACTGAAACAGTGGAAGAGAATTTAAATTCATACTTCTAACTCTAAGCAAGATATTAATTCTTCATGTTCTCTCTTCAGTTATGTTCACACGCACCGTTCTGCTAGGCAGTGAGGTATCATTGGGACAACGAGGCACTACTGTAACAGAAGAAATATTAATGATCCAGACTGATTGAATTTGTATCTGAAGACAGTAATGTAATGTGGGGATAGGACCATTATCTTAATGCAGGGAAAAAACAATGTGGACATGAGCCGGGCAGCAAAGGGAGACAGTAGAAATAGTTTCACTGTTTTGACCATATTGCTGTGGGGGATTAATCCTTATTGGAGCAGGATATCTGTCAATCTGTAAACTCATTACTTGGTTCAAATGCTCCAGTGAGCACACTGCTAACACTAGTTGTGTGGGATGGATGGTTTGGAGATCAGTCATTGCCCTCCAGTTGCCTTTGAGAGGCTTAGCAGTCTAACATCTTTGCTAAACTTCTGAGGTCTAGAAAAGCATTCTAGGCTCCTGTGGGGTTTTTTTTCTCCCTGCTTCAATTCTCTGTTTGTAAAACTGGCTCATTCACAGAGATGTGAAGTTTAAGGGCTCTAAGATTAAGAGTCAAGTGAAGAAAGCTGTAGCAAAAGGGAGGACTGTTGCTGCCCCTCTGGATACTGCCAGCTGCCTGATGGGAGGAGTCATGACTTGTTGGGAGAGTTTCAGGGTTTCTTTTTTCATATTCTTCTCCTTAACCACGTGAGCTTGATTTGTGGGAAGAGACTGTTGCATAGTCATAAGACTGCACAGGCTGGGGCTATAAGGAGGAGACCGAATGACAGCATGACTGTCAAAAATACCCTGATAGCTTGAAAGGACTGCTTTATAACTTCTTCTGTTAGAAAGAACTATCGGGTACAGGGGCACCAGGGCAGCGGCGTGGGCAGCAGGGCGAGGGATTTTAAGAAGAGAAGGCTGCAGGGAGACCTTATTGTGGCCTCTGTCAACACAGGGGGACTATAGGAAAGATGGGGGCAACCTCTTCAGCAAGGCCTGTTGTGACAGGATAAGGGGTGATGGTTTTAAACTAAAGGAGGGTAGATTTAGACTGGATATAAGGAAAGTTTTTTTACAATGAGGGTGGTAAAACCCTGGCCGAGGTTGCCCAGAGAGGTTGTGGAGGCCCCATCCCTGGAGACATTCAAGGTCAGGCTGGACGGGGCTCTGAGCAACCTGGTCTAGGTGAAGATGTCCCTGCTCACTGCAGGGGGGTTGGACTGGATGACCTCTAAAGGTACCTTCCAATCTAAACCATTCTATTATTATATGAAAATAAGGGAGTTAGACAAAGTATGTCACCTTTGTTTTAAGAGGTTTTCTTACAGAGATTTTCTTTAAGAGTTTTTTCTTACCTTTCTTAAGAGGTAATCTACTTTTTGAGTTCAATAAAGTGCTAGTTGCTATGTTGTAAAAATGAAAACATTTCAAGAGCAACAGAAATATTTAGTACCTAAATAAGGAGACACATCTCCAAAGAGATAATTTCCAATTTTAATTTAATGGTAGCGTTGTTCTCTCTGTTCTTAAAAATGTCCCAGAAGCTGTAGAGCTGTTTCCAGCACACTGACCCTGCTACATGGCTTCAGTGTCAGCACTGAGAGGCTCTAAGCCAGCCAACCTGGGGCTCACATGCCCAGTGCTGCTGCAGACTGAGGCACTGCTGGTAACTTGAGCTGCTGAAATAGTTTAGGCTTTGTCTTTGTCCTATCAGCCCCGGTGTGAAGGCGATTGAACCCTGAAGGAGTTTCTAAAGAAGAAATGATACAATGGTAAGACTTGTGAGGGTTGTGATGTGATCCTTAGGCTTACCTTCAATTATTTGCATTTGCTTTTTGCTTGACTCAGAGGAAGTCAAGCTGTTACACTGCAGGTCAGTGGCAGCTGCAGGTGATCATACACCTGTGAACATGACATGCATTCTGCTTACCCTTCACTCTGGTAATATTGAAAGAGTGAACAGCAGAATGAGTCAGAGGTTTTTGTATTCTTTTTAATCCTCCTTTCTGTCGGAATTCACATAAAGCTATTTCCATTTCATGAGGATAATTAGACAATGAGCAATTCGTGGTCAAAAGAAAATAAATAACAGCTAGAATGTGTTGTTAGAAGGTGCAGCGTTAATCTAAGGCAGGTAATGAGGTAAGATGGACCTTGCAATTATACTGATAAATGGCTGGGCATATGTGAGGAACAATGAAGAGTTGAAAACTTTCTTTAGCAGGTTTGAAGAGTTAATCAATTCAGCTATAGACTGAGGTACTTTCAATACAGGTGCAAGTGTGATGCTGATTTTTTCATTGAATAATTACCTTGCTTAGAGTTCCCAGAAGAACCTGGAGAGGTGAAGTACCAAAATTCATTCTGTTTTTCTCAAAAAACTTTTTTCAAGGTCACATTGTTTTCAGTGATCTAGTCTCATTCTTCTCTGAAGGTACTGTGCATGTGCACTGTTTTGTCTCAAGCTTTCCTGATACCATTTGGTGCTTCTTAGCATGATCTAAGCTTTGATAGTGAGAGAAGTTGCAGGTTTTGAGGCAGAGGTCTGCACCAACCTGGTTGTATGTATCTCCTTAATTTTTTCACATGCATTAATAGATACGCTTTATGGTTGTAGTTCTTCCTTTAATATATTCTAGGGGTGATTTGCCAAAGGCGTTAAATAATCTACTTAGTTTTAATCGTTCATGTGCTGAACAGCATATTTGCTTTGAAAGATATTATCTAGTCATATGCTAGAATGCAAACAACCATGACAGTGTGGTCTTGAGCAGCAAATTCTTCTTTGGTGAGAGATGCTAACAAGAGTACCACAGTTTATCAAACACTTGGCTAACACACAAGCTGCCAAGGTCCAGAAACCAGCGAAGCTAAGCTTTTAGTCAGTTCTCTGTTGCTGCAGGATTCTGTGTTTTCCATCCACGTTTTCATAGTGGTGCCATGACTGCGTGCAAGGGCTTCTTCTGAAAATTTCCCCCATTAATACGGTTAAGTGTCAACAAGCACCTTCTCCTTCTAACAGAATTAAATTTTTTCCTGTGGGAGACTTCTGAGACTGTACTGTCTAACCCTCCTTAAAGTAACTGTACTTATTGACTTCCTAGTGTTGAGTCTTGACTCTTGTTTGGTAAAGATCATACAGATGAGCCTCAATTGCTCCTACTTGAGGCATGACAGCTTAGCTGCTCTCTGCACTAACTGCCGTATATGATATTATACATTTAATTTTTTCTGGCCAAATAGTAAGCATCTCCATTTTTTTCCCCCCTTGTTGACAGTGCTTCTAAAATGAACATGCAACTACCAAATTCAGCTCCAGCCTCTGCTTTCCATCTATAATTCAGGTTGATTTCTTGTTCATGTTAATTCCTGAAAGCACAGATCACCTTCTCACAACATCAGTGTTCTTGTGATGCATTTAACTGCCCTCATTTGGAGTTTCTGTTAGTGCTGAGGCAAGGAGAAGCCTTTGGTTGCAGCAGCTCTGACGGCGTAAACAGCCCCACTGTCCTTGCAGGGTGTCCACTCTGCAAACTGCACAGTAGGAAACCAGATAGATGGGCCTGTGCAGAGCCGGGTGCTGCAGTGGCTGTGAGCTGCTGTTTACATCTCCATGGCAGTGTGTGATTCTTCTGCACTCCTGGAGTTACTGAAAAACTTCAAAGTGGCGTTATGGATAAAAAGCTCTGAGTATTTTCATTTGCAGATGGGGAGCTAAGGAACCAGGAAATAAGTTTTCTGATTAGGAAGCTGGCTTGGAATGTATCAGATCTGGTGTAATTAATAATCCTTGTTTTCAGTAATTGGATTCTATAGATGTCCATCTCAAATGCTGTTTGACCTCTAGATGCTTTCCAGAGGGCAAGGAGCTTTGCTTACTTGCTAGCTGTTTTGGGGTTGGTGGTTTTTTTTTGCAATTAGCTCAAACTTACAGAATCATGGAAAAGATGCTTAAGATCATCAAGTCCAACCATAAACCTTACTTTAAGTGCAAGCCCAATTACTTAAGCCTTACAGTTTTCTCCAGGGAGGGAAAATGCAAACTTGCTACCTTTCAGAATGTGCCTGGGATTCTGGCAGCGTCTGGAAGGAGAGACGGGCTTTATGTTGCGGGATGGCTTCATATTTAGCAGGAGAAATGTACTGCAGCATGGAAGAGCCTCTGGTTTTGCAATACTGTCCTATCTGTTGAAATAATAGTCACTGACCTGAGAAACACAATAAACCTGTTGTGCTCAGAGCAGTATCAGCAGGCAGCTGTACGCTCCAATTTCCTCAGCTCAGTTCCTCACTTGTGGAAGTATCTGTGCTTCATCTATTGCGGTGAGTAATCTTGATGGGTCGGCTGAAAGATGGAGACATTCAGATAGCTGAATCATGCAACATGACTTCTGCTGTGTTATACCCATGACATGGCCAGAGAAGTGGTAACCTTGCAGAAACTGCATTTGTCCTGTTATTCATGTAGGTCAGATGTGCTGGTGTGCAGGCAGATGGACATGTCATGGTAAAAGAACTGCTAATCCTCTCAAGAAATGGAATTCCATTTATGGAGGAGATAAGAAAAAAATTGTTTCATTTGCTGTATGTCTTACTCCAAGTTTACCAACCTCAAGTTTCATCGTATTCTCTTGCCTGATGACAAGGTTCATTCAGTTTTGGTTACTTTTCTGTGTTTTCTCAGAGAAAACCAATAACTAAACTGATAAGAATACAAACTTTTTCATTGTCTAAATAATTAGGACTATACTGAGCAATTTTTTTTAACCACCATTTCTCTGTAGCTGTAGGTTTGGTGCGGGTCCTTTTGGCTTTTTGGTTTGGGGGGGCGGTTAGTTTTGGGGTTTTTAATTTTTAGGGTTTTTTTTTGGGGGGGGGGGGGGGGGGGGGGGGAGGAGAGATTACTGTTTCATTTGCTAGTGCTGCTTAAAAAAATCCCCAAACCCAAAACCAACTCACTGTCAGAAATGACCTTTTTCCCCTCAAAGAGGAACGTTTATTTAAGAGATGCAAGTATCTTTAAGGAGCAGGTCATAGGTGGAAGTCCTCTGAGCTGTGGTTTTAACCTGAGGGAGGAAAGCAGTTGGTTATTCAAAAAGGTGGCTGAAATAAGGAAGGGGAGCACAGGGTTTCAGAGGAGGGAAGTCAGTATGATGATAGGGCTTTTGTTTGGTTTTTTCTTCCGTCAGAAGTGCCTGTGGTGCAAGACCAAAAATGGAGAAAGGTCTTGTGGAGGCTGGAGCAAAGAGGTAGGTTGTAGCAGGCCTTCTTCTGGAGGAGGTGGCAGAGGCAGAGAAGTTTAGGATGGAGGGAGAATGGATAGAGAAAAGAATAATCAGTGGAAGACCAAAGTGAGAACAGAGGACTTTGACTTCTCATGGTGTAGTGGGATGACTTAGGGACTTTGAGAGCAGAAGCTGACACAAGACATCAGATGAAACCAAGTGATGGTCAGGAAGAGGAGGACTTTGTGACAAAGCTTTTACCAAGCAGTTGCTAGCATCATTGAAACCTTAGGTGAATTAATCTTGAAAGCTCATCTACTTCCCTGAAAGCACCTCCCACCGGCTTCCGTTCTGCCTCCAAGTAACAAAATCCCTTTGTGAACTGTCTCTCTGGGCTGCTGTCCCCTTCCTTTCAACTACCTCCTCAAAACTTTTTGGTGTTAAAATGTCTTACAAGAAACTAAATGACTGGATGTGGCTAGACTAAGCCACAGATGCATGTGTGGGACAGAGTATATTTTTGTAAACCCTAAAAAAAAAAAATTCTCTTTTCATATATCTTACTCCTACCATCTTTGTCTTCCTTTCTTCCTGTATCTTCCTTTGTCTTCCTTTGTCTTCCTGTATTTGGTTTTAGGGTTTGACCCTAGCAGTTAAGGGAGAAATTAATAATGGCAAGTACTTTTGGTGAAAATTTATTTTGATGAAATCTTTCGAAAGAAAGTGTGAGGGCAGATGAACAAGGAAAAATATTGTTTTTAAAAAACCTCATTTTTAGCAATGTTATGGATCTGGGAAATAGTGTCTCCTAAAAAGATTATCTGAGAGACTGAGAAGCGCATAAGAATTAACAGTTAAGGAGGCACTTTTGAATGCATAATGGAGATTATCTGTCCTGATGCAAAGGACAGATGGGATGTACATTAGGAGACTGTTATGGCTAGATTAGATACTCCTTTTGCTTTACAGCAGTTTAAGGATTTATATATAAAGAGAAAACCAAGTGTGCAAAACCATAAAATAAATTTCAATTATCAGAGAATTTAACGAAGAACAAGAAAATTCCTGCAATGCATAAAAAGTAAACGGAAAACAACGTGCAAATCTCTTAACAGAAGGAAGACAGCACATAATGAACAATGCAGGGAGAGTTAAGGTGTGACTGATTGTGTGTGTGTTGGTCTGTATAAAGAGCTTGACAAATAATTGGCTAAATTAATAGAAACAAACAAAAAAAACCTAGTGGTGGCCAGAGCAGAGAAAAACTGCTAAAAATACAGAGGTAAGGCAAAGTTACTCAAGTGTACAGGGCCTGATAAAATGTACCAAAGAATGCTATTTGAGATTATCTTTGAGAGTTCATAGGTTACAGAGAGACTGCAGAGGATGGCAGGTGGGAAGGAATAACATTCGTGTTTCAAAGGAGGAGGGGGAGAAAGGCCTTGATAATTACAGATAATTTAACCTAACTTGAATTCTGGGAAATAGGTTGGTACGTACTTCTGAATTAAGTAGGCCTGGGTTGTCTAGAGCAAATCATGTCAAATCAATATGTGTTCCCTGTTTGACAGGGCAACTGGATAAGTGGGATACAGCAGATGTGGAAGGTGCATATTTTGACTAAAGCTTTCATGCTGTTCAACAAGTTATTTTCATACGTAATCTACAGGCTAAATATAATTTCCATAAGGTGGGTGCATAGTTGTTTAAAAACATCTAAACCAGAAGTAGTTCCTTCCCAAAGAGTGAAGGCATTTAAGTAGACAAGCTCACATGCTTCTTCCTGGAACCAGGTTGTCATTAGTGACGCTAGTCAACAGAGAGAAACCTTAAAAAAACGTGTGGATGACACTGTGCTGGTGAGGTGGGGTCAAAATTTTCAACAACCTTAAGTTCAGCAAGAGGATGATATTCAGTGAAGACCGCTGCAAAGGGGTATGCTTGAAAATAAATCAAAATTATAGCTATATGAAAAAATTCAACTCAGATGTCTGACAGTTGTGTGATGCCAATCTCTTGAGTTGTAGTGAATTGCAATGAGTAACAGTCAGCAGTATCCTATTTTTGTAATGAAAACAAATACAGAATCACCAAATGGTTTGGACTCAAATGGACCTTTAAAATTCATCCAGCCCAACCCCCCTGCCTTGGGCAGGGACTTCCAACCTGACTCTGAACATTTTCAGAGACGGGGCATACACGACCTCTCTGGGCAACCTGTGTCTCATGACCCTCATCATAAATAATTTCTTACATCCAATCTAAACCTACCCTCTTTCAGTTTAAAACTCTTGTCCTGTTGCTACAGGCCTCGGTAAAAAGTTTCTCTCCAGCTTTCCTATAGTCCCCCTTTAATTACTGGAAGGCTGCAATAAGGTCTCCCTGGAGCCTTCTCTTCTCCAGGCTGAACAACCCCAACCCTCTAAGCCTGTCCCTGTAGGAGAGATGCTCCGGCCCTCGGAGCATTTTTGTGGCTGCCTCTGCATCCGCTCCAGCAGGTCCCTGTCCTTCCTGTGGTGAGGAGCCCAGAGCTGGAGGCAGCACTGCAGGGGGGGTCTCCCCAGAGCGGAGCAGCAGAATCACCTCCCTCGCCCGGCTGCCCACCCTCCTTGTTATGCAGCCCTGGATACGATTCCCTGCGTGTCATTTCATGGCACATGGAAGAGAGGGCGTATCACTTATTCTCTCTGGTTCACTGATGCTGGGCTACCATGGCTAGTTTTCAGTGTGCACTAAAGCAGGTGCAGACAACTGGAGAGAACATGGCAAAGCTGCAAGAACGTTAGAAGCTTAGCAAAGAGGCCAGGATGGCCTTCCGATGGTGCCGTTACAGCGCTTCCATTCTTCTGTTGTAGCTAGTTATTGGTGTGGGGAGGTTGTTCCGCTTCTTGAAGTTCTTGGGTTTGCGGAATAAAAGTCTAGTCCCGCTTGGTGCTTGGATGGTGGTTTGCCAGAGGCAGGTACTTTCTGACTCTGTTGTCAAGCCAAGTGAAAGCTCTTGAGTTGTGGATATGGTTGTGGTGTTCTTGAGCTCATTAATCCTGTTAAGTGGTAGATTATTATTTAGGGTTGCCTCTTAATGTGGACATTGGTCAGTTTAAATAAGCTTGCTATTGCAGGTGTGCTGTTTGTCTCTTCGGGCTGGTTAGACTTTTCGGATGCACATTTTGTTATCTAAAAATGAGATTTTGAGTTGCCATCTTGTTTACAGATCCTAAGAAGAAAACTACTGGAGTGTGAAAGGTAGTACCTTTATCATTAGAAACAGCTGATTATATTACAGGAATTCCAGGACTTTGCGACCAGCCAACTTTCTGCAGGCTACTGCTAGTCCTTGAACCATAATCTGAGAATCATTGGGCTAGAAAAAATTCTAATTCATCATGACAGCTGGGAGCAAAGCCAAATGCTCGGCTGTAACAGTAATAAGTATGCTCCTTATGTTAGAAGTAAATTATTGGCGTACTTAAAGTTTTAGAGGTTTGGGAAGTTGATGCATTTTTGTTTGAATTCTTTATATAAATTAATAAAGGGGAAAGATGTTTTGGATACCTTTTTCTTGCTTTTGTAGCACACAAACTGTTGAAAAACTGTAGTGGTTTAAGCTACCTGCCCACAATATTAACTCCCAAAGTAGTGATATTTCTTGGGGTAGGGGAAGGAGCTCGGTGTTCCTAAGTATTGCTGAATAAAAACATTTGCTTGGCTTACAGCAGCAGGCCCGAAGCAGGAGATTACTCAATGCATACGGCATCCTAGAAAACAATAATGTGTTTTTGAATGTAATTGGCTCGGTGTTTGCTAAAATCTCTGCTTAAGCTTTAACTATTTTATATAGTTTCATGGTGAAACAGAAGCAGAGCAGATGGACTTTAAGAAAAGGCTTAACATGTCTTGGATAAGAATAATTTACTGTGGGAATAAGTGATTGGTATAGGTATGGTAAAATGATAATAGGAGTGTATATGTCTGTGTAAAATAAAGTATGTGGTTGATGATAGCTGCAGATTGGCATATACTGAACTACTCTATTTGTGGGCCACTTATCTATAGGATGGTACCCTTGCTTTCAACCTCTTTTGATTTATTCTCCCCTAAATGTTTTCCATCAAATTTGAGGCTTATATGTAGCAAGTCTAGATCTGCTGTGTTTCTGATTTAAATACCCCTTAGAAAGAGTCTGTGGACTGCACTAAGGGTTGTGCATGGATGAACTTGTTCACTTTTAGTTGATGACTTGCCCGTCTTAATTAAATATTAGTATCCCATACTGATTACATAAACAGTTCAATGGAAATCGAAAAGTGTAAATTCTGTTCTTGAGGCTTCAACGGACACCGCTGCTGCAGTGTAGTGATTTGCAGCTGGACGCAGGTATAGCCCGTACATCAGGCCGAGTGGTCTGGGAGACCCTCGGACATTTGAAGATGTGAACAGGTTCGCAGTGAACAGGTCCCTTCCCTTTATTTTGACTGACTAGTTCCCTGAAATTGGTGGTCCCACATTGTCTCATGTCACTTAAAATCTATTTGTACCAAATTTCAGTGCTTTGAAAATCTCGTTGACCTCAAAGCCAGGCTCCTCGAGTGTGCCCGTTTGCCTCCCGCTCTGCAGGTACACGCGTCACGGCCTTACATAATGGCATTCGCAGGGCACGTACCTTTCTTTGACACAGAGGGAGTGTGAAACGGTGCCACAGGGCAAGAAAATGGACTCTACGGGATACTAATTATTTTTGTGTCCTACTTATTTTTAAAAAACTTGTTCATAAAAAGAATAAAATCCACATTTGGTTACCACTCGGCTTGCCAGTCACCGGGCTCGTTGCCTTCGTGCTGATTGCTCTGGACACAAGCTTCTGTGAAGAGCGGCTTCAGTTTCATAATGCCAGTTCAGTATCATTTTAATATCATGCTGTTACTGATACATTTTTCACATCAGGAAATGAAAATGATTTTCATGAAGAACAGTGCTGTTTTTAGCTGCAAGATAGGATTAGTCTACTTTCCAATTCTTGTTTCTAAACAAAACCTGTGCCAACTGGAAATTATCCAGTTGGTTGAAGAATGACATGGGAGCAGTTTGGTCAGGAATATTTGCTTTTTCACCCTGGGGTTTCTTCCATCTGCCTAATAAAACAATTATATCACTGTAAGATTGAAATTCCCTCGTCCGTATCCTGTCTGGTAGCAGACAGTACTAATGGCTCTTGAGGCAGACAGAAACCACCGCTTCTTTCTCTGCCCTTCTGTACCTGATGCAGAGCCTGGGCCGGTCATCTCAGTAACTCCTCCTTGGGTGCTGGGAAGCTGCTGACCAAGTCCACCCAAAACCTCTCTTCTGGCCTACACAAACAGAATTTTCTGAAACGTGCTAAATTCTTGATTTCATTAGGTACTATAATGCTATAAAGTTCTAGAGGCTAATTAAGCATTGTGGTATATATTGGAAATGAAAATATGCTGTTGAAATTTCTTTAACTAGGCAGGTAGACCACTGTATGGCACTTCAGCATCTGTGCAGCTTGGGATCCTGAAGTCCTCTAAAGACTGGGACCCCTGACGGGAGAAAACGGCCTCTCAAAGTGTAAAAATATTTCAAGCACTTTTTTTTTTCACTGAAGTTTAATCAAACTGGAAAGCATCTTCAGTTTTTTGTAGGACGATGCTGAAACAGGTGGTACAGTGACAATACAGAAAGGGCATGGAGCAAAGAGTGTATCATCTCTGCTTATGCAGATGCTTTCCATCCATTTTCTGCCATGATCTGCAAAATCAAATTTGCAGGTAAACTTTTCAGAGTGATAACAGCATTAAGATCAGTTATACCCAGAAGATGATAGTTCATCTCAGGCTCCTCTGTGGGCACTGAACCAGTGAATGTGGGAGACTGAACCAGTGAATGTGGGAGACTGAACCAGTGAATGTGGGAGACTGAACCAGTGAATGTGGGAGACTGAACCAGTGAATGTGGGAGACTGAACCAGTGAATGTGGGAGACTGAACCAGTGAATGTGGGAGACTGAACCAGTGAATGTGGGAGACTGAACCAGTGAATGTGGGAGACTGAACCAGTGAATGTGGGAGACTGAACCAGTGAATGTGGGAGACTGAACCAGTGAATGTGGGAGACTGAACCAGTGAATGTGGGAGACTGAACCAGTGAATGTGGGAGACTGAACCAGTGAATGTGGGAGACTGAACCAGTGAATGTGGGAGACTGAACCAGTGAATGTGGGAGACTGAACCAGTGAATGTGGGAGACTGAACCAGTGAATGTGGGAGACTGAACCAGTGAATGTGGGAGACTGAACCAGTGAATGTGGGAGACTGAACCAGTGAATGTGGGAGACTGAACCAGTGAATGTGGGAGACTGAACCAGTGAATGTGGGAGACTGAACCAGTGAATGTGGGAGACTGAACCAGTGAATGTGGGAGACTGAACCAGTGAATGTGGGAGACTGAACCAGTGAATGTGGGAGACTGAACCAGTGAATGTGGGAGACTGAACCAGTGAATGTGGGAGACTGAACCAGTGAATGTGGGAGACTGAACCAGTGAATGTGGGAGACTGAACCAGTGAATGTGGGAGACTGAACCAGTGAATGTGGGAGACTGAACCAGTGAATGTGGGAGACTGAACCAGTGAATGTGGGAGACTGAACCAGTGAATGTGGGAGACTGAACCAGTGAATGTGGGAGACTGAACCAGTGAATGTGGGAGACTGAACCAGTGAATGTGGGAGACTGAACCAGTGAATGTGGGAGACTGAACCAGTGAATGTGGGAGACTGAACCAGTGAATGTGGGAGACTGAACCAGTGAATGTGGGAGACTGAACCAGTGAATGTGGGAGACTGAACCAGTGAATGTGGGAGACTGAACCAGTGAATGTGGGAGACTGAACCAGTGAATGTGGGAGACTGAACCAGTGAATGTGGGAGACTGAACCAGTGAATGTGGGAGACTGAACCAGTGAATGTGGGAGACTGATATACTGGCAGTCTTCTATAGGTGCCTCTTTCAGTGCAATGTATAAATATCACCATTGTAGTCTATGCCATTTGACATTAGGAGGAAGAGACTGTTTCCTGTAGTTATCCTCTTTGTTTGCTTGTTTTTAAATACATGTGTACACACACACTGGTGTCTTTCCATTTCTGATAGCACAGTTCCTGTTGTGAGGGAAGTCTATAGCCTATGTAATAACAAAAGATTTTTTTTCTCTTCAAATAAAAGCATCAAGTGCAAATGTTTTCTTATAAACCATTAGTGAAGAAAGGACTACAAAGAACAAAACAGGTTAAAAAGAAAATATACATAAACAATTGGTGATGAAGGTGGATTTTCGCTGGCAAGCCATAGGAGGAGACTTTTATGATCCATGGAAGTCTTTTCTGGAAATAATTTTGATTAACAGATTGCAGCAACTCACCATTTTTTTCCTGTAACTCTCAATTTAAAAGATATCATAGTTTCTGAACTATGTTTTAAGGTAGTTTATTTCACCTTATTTTCTTCTTCCGTTATCCATTTTTTCCCCACTTAGACCACTTCTGTATTTTAAAGTGAAATTAAGAACTAGAACAAGTTAACGTGTATTAAGGAAGCCATATTCATCTCTGTTGTTTAGTAATATTTGAAGGGGTTTTCTGTTATTAACCCAGCACAAAACGAAGAAAGCTGTGGTGTGCTGTAAGCGTCTCTGATGTGACCCTGGACCCTCAAATCCTTATGTAGCCCATCAGATAAAATTTGATTTAATTGATTTGAATAATGATTTTTCCTAGTTTTCTTTTTACCTCTTTCTTAGATGTTTATTTCTGATAGAAGGTACCTTTATTGAACTCTTTTTGCATACCATTAGGCTTGAAACATATTCATGTGTAGTTTATGTAGCCTTGCTATGGACTCGATTCAGTCGCTCAGCTGGAGATAGCGTATTATTGTCCTTGATCTTTAAAGAGACTCCAGGCTTAGAGGCTGTAACTCCTAGGAGCTGTTCGCACGTATATAGAAAACAGACCTGCCTGAGTAATTTGCCAGTGAAGTGTGAGATGGTGAATGACAGATGGTCGAGACAGACCGGCAAGAATAAGAAACAGTCAAACAGTACAACCAGAGCGTCAGGCAGTGGTCACGGTACTGCAGATTCTGCCCACTGACTCTGGGCTGCAACGGTGAGGAGAAAGGCAAGAGGGGATAGTAAGAGGCTCTTTGGTTTATGTTTTAGCGCAGAGGTGCAAAGTAAGACTAATGCTTTGAGTGAAAACTGATTTCTACATTTTTGTTTCCACATAGACTCTCTTCCTTTGTATTTGAAGCTACATTTCAGAAGAGGTTTTTTTTTTACTAAACTTCTGAGGATGTGTATTGGTGGGTCAATATTTTTCCTTTGTACCTGTTTCAGCGGTTAAATAACATTTATGGAGGAGCATGAGATTAGATTCTCTTCCACTCTCTTGCTTGGTTTTTTGAATAGTCGCTTTCAAAACTGTCAGTGTCCTTTCTAAATCCAGACAAGTTGCAACTATATTTTTAGACTGTTTAGTGCAGTTTGCAGTTGTTGGGGAGAGGGAAGGAAAAAAGCATTCCCCATGGCTGTGATGAGAAACAGCTGAAATGCTGTAAATGTTGATCACTGTAGGCAAAACAGTAAATCAGGAATGGGCAAGGCGAGCATTTTATTTGTTCAAACTGTCCCATGGCTTTTTTCGTGTTTATTTTTCTAGTTTAACTGGGTTGACAGACACAGGGAAATAAATGGTATGCACTTTCTGGTTGTTTTACAACATTACAGCTCAGAGTATAAATAAAGTTCCACAGTTCTTAGTGTTCTCTTTATTATATTTCATTCTTGCATTTAGCATTCTGTTCAGTGACGTCCTGATTCTGCGTCACTGACAGCAACAGAGGTGTCTCCTGACACTTCAACAGGCTTGGTAACAGATTTTTAAGAGTCTGAGCTTTGTTGATGCTCTGACTGGGATTGTTTATGCTTAGAGAATTAAGATGCTCCTGAATGACTTAGGGAGACATTGATTCTACTCCCATGGTTGCCCGTGAGTGGGCACTGTGACTACCAGCAAGTCTGTCCTCGCCTCAGCAGTGTCATCACCCAGAAGGGTGTGGTATGCCTCAGAAGAGCTGAGGAGATGAAACTTCAGTTGTCAAAGATCACTGAAAAAATAGTGTAATAAGGAGATGGATATTTACGTAGCTTTTCTTACAGCCCCTACCTTTCTACAGTTAGTATGAATATTTTTCACGCAGCTTCTCATAATGCATAACTTTAATCCTAGATTCCTGCACAAGTTTGACTAGCAGTCCCTTATTTATTATTGTCCCTAGCACTTTAATTATTTTTTTTTCCTTTTCCAGGAGTGCCGGCTAAATATTCTTATGAGAGATACTGGCTTGTGTCTACATTAGCATTTGTAGTCTGAGCTGGGGATTCTCATGAGGCAATTTTCCTCTTGATCTTCATTACCTCTGCTTTTCCTTCACATCACAGAGGAGTTCATGAACTGGATGCCTTTCAGATGAAATTAATATAGAAGATGCACTCCAGTAGTGTGCTTAAAATGTTCCAACTGCTAATGAGCATTCAGTCCATGGCACCTGATCAGAAAGTCCTCACTACCCACTGTTTTGCTGTAGAGACCTGCTCCTATTGGAACACCCTTATTGATAGAAGCACAGCAACTATTGGTAAAAACTAATTAAGGTTGTTTTTATTCCTTAGATTTGTTTGCTAAATTAAGATAATAGGAACTTTATGTTTAGCCTGTTTCAGTAATTCCTATAGGCAGCAATCTGTTTCATGTGCTACCAATTAAACTTTGGGCTTAAGTGTCTGCAGCAGTAAGACAAAATTGACAGCTGGTATTGTACTAGGTACATTCTTAAACCCAGTGCAGATGAGCTCCTTGGAGTTCACTACATACATTATCTACTCATTTATTGTTTGAATTCTAAAATCAAATAAACCACATTCCTTTTTAAGGAAACCCTGAATCTTTTCTTCATGTCTTTGTTATTAGCATTTCTTTTATCTTTCTAAAGCCAAAATGTAAGGCTGCTATGTGGAAAACAGAAATTGCATTAAATCCTTCACAGACCTGCTCTTGCCTTTTTTTTTCACTGACAAATGCAATGCAAAAGGGGGGGGGGGGGGAGGGGAAGTATTGAGTGATGCTGCACAAAATGGTAGCCAGCATAGGAATTGAAAGTAGCTTCTCAGAGAACAAAGAATGATGTCTCCACAGAACACTCGCTGGCACTGGGGGCGAAACTAATAGATCTAGTCACAGAACGTGTGCTCGGCCAGCCAGTTTGAAAGAGTGCTTCCAGCACTTCAGGGAGCTCATATGGCATCTGGAACTGGAGTACTTCAAATATGGAGTGTTTAAAAAAAGCTATTGCAGGTGATACAGTGAAATAGCAATGCTCGTATAAAGAAATGTAAAGCGTGGATTTTTCTTTTAGCTCAATCATTGGGTGTGAAATTGAATTGAGAAGTCTCCAAACTATATTAAATCACCCCCTTGGCATTGCCACAGGAACAATTTATTTCATCTTGAAGGAGCCTTTGGTTTCCAGATCAGTGGAGCTAAGCAGGAGGAATGTGCGTCACATTGAGGTAAACAGGGATGTGAGCTGGTTAAAAACAGAAAAGGCAACGCAGCAAAACTCTGTGCCCCTGACATTTGTCAGCCTCTTCTGAAATGTGAATGCTGTTTCCATTAGACTTTGGGGCAGATATTATCTTTGTACCTTTTGTTGTGCTGATGAGTTGGAAGCTGAACATGTATTTATTTAGTTTGTTGGTGGTTTTTCAAGAGGCAAGTCTGTCTTGTTTTGTTCACCAGGAGGTTTGCAGTGCTATTATACCTTGGTGGACTGTCCTCATGCAGGAGGACTGGTAGTGAGGGATGGCTCTTACTGCCTCAGTCCCGGTGTGAGGTGGAACTATCAAGCTTCTTCCATTTCCTACCTATTTCTGTCATCACAAATTTCTGTGAGATGATGAATTACAAATGTCTGTACCACAATGTGCAATGTCTGTTATACTTTCTCCGAGTCTCTCTCTGGAACAAGACACTGAATCTATAAGCAGCAAGCATTATATCAAATATTTCTCCTGTCAGAACGATTTTGGCACAAAACGAAGGCAAACCCCTGGATGCAGCCTTCAGGATCTGAAAGTTCCATGCACGTGCCCCACCACAGCCCTAGTGGGGAAGGGTAATACGGCAGCCGGTGCGAGCCATGGACCAGGGCTGTGTGCAGACATGCTTTGTGGCCGATGTGACGGGACAAGGGGCGATGGGCACAAGTTGGGACACAGGAGGTTCCACTGAAATATGAGGAAAAAAAACCCTTCCCTGTGCGGGTGCCAGAGCAGGGGCACAGGCTGCCCAGGGAGGCTGTGGGGTCCCTTCCCTGGAGACATTCACCCCCTGCCTGGACGCGTTCCTGTGCCCCTGCTCTGGGGGTGCCTGCTCAAGCAGGGGGTGGTACGGGATGGTCTCCAGAGGTGCCTTCCAACCCCCGCCATTCTGTGAATGTGTGTTCTGTTTTGGGTTGGTTCACTGTAAAGAGCAGAGCAACAAGGTCACTTAGCATCACATCTGGAATATAAAATGTACATCTTTACAGAGTAAAACTTAGAGGTATTGGGACCCCCTTTCACATTAACAGAATTGCAGTAGTGCAAGCAAATTGGTCTTGATTTTAACCGAAGAGAGCAAGATTTAATGCATTTTTTTATGCTGCCCCACTCAAAGTCCAACCTTAAAATTTATTTTGGCTTATAGTGTTTCATCTTTGGCTCACACTTACCTGACCTTCACCCCTTAAAAACAACAGAAAGCCAAGCACAGAACAACAAATTGTAGGAACTGGGGTAGCAAACCTGGGCTGATTTGTTCATGTACGGATACAATTGTGCAGTTTTGCAAGAGGCTTATTAGTGCTGTGTTTAACATAAATAAACCCAAGCTCCTTTCGCCCTGTCTCAATGCTCTAATCTAACTTCAGGAAGAGATGAGCAGAACTGAGTTCCAAGGTAAGAAACACATTTTTAGGCAGTATGGTAACCAGGTGGTCATTGCAGAGTCCTCTGTAATTCTGGTTACCTGACAAAATACCCAGTGTTCCCTGGGGTTTTTTCCCTCCTTTCAAAATTTCTCACGTGCAGAAATGTTACCATCTTAAAATGTAACCTGATGAATGACAGGTGGAAGGACACAGTTTTCTATTGCATTTTATCATTGCTGTTTCCACATACGATTTGTAGGAGGGATTTCCTTTGAAGGAGGGGTTTCCTTTGAGAAGAAACCTTCAAAGCAGTGTTCAGACAGTAGTAGTCAGTCTGAAGATTTTATTTGAATAATTCCCTGTCCCACTGGTAAGGAGGGAATAGGAAGGTCTCACACTCTTGGCTACAGCTACCTTCAGTGAAAGGTAAAATAAAAAGTGAGGACCTGGAGACCTGTGCCTTAAGGTGATCTCTGCGTGATAAATTGGTATTTTATTCTCCTGCCATTTCTTAAAGGCATGAGGACAAGACCATGAGAGCTCTTTATTCATCATCATAATCAGTTTAAAATATTTCCTACCTTTTCAGCGCTTCTGGAACTTTAACTGAGAATCAGTAGTGCTTTTTCATATGCGCTTCTAAAGTTTTCTGGTAAGTTTAATCTTTTTAGAAGCTGAGAATTGGATCATTGATTAGGCTGTTGTTTACACTGCCTACTTGCAGGAGCTCTTGCTATTTAAGGAATCTTCACATGTGAGTTATCAAGCTGCTTGCTTGTTTTTGTGGGTCATGAAATAATCATTAAAAGTACTTGAGGTGAACCCAGTTCTTTAAAGTCCTGATTAGACAAATCAGAGCCCCTTTTTCTTCCATTTCTCTTTTCTCTTTTTTTTTTTTTTGCTTTCAGAACTACAGAAATTCAAACCGCTGTCCTATAATCTTTCCTTCCTATCCTTTTCATCAAAGTAATTAGCCTTTTTGCTACTTCTGGGCCAATGGCACTTTGAAATTTTATGGGTCTAGTGCTAAATAACCTCCTCAGTTTGAGTCTAAATCTTTTAATGGGCATTCTTTGTTTCACACCAATGTTGTTCATTATTTTAATTCAGATAATCGTTTTCCCTTCACATCATTTACCAATTTCCTTATACTGAGATGTAGCAGGAAACACATTGTACCTGGGTTTCTGTTTCTCAAGGAGAGATCATCTACCTTTACCTCACGTGATAGCCTCACCGCTTTGCTGATCATCCTTGCAGTTGTCTTCTGTCACTCTTCCAGCTTGCCTCCATCTTCCTCAGGCCTGGATGAGAAGAGCTGTACACAATATCCAGACTAGGGCATTACAGTACCCTTCACTGACATATCCCAATCCTGAAATTACTTCCAGCTGATACTTTCTAGGCTTCTGTATTATTATTATTATTTTTAAATGCGCTACTTTAGTGACTCCTTTATCCCCCCCTTGAATTAACTTTGCTACAAATGGGGACTTAAGCTGTTGGTAGAATGTTTTTGTTGCTGGACTCTTCAGTGCACAGCCTCCATATGTTCTATCAAATTCCATCTATCTTCTCGTGCCGCATGAGAGATCTGCAGCGTTGGAAGCAGGGTGGCTATGTGGAAATAGAAAATGTTTGGCTCTGAGATATGAGTTTATTTCTTCAGGAAAATGTATATCCGGTACAGAACTAATTTCAGGAAAAACCATATTTCATATTTGTAAATTCTGTCAGTTTCCCTATTGTATACAGTTAGTTCCTTGGATTATCTTTTATATAAACAAACAGGAAAATTAAAATGGGAAAAATGCTTGCTTTATTTGCTTGCAAAACTCTAGGAAAAAGGATTAGTCTGAAGTTGCAAATCGCAGCCATCTCCTCAATCAAATGTGTAACAAGGGTGATAATGAGTGCAAACACACTGCATAATAAAATGTAATTTGTGTTCTGAGTTCTAGGGCTCTAATCCAAAACTCACTGATGTCTGTGGAAAGACTTCCATTGATTTGAGTTAGGCCTTGGCTTTTGTCCTGAACGAACACAATACCAGTGGAGCTATTCATGAAAGAACTGTTTGGAAATAAATCACAGGAACTTGCTGTGTCCCAACCCAATTCACTTGCTAATTCAGGCAGTCATGTTTTACAATGCTTGGTGTGTCGATACTTTGTCCCAGTCCCTCACACAAACTAACCAAATTCAATCTTAAAAAAAAACTTTGCTGCTGCTGCTGTAATTGGAAGGTTGTTTCTGGATCATTACTGATGCTTGAAACCTTCTTTAACTTATAGCCTAAACCTATTTATGCCATATTTTTTCAACTTGTTTTATACCAACATAGTCTTCTAGTCTTTATACATTAAATTTCATCTTTATATAGTTCTGGTAAACTACTGATGATTGCATCATCTCATCTCAGGCTTTCCCTTGTTTTGCTGAATAAGCCGAGCACTTTCATTTCTTATTCAGTAAGTCGTTCCCTCTAGCCTTTATCTGAATCTATTCCAGTTTGGCTTAATCTGTCTGGGATACAGGCAACAAAACCTGCATTTTTAATGAGCTGGAATAGTGGTCTATAGAATGTTGTTGATATGTTCCTTACTTTACTGGAAACACTTTTCCAGATACATCCAGTATTTCATTTGCTTCCTCATGGCTGCATTTCACTGATCACTTTTATCATGTAACTTGCAGGATTTGGTTCCCAGGTGAGCTCCCCATTTAGTAGTAGAAATAGTTTTTAGTTCAGGAGTGCAGAGCTTTGCCCTTGTACTCTGAGGCTTTTAGCTTGTGTCTGTTACCTCAGTCCTCATTTCTTCCTTGGATGGTGCTCTGTTTGTCCTCTACGTTGGCTGTCGTAAATGATAACAATCAAGTGTGAGTAATCAGTGGCCTTAATTATTATGTTCCTACTTTGTGCTAATTTTGTTAATTAAAAAAACCAAAACCTCTAGAAACTGCTAGAGGTGGTGAACGATCGGTGATGGGATTTGACATAAGGTGACAGGAAGGAACTGAGGAAAAGTGCCCAGTGTTGGGCAAAGGAATAGCGAGATGAAAAGAGGGCATGGAGCTGGGAGGGAGAAGTAAGAACTTCTACAGTATCGATGAAATGAAGGCTACTCACATTTGCCAGAGCATTAATTGGGTCTCACAGAGACATACGTGGGATAGATGAAGACATGCCAGAATCCCAGAAATAAATGCAACACTTGTGACTTTCTGCATTTTGACTTTTTAAGAGCAGCAACACTGCTGCTCTTAAAGCTAACTTTGGACATTACTTTGTTTTTTTTCAGGAGTTTTCAAAGTATTCTGAAAGTTTAAAGGCTTATTTTCCAAAAGCATCTTAAAAGTACTGAATCCTAAAAGCGCTTTAAAAGTCCTGCATTGAGAGGATTATAACTCTTGCATAATTCATCCACAAACTTGAAAGGGAGAGAATTATTTGCTTATGTCTTTAAAACATATATGATACATTTTCTTATAGACTGGAATGACTCTGAAAGGCTTTTATCCAGATAAGTACATTCAGCAGATATTAGGAGTCACAGGCAATAGCAATTAAGGCATAAGGCGTTTCCTGGGAATTAATATCCAGCTGGGAGGAGTTGGGATGGCTCAAGATGCAGCTGAGGGCCATTAACTGCAGTTGATGATTAATGACCTCTGCTGAGGTCATTATTATTATCAGCTGAAAATGTAGAAAAATTCAGATGTATGAATCGTTTTAATGGGAGATGCAGTTTCAGTCGGTGCAGTAGATGTGTCCTTGCTGTGGATAGACTGCCCTGTATTAATATCAAATAGAGGGTTTGATTTCCCTCCTCCCCCTGGCATTTTTAGGAGTGTTAATCAAAGCTGGATCTCTAAAGCTGTGCCAGTATCAAATTGAAAAGTAAGCAGAATAAAGTCTGTAGCACTTTAATGTTCTCCCAGTATTACATTTGGTGTCCAGTACTTAATCAGCTTTATTTAGAGATACTCCCATCTGTCCCTTTCAGTGCCTAATGAGAGTGCATCAGTATTGTCCAGAAATGTGCCTAGAACATTCCTTGTGCTTGCTGTTCTTGGACCCACGTTTGAAATCACGTCCTCCCTTCTTTTGCATTATGGCCCTACCCACGATGTAGGTTCCACATTGCCATGTATGCTGTGCACGAAGGGGGCAGGCACACGGGGCTGGCCAATGCAACAAAATACCGCTGTGGAGGTACAGGGAGAATCTGTTCCCTAATAAATAGTCGGTCGTAATAGATACTTACTTCCTGGTGGCCAGACAAGTCCATGCAGGGTTTCTTCCATGGCTGGTGAAATATCTTTTTTTATATGATGAATTATTTCATTGTTGACTTGTAGGGATACTGGGAGCTACTACAGAGGACTAGGAAACATTCACCTTGCTGCTTACTTTTAGCTTATGTGACTTCTGTTACAATACCTTGATCATCTCTAGGTGTACCTGCTCAATCACCTCAGCCCTGCTCTGGGTGTGCCTGCTCAAGCAGGGGGCTTGGACAAGATGATCTCCAGAGGTCCCTTCCAACCCCCACCATTCTGTGATCTCATATATATATATATATATATATATACATGCACACACACACGTGTGTGTATAGATATATAAAGAGATATAAATACCTTGATATTGTTCATATGTATTTAAGTTTGTTTACTTTAAGGTGCTTTTTAAAAAAGAATACTGAAGAAGCCTGAAACAGGTCATATAGGTATCTTAAAGACATCGGCTTTAATTAGTCAGTCACTGTTACCTGTTATTTAGATTATACACAGTACTACGTGTTTCTGAACACTGCATAATTCCTACTTTACACATACTCTGGTCCCCTGTCCCTTTCTCTCCCTTCCCCCAGCCTTGTTCCCTTGTCATTGTGAAGGTTGTAGCATCAAAATTCCAAGCAGGACGGGACTGAGATGACTGCTGCTTTTGGCTGACCTTTGTACAAATGTCACTAGATGTAGACTTCTGCACAGGAAAATAGAATCTCGCAAAATTGTAAGCAAAGCAGTTAAAAAACCATAACTCAGGTGTGAAATGTTGACAGTCTGAACTTTAGGTGGCATGACTAGACCCGCTGGTACAAACCTGTCAACCTCACGCTGCCTGTGGGATTACTGTGTGCCTTTGTTCACCCTCAGCCAAACCACTGAGCCCTCTCTGCTCTTGTTTTTTTTTCCCTCCTCCAAAGCATCTCCTGTGGTGAGAGGAGGAGGTGAGTGAGGTCAGGCAAAATGAAATGAAAATCACGAAAGCTTAATAGACCATCAGGAGGTTCCTTTGAAAGGGTGCCAGATATGGAATATCAGTTATGGGGGAGAAGACCACAGACCTGGCAGTGAATAAAAGATCTGGCACATGCGCATTAGTGTCTCATACTCCTTGCCACAAAACTGGTCTGTCTTCCTAGTTAACTCTTACAAAGGTGTCACACTAACAGTAGGCGCTCCCTGATGCAGCTTCACTGTGCTTCAGGGTACATTTTTCTAAGAACTTCTGGGTTCCTTGTCTTGTTTGTAAGATCAGCAGGTGAGAACTGAAGTATTGATGAGAATACATGAATTGCTTTTCCTGTTTCATCTTCTGCAGCCTCTACCAGTTATCCACTCTAAGGGATAAGAAGTTGTTTTCCTGGATGAGAAGAAAAGAAGTTGTATTTTAAAACATGTAAAAATGTGCTGACTTGCAGATATATCAAAGACAATGTCAGGTTATTGTAATTATACAAACACCTGACATAATAGCGCTTAGTGTATGAAATGGTGTGGCAAATCATCTCACGCTATTTTTTCAGGATAAAGAACTCACTTTGCTCTGGCTGATTCACCATCTCTAAGACTTCAAGCCTTGGTTGCAGTAGTTAAAATGCTAGGACTTCATGTGAGACTCACTGGATGGCAGTCTAAAATCTGAGTAAACACAAAGGCTAGGCTGTTAACTGCTCCCTTTCAGTCTTAATATTTTATGAATCTATGCTTGTGTGAATGAAAAGTCCTGTGTGAGTGTGTCAGAATTGATTTAAGGACTTTGGTTTTATTCGATGATGTGGAACTAGTCTTCTGTGTGCGGAGAGACATAGTTTACAGACAAATTGCAGAGAGAGTCTGATTCTCCAAGGCTGGTAACGTACCTTGAATTTCTGTTGATCTCTAGGTCCATAGATGTGGTACACTTCAGACCCTTCTTTTACAGCACTGAAATACCCATATTTGTGTCGTGTGCTTTTGAACATTGAGTTGTACAGCTAAACGTTTTTAGTGGTTAATGTTTTAATGTCTTTTGGACAGGTCACTGTTTTCAGTTATCTAATTTTTAACCTGCTGCTACAGGAACCCTCAAAGAATGTCTATCTGTGCAAGGTGTTTAAATGACAAAACATCCAGAAAACCATAACATGTAGTACAAAATGACGCCGCAGTGTTGATGTGAGTGTAACCCTCAGCTACAGTGGGCCTGACTTTGGCTGCTGACTCCACTGTAATTCAGCACAATGTTTGCTTTTGTACAGATGAGACCACAGTTGTCTGGTATTTTCAGTCACTTGCCCTTTTCAGCTTCATTTCATAAATCACTGTTGCAGTTTTGCTCAGCTTTTACAACAAGTTCCATAGCTGCTGGTTCTCAGTTTGAAGACTCCTTCCCCCAAACATTGCGCAGAGTTCAGCACTTCCAGACCAGCGCTTTCCTTAGTTTCTTTTCACAGAGCCTTTATTAGCCTAGGGACACCCACCCTCAAAGGCCACAGGCTGAAACCTCCTGGATAAAGAGCTGTCGTCAAGTTTCCAATTAGCCTTTGACACAGGCTGATGTGACAGAGCACAAAGTTAATCTTCAGCATTATTTCTTTTTCATTTGCAGGAAAAATTTGAAGGCTTGTTCCGTGCCTATGATGACTGTGTGACATTCCAGCTGTTTAAAAGCTTCAGGCGTGTGCGGATAAATTTTAGTAGTCCCAAATCAGCTGCTCGTGCCAGAATAGAGCTGCATGAAACACAGTTCAGAGGGAAGAAGTTAAAGCTGTATTTCGCACAGGTAATGAAATCTGGTATCTACTTCTACGTTAGTGTGTAACTTTTATAGAAATATTGTGCAGCAGCACTGAATAACAGTAATAAAGGTTTCTCCCATGCCCAATCTCGCTGCTAAAAGATTACTCAGACATCCTTATGTTGCCTGAGCTGTACCTGCCCAGTGGGTCTGCAGTAAATTTAAAGGACCACTTAGGTCCCAAGTTGCTTGTTCAACACACAGAAGTTACATAGCTTAGAACTGACTTACAATGTGGGGTATTTTATGTGGGTAACTCTCTAAACTAACCATAAAGATGGAGGTAAAGTATCATAAGCTCATAAAAAAAAGTACAGCTGACTTATTTGACTGCAACCCTGAGTCAGGCTTCCTCCTGCGCCTTTTATTTTTCTTTTCTTACTGAATACATGTGTGAATTTTCTTAAAGGAATTAAGTTCAAGTAAAAGGGAGAAGGTAGGTGTGGAAAAGTTCCCCCAGCCTGTGGGCATAGGTGATTGTATCCACCTGTTGGAGGTCACAGGTGGGGGATTCAATTCTTCTTGGCCAAGGGTGAGAGAACCCAGATGTCCCACAGCCTTGGGTGAGTACTAGGCCCCAGCCAGGATGTAGAAAGGTGAGGGAGGTTGAGCATCTGACCACCACCTCTTTTGAATGTATTTAATAAGTTGCTGTGGCCACTGTGGCTGATGGAATACTCACTAGTGCTTGTAAGAAATGTAAGTGTGCTTTGAGCTGCCACATTGGTCCTTCAGAGGCCTTTGGTTAAGGGCAGGCTCATTTGAAGATATCGGTCAAACCTCTAGGTGGTTAAATTTTGAGCCTCTACAGCATGGTCAGAATAGGAGCTGTTCTGAGCCTTGGCAGAAGCAGGATCTCAGAAAGGTGGGAAACTACATTTGTGAACAAAACAATATGCTTAATGGGTTAGGAGAGTTCAGAAGATCTTACAGTTGGATTTAGGTGTTGACAGTCTACTTCAGTCCCATTTTATATACTTTGATCTCCTAGATCTGGCTCCGAATGATTTCTGAAAGGTTTCAAAACATCCTGTTAAGCAGATCCGAGAATGATTTCACGCTAACTGCACAACCAAGAGGTTAATAGGAAACTTGGGATAATGCAAGAAAAATAAAAAAGTGCATAATAATGATTAGTCTCCGTAACTAAATGGCTTTGCAGGAAATCAGTTTAGTTATCTGCACTATGCTCTCCAGTGCATGCAGTCTTAAAAGAGCTTATTAGTTGTGCCCGGGGAATGAATATGTGGAAGGAAGCAGCACAGTGTCTGGAGTAGTGTATGTTTATATGGACCTGAGCCAGACTGAATAAGCGCTTCCAGAACTAGAAGTTCTGGGGATCATGGAGACCCAAACTGGCTCTTTGCAAAACCCATTGTGTATCTTGGCCTTGCTGTCATGCAAATGCAGTTTATTGCTTCTGGGCCCGAGCTGGTTGTAAACTTGTGCTGGTATGGCTGTAGTATAATTCATTTATGTTGAGACTTCTTTAATATACCAGAAGAAGCAGAAATTATCAGTTACTGATAAGGCCTTGGAGTAGGACTTACTGGTTTCTTGTCTAATGTCTGTTTTTATTTAGGAGTTTAGGCCAGTAGATCCAACAGTATCTTTTCAGCCTCAAAAATCTCCAAACTAGCAGCTGTGGATACCAAAGATTTGCATTTATCCTCAGAAAACATATACAATAGGCACAAACATTGTAGCTTGCTGATATAATGGCCCCTCCCAGTATATTTACTGTAGAGGAACCACCTGTAAGGCTGAGATGAAATTCATCTCCAGGCCTTCTCTGCTGAGACTGACGCTGAAACCCTGCCTGGGTGGCATTTGGTATTAGAAATGTATGATTTGAGTAATCATTCCATTTACTCATCCTATACTAAACAATGTATTTGTTATGCTTTAAAGATTCAGACCTCTGAGACAGATGGAGACAAGCTTCATTTGGCACCACCACAGCCTGCAAAACAGTTTCTCATCTCGCCTCCAGCCTCCCCACCTGTAGGGTGGCAACCAATAGATGATGCAACACCTGTCATCAACTATGACCTCCTTTATGCAGTTTCTAAGCTAGGACCAGGTAAGCTCGTGGGCTTTGTGTGAAAATGTGTCAGAAAAAGCAGATGAAATACAGCAATATAGAGAATAACTGTAGAGGAAGTGGGGGTAAAGCCTGTGAGTTGGGTTAAAGCTTTGGATTTACGTTGATGTGTGTCAACAGGTTCTTTGCTTAAGAATGAGTTTCTCCTTATGTACGTACAGAATTATACTGTGTCTGCAGCTTGTGAGTGCTATTTGATTGAATAGCAGATCAAAGCTTATTTACACAATTTGTTGTGCTTGGGTTTGTTCTTGGATGAGACAACTGATGGTTTATGTGGGGACTGGACAAATGTTTGTCCATGAACTCTAGGAGTTTTTTTTTTAAATCATATCTGCTCAGTACCATTTTCCAAGATGCAGAATGCCGCCTCAGACGTTTAGGCATCTCGCTGCATCTCCACCTGAGTGGGGAATCTCTCACGTTAAACAACTTTGTCAAGAGAGAACTACCATTCCCCAGTCCTGTCAGGATTGCCCTGTTGAGGCTACCCATTTTCTGTCAAAAACTGTATGCAGAAGGAATGGGATAAGTTGCAGGCTCTATCAAAATAGGGTAGATGTCAATGGATAATGCAGATAGACTTTCTTCTGTCTTCCCATCTTCAGCTAATGCCAGGAACTGAAGCTAGCTGGGATTATCAAAATAATGTTTTCCCTTAGAAAATACTTACCTGATAAAATTAAAACTTCTCATAGGAGAGGATTACATTTGATTTAATCAAGTCATCTTTACAAATAGTTTTCTTTCAAAGCTGTTAAAGCATCCTCTTTTCCATTTTGAAAATTTTAAAAGGTTCCAGTGTCAGGTCTAAGCAGTATCATTTAGAACTTAAGCCTAATTTACATTTGTAAACCATAAGAAAAAATAGCTTGTTAAATTATTTTCATATTGAAATAAAACACTTCAGGTCCAGTCTAATAACAATTGGGGGAGCTGGCGGTGAGCTCATGAAAATTTATCAGAGTTTATTTTTGAAATTCTTGTGGGATGAGAGAATGTTTTTCTCCCCAGCTGTGCTGAAGATGTTCTGAGACTAGCTTCCAACTGCAGCCGTCTTATCACTGGGGCTTTTGTGTAAGTGCACCAGAGCAACCCAGAGCTGAAGAGCGTGGGGTGCAGGAAGAGATGTTTCGTGATTCTCGAGGTTTGCAGGATCACCTCATCTCTTCTTCACATGGGGTCTCTAACAGGGGGAAAATACGTATCAGGAGAACATCAGGGGTTCCTGTGTTTTATTCCCTTTCAGCTGGAAAGCCCATAGAAAAGGGCTGTCAGTTTTAATGCTTCATATTATATTGCATATTATTATTTCCAGAATTGATGCTTTTATTTCCAGAATTGATTCAGCTAAAATGCTGAATAAAAGAAAAACAAAAAACTATTTTTTTTCTTCGATGCAGCAGTGTTATAAATGGAAACATGTAAACAAATTCCCTAGCTAGCTGGGTAATAAATCAATTCCTGTTCTAGAGCAGTGGAATGTGAAATATCACTCATTGTCCCACACTCTGGGACAGCTTTGCGTGAAGGTCATATTCACCCGTATTTAAGGAGCCTGCAGGGAGCAATATGAAAAGTCACTGTGTGCTCTCATCTTTCTATTTTTAGCACTTGTTAGAGAGATCAATTTTAGTTAACTGCAGTGGCGGCTTTAAAATAGCGTTGCAGTTCTCAGTTGTGCATTTACTATGTTTAGAATTTCATTGAAAAACAAATCCCACCAACACTCATTTCTCAGTAGCACATTAGTAAGCCATACCGCTGTACATCAAATAACACTGTTAGCCTCAGCTACGTTAGATTTTTTCATTCAAAAAAACACAATTAAAAAATGTAACGATGGCTTAACTCACTGGCAGAGTTGTTTACAGAACTCCGAATGTTACAGCCTGACTCCCGTGTCTTTTAACTCATGAGGAATCTTTGCTATATTTAATACACTGATTTGGTAAGATTAATAACTGAGGACCAGGAAAACTCATTTGAATTTGTAAATAGTGAGCAGGGGTTTTTTTGTACGTCCTCAGTACGAGATGAGTTTTGCTGACCTACTTTGCTGGGAATGTAAGATATGCCACTTGGACGCAGACCCACACTACTTTCCCATTCCATGAATACAGGTCATCTCCTGTCACAGTAAACTGCCGTAACCACCATAGCCACAAAATTAAGAGACTAAAACTGTCCTTAGGCTCAAAGACTGAGGGATTTGCTGCAGAGTAAAATGAATAGGCTGGAAAAGCTATAGGTAACAGATTTGCTGTCTGTTGTCTTTCTCCAAGCTCAGTTTTGGGACAGGTTTGGGGTTTTTTTTTCTGCCTTGTGGCTGCAGCAATGCCTGTCTGGCATCTCAGAGGTCTAATGGAAAAGATTTCTTGTTGCTGTGCACAAAAGGAAGCTGCCTTTTGATCCTTGACATTAAATTGAGGTCGCTAAAGGTGCATTTACTTCTTAGGGAAGACCATGGCATGTTTAAGTTTATGGTTGATTGATGTGTATTCTCACTTTCTGCAGACACAGAAATGGAGCTTTAAACAAGGCATGAACAGAATGCCATAGACCAGTTAGAGCCAGCAACTGTGGCTGCCTGGTTCTGACCACCAGCCTACAATGTTTTCAATATATTGCAAATAAAGTAGTGTGTTAATTTCTTTGAAAAACACTTCCACTGTCAAGAGAACTACCAGTAATTTAAAATACTGATGAAGATACAAAGGCCTTGCACTGAATGAGGGTGGTAATGTGGCTGTTTGCCTATCAGGCCCAGGTTGTATCTCTGCCCAGCCTGACTTGGCCCTCTTTCCTGCAGGAATGCCGGCCGTGTACCAAGCTAGTCTAGGCCCTCGTGTCTTTTACGTAACATTTTCGAAGGTCTTAGCTTCATCCCACTGAGGAATACAGGAAATAATTTTAGAATCACAAAATGGTTTGGGTTGGAAGGGACCTTAAAGATCATCTAATTCCAACCTCCCAGCCATGGGCAGGGGCACCTTCCACTAGATACTGAACTCTTCCAGGGACGGGGCATCCACAGCTTCTCTGGGCCTCCTGTTCCAGTGTCTCACCGCCCTCATAGCGAAGAAAGGAGAAATATTATATTACATTACATATGTTGGGATGGGGGGTGGGGGTGGATCTCCAGGTATAGGCTATGTATATACAGCAGAGCTGCTCCTTTCAAAGAAAAGGCAGCTGTATTTGCTCTTCTGTTTAGTGCAGCAGTTTACAAACCATCACCATTGTCCTGGCACTTACTTTCTGGAAGGCAATCCTGCCCCCTCCTTATCTATCCCCCAACCTGCATATTTCTTCTCACCTTCCCCTCAAACCTGTTACCCTAATTTCTTCTCTACAGACTGCCCTGTACTCCCTCACTTTCTAAATTGGCACTCTTCAGAGTGCCTTTCCCCAGGACCCCAGGTGCCGCTCTGGCCTTCCCTGGCCAGTCTCAACCCCTGCCTGCTGCCCACGCAGTGGTTGCCCAAATTGCCTTTCTCCCATGGCTTTGACTCATGGATCATGGCTCAACTAATGAGATCTGTACTGTATAATAACACACAATATAGGTCAGGGTCCTGAGCACTTAACTGCTCCATGTGCTCCCAGTGCCATTTTGCCCTCTATCAGTTAATACTCGCCTCCACAATTTCAGGCACTGTTTGTAAACCAGTCCAGGCAGGGCACTGTCTCCAGTAGCCCATATAGACAAATTTGCACCAGTTTCAGTTCTCTCTGCGTTTACCTGTCCATCAGCGTTCGAGCAGGCTTTGTACCTTCTAAATGCCCTCAGGCTACACTCCGGGTCATGTAAAATACATTTTTCACATTAAGAAAGCACCATTCTGAAGTGTTACACATGATGGCTGTTAGGTCCACAGTGGTACCTCTTGGGACACAGAGGAGACCCTGCAGCAGTCTGTGGCACTTGGCTGCTGGGCCTGCGAATGACTAGTGGTCAGAGGCGGGGTGGGGTCATGGTTTCGCTTTTGTCTCTGAGCAATTGCGATGTAGCTGTTCCTGCCATGCTCTAGCTGGGCTTCTTGAGGAGGAGGCGTAGCTCCAGCCCCTGCTCTGCCCTGGGTTTGGCTCACCCTTGCACAGGGAAGGGGAAAAGGGGGAAGAGCAGGACCCTGGCCAGTAAATGCCGCACACAGGCACGTCAAACCATGTCTCATACTGCAAGTCTTCTATGCCCAGGTGTTTTCAAACTCATGTTTGTTCTCACTGATTCAAAGGAAATACTAAATACTTCATATGGCTTCCAGAGAGGATTAAAAGGGGCTGGAGGGGCAGCCAGATGGGTGATAGATAAAATTTTCCATCTCTGTCCTCCTCCCCTCTGTTCTGTGGCTGCTTCTGCCCTTCCCTCCCCTTGCCAGGGGCAGGGTACACCGAGCTACTGGGTGTGGAAAGCTTTCCCTCTGCCTTGTTCTGCTGGCCAGGAGAGGACAGTGCCCTTCTGCAACATCAGCGATGGGCTTCCAGAGAGCGACTCCTCCATCTGGCACATGGCAGATCCGTACTGGTGTCGTATGGGATGGGTTGCTGTGTCTCTCCCAAGGTGAACAGGCACCTGTGCAAAGGACCACCCGTTACTTGCACTGTATTACTTGTAAAGCACTTGGGTGAAGCGAAGGGACTATTAAGTAAAAGGTGCTAATGACACGTTTAACATGGAATGGACAGCTCTGAACCCATTAACCTTTGATCATGATCAGGGATGAGGTAGCTGCACAGTATAATTACCATTTCTTCATTATTAATTAAGTGTATGAACATACTTTTTGCTGGACAAAAAGCCTCATTAGACAAGAGATGCACCATCAATGAAAGGTCATAGTACTGATTTACAAAGGGATAGAAAATCACATGCCATTATTTTTAATTCTGAAACATTATTAAGTTGGTTTTTTGCTGTTCTTGCAGTCATCTTTCTTGCCTCCCCTGAGGCTGTGGCTTTGCTTGTGGTTAATGTGGTCACAAAAGGTAGTGCCAAGTGACATAAAAACAGCTAGGCCTGCTGTTGAATGGTGAAAATTCAAGTTATGTGAAGCAAATGAATGGAGGAACATCGCTGCTATTTCCAGGGGTTTGTTAGGAACGTTTTCTGACAGATCTGCGTGGTGGAGGTGCCACAGCTTAATTCTTCCCTGCGTTATATCCTGAAGGCAGAGTTTAGATGTTGGAGCATATTTGATAGATTTTGTGGTGTTTTTCTGAGTAAATTTATGTGAGTTTCTATTGTTATCTCAGCTTACGTGAATATTTCAACAACTTATTTCTAAGGGATAGGGGTAGCCCAAAGACTGCTGGAGGAGGAAGGCGCCTCTCCTCAAGAGACCTTTGGCTTAACCTGTAAGAGTTCTCCAGGCAGGTGGGAGAAGCAGGAGCGGTGGGGCAATGTAGGGCCTGAGAACGCAAAGGAGGCAGCATCAGAGACAGCTGAGTGAGGTGACTGGACAAATGCTTGAATGAGTCTGAACTATGCTAACTTGACTTGCTTCTCTTAGTTTGGGACAACCTATGTCTTGTAAACATAACTTGAGTGCAGTGATCCAACCATTACTCCACGAGCTTAACTGCAGTGGATTTAGCTTAATTTTTTTTTTTTAGAACCATTAAGGTTGGAAAAGACCTCTAGGATTCTCAAGTCCAACCATCAACCCAGCACCCCCAGGCCTCCTAAACCATGCCCTGAAGTGCCACCTGCAGTTTTTGAACCCCCCACCTCCCTGGGCAGCCTGTTCCAGTGCCTGACCACTCTGTCAGTGAAGACATTTTTCCTAATACCCAATCTAAACCTCCCCTGACACAGCTTAAGGCCATTATGCTGGAGGTGTTGTTTAAGAGGAAAGGAAAAAAAACGGAAAAAAATCGGAAGGGGAGGGGTAATCCAGCCATATCGATTGGATTTTTATTTTGTACTTATTACCTTTATATTTTTTCCACAAACGACAGTTACATTTAGGAACAAGATACAGCTGTATAAAGGGCCCATAGTTACTCTTGTTCTGTTCGTACCTCAGCCACAGAAAGGCTTTCTGCAGTTCGAGGCGCAGTTCTGCAGGCATGAATAATCACGAGTACAGAACTGAGTCTGCAGCTCATTTATGCTCAGAAATAACTGTATTCCTTAAAAACCTAATTTACGAGTGCATCACATTTTGATTTGCAAAGTGACGTTAATTGCTGTTGCAGTTACTTGTGCCGGTGGCATCTGAATATTTTTCCTTGCATCTGTACTTACTTCCACTGTTCTTTTTCAGCGGAAAGAATCCTTCTGGGAAGGATTTGAACGGTAAAAGAATGTGGCATTTGAGCTGGGATTATTACCTTTTAAGAGGGCAGTGAATCTGATTTACTTCACGGTGCTGGTGTACAAGGAAAGGGCCCGGCGTTGTGTGTGCACATCACTGCAGAGCCGCTTGTAGCTGACAGTGACCAATGTAGCTTTCAGTGCTGGTTGGCAGCATTGACGTCAGCCCATCGCTGAGAAATTAGCTGAAGCCCGCAGGGAAAATAGGCAAAGAAAAACCATATAATTTCTCAGTGCAGCACAACCAAGCTATTTCTCTTTTTGTATTTTAGCCTATCAGCAAGACCTGTAATGCTTTGCTCAGTTTGGATTCAGAGGAAAGGTTGCCAAAAATAGAGCAGTTAAATGTCAACATTAATGGTATCACAGCAGTAAAATATTTCTCACAGCAAGATGCCTGACTTACAGCTATTATTCACTAGTTGCCTCCTATTTTTTAAGCAAAAATGCAGCATGTCCTCTAGCCCTAGGCCACCCAGTCTTATCTGGACCAAGAATTTGTCAGCACAGGCAGCATGTGATGACAGTCCCAGAACTGCGTGTGCTAATGCAGGGCCAAACCTGCAACCCCTTCCTCATGTGAATTACTCTGCCATAAAGTTGTGAATAAACAAAAACCCAGATTAGAACAGGAGCAAACCACAAGTGCTTTGAGGTAGGGACTGCCATTTCACTGTCGTCATACAACACCTGGCACTGCCGGGTTCTGCCTGTGATGGCATTTAGGAGCTGCTACCCCACAACCACAGGTCAGCAGGTATATTGGGACCTCACCTTTGTCATCTCAGAATATTTTGCAGGCAATATGCAGTGGTTTTGGAGCAGTCTTATGAAAAAAAATCCAAGCTATCGGGTATGCATGTGGTCACTGTGAGCCTGTTTGAATTTAGCTGCAGCTTGTGGGTCTTGGAGATGAGAGTGATGACAAATACTCCAAAGGGGGGTAGTGCGTTATCTGGAATGGCTTCTAGTTTTTAGTGCTGCTAATGGGTGTTTGTCACTTCTGAAGGACCAAGTCATCCTGTCAGAAATGTCACCCTTGGGACTTTTTTTTCTTTACAGTCTTAAACTAATTCCTTGCAATTTAATAACCAATACCTACTCATATCCTGTGTGTAATCCAAAACACACGAAGTGCCAGCAAGCTGGATGCAGGACTGGAAGTCCTAGGTCTGATTCTGATCTTCCTTTGTTTGCCTGTGGACTCTCGCAGGCAACCACCTAAGCCATATGCATCTTCCTCGCAGGAGTACTGGGAGGAGACTTAAATAAGGAATGTACATAGTTAGGAAATCTAATGTACTGTTTAAGTGTTTAGTTTGCTAGTGATCGCTTGTGGACTGTACTCTGTAATCTCATCTGTAGAGATAGAATTTGTTACAGCCCCAGCTAAAGAGCCTTGAATCCCAAAATCCATCTAGAGTAGATCTATGTATTTTTTTATTTCTGGAGCGATTCATCCAAGTGTTGATGCCTGTCTGAAGGCAACAAGTTGCATAACCTAGCGGACTTTAAATGGGACTGAGCCATGCTAGACTGAAAGAAAACAACAATAACAAAAAAGAGTAGCCTGAACCCAACAGGTGTGACATGACTTCAGACCAAATATTTGACAGGTTGGATTTCAGTCCCTCTTCTTAACCAGGAACTTCTGTATTTTCTCTCCGCTTCATATATTTTTTTTTCTCAGTGCTATTGGCTGCTAATATCGGTGCAAAACACCATTACAGACACCAAGGTACTGTATTAAGCCTTACAGACTGATGATCTCTGCTGCCCAGGGCAGGATCCCCACAATCTGTGCTGCCAGCTGATACAGTCTATCCATGCTTGCCCTCACCTATGTTTAGGAGCAGCACACACTCCATCTGCCCCGTCCAGGTGCAGGAGAATTCTGCAGTCCGAGAGTGCCAGGGTCCACACTGCTACTCAGTCTGTCGTCTTTCGATCTAACTCTATTTCTCTGCTTCCAGGAGAGAAATACGAGCTGCACGCAGGAACAGAGTCCACTCCCAGTGTGGTAGTGCATGTCTGCGACAGTGACATGGAAGAAGACGAGGACCCAAAGAATTCTCCAAAGCCAAAAATCATTCAAACTCGGCGCCCTGGTCTGCCACCTCCTGTATCTAACTGAGCCTCTCCGGCAGAAGCAGCGCTTCTCTCCTCCAGCACAGCTCTTGTCTTCTGTTTGCTTTGTTTTGTTGAAAGGCAGCCATTGCCTTTTGAGTACCAGGACTTTAAACTCATTGAAATCCCTTCACAGTAATCAAGCCTATGTAATAAAAGGGCTAGGAAAAAGTTCTTTGTATATGTAACCATATCGCACACCAACTGATAGATTTTTTTCTGGAAAGGACAAAACAAAACTGAAGAAACAAGGGAGGGTTTCAGTCTGAGGATTTTTTCACAGCTATAATTTGCATGCTGAAACACCGCTAACAGAGAGATCGTTCAGGGTGGGCAGTTGGGCCGATATCAGGCTGATACTCAAACTCCCAGAATACTTGCTAGCGCCCTTCATCAAGCAGCTGCTCCTCTGCCCCTCCTCAGTTCCCCAGCAGACCTTAATCTTTTCCCTGTTGGGTTCTGTCCCCCACCCCAATTAAGGGGGGGGCGTGTGTGTTGTTTTTAATCTCCTAGCAGCTTGGTGGCCTTTTCACCATCCTGGAATTTTCTGTAAGGGATACTATCTTTGCAACATTTTTAGAAACAGAGGAAAAACACCCTCTTCCACCAACAGCTGTAGAATATGCTGGTCCTTACTGGTGGCGGGGATGTGAGACAGCCCATCAGGCTGAAGGGAGAGGCAGCAGCTTGCTGGAGGGTCTGGTGTCTTCCTGTCCTTCTCTCTGAGGAGGAAGGAGCCAGAATATCAATAGGGGTTGTAATTTTATCTTCCATAAAGGTATGAGCGGTCCTTCCCTCCAAGTTTGAGGAAGAAAGAGAAGCTGACTGACTGCGCATTTAAGGTGGGATTCATTGCTCTCTGTCATAGCTGTAACTTCTAGTAATGATACAGGCTGAATGCTTTCCTAGTGGTGTGTTGAATAGCCCTGAAACTGTTAGTAATTACTCGTACATCCCTAATATTCAGACCTTTTCCCTCCCCACTTCCTGTGTTTTAAAGCCCTTTTTGAGCTGTATGCAGTTTGGGTTTGTGGAGGTGAGGAGAGGTTAGCTGGTGTTTTGTTACTTTTTTCCTCTTTTTTTAGGCCAAAGAAAACAGGACCATAATTACACACTTGAAATTAGACTGCATGCAACTGAATCCCCCTTTTTCACTCTGTCCTGCATGCTTCTTTCACTTGCAGTGTATACTGGGTTACAAAACTTGTTCTGTGTTGTCATCATGGCTGACAGCAGACAGACACTGGATTCCCTGTCTGGCAGACCTTCCAATGATGATTTTTTTTAACGCGTACTTGTCATTTTGAGAACATATTTTCTAGACATTTGAGCTCAGATTTTGCATATATTTAAGCATGCGCTTAATTTATGCACATGAGTAGTTCCACTGAAATTAATACTGCAGAAAACTGAGCATATGTGTAAGATACGGTGGGATTTTTAAGCTAATTAGCTGCAGCTGTACTCCCAAAAGGGACTATAAAATGGCACAGCGAGATGCCACGGTTTAAAACCCTTTACAAGCTAAATAAGTAAATACCTCTCAGAAGCTCATTCTGGGATCTGAAAAGTCAGCTTAGGTTCTGTAATCAAGATTTTTGTCATAAAACCTAATGATCTGGTTTCTGAGGGAGGGTTCCGTTCCACCCTTAATTAGCGGTGAGACTCCAAGCTTCCGCAGTCAAGTCCCCCTGTCTGGGTTATCGGCTCTGCAGTACCTCAGGAAGAACAGCACGTGGCTTTGTCGGTGAAGACAGGAGGTGCCGTCCTCAATATCCACGGTGAGGACGTTCTAAGAACGAGGAATTACCATTCTCGTGTAGCTCATTCTCTGACCACTGCAGCCCCCTAATGCTCCTGGTGAGATGTAGTGCTTTACTTAGCATCTATCTATAATGTGATACTTGTTACTGCATTATGGACATTGTCTCGTGTGTGTTATGCTAATAGAGCACATTAAATAGAGCAGAGACTGAACAAAAAAATGGGGCTTTAGTATCCTCATGATACCTGTGTAAAGTTGTCTTAAAATAACTCCTTAGAGGTTTCACTTCAATTATTTTTTCAGTGATGGATTTAGAATTGGTTTAAATAAATAAATAGTCACTCACTGCCCTAGCACTGTAACCTGATCTTCCTGTTGAAAACACGGTCACAGGCCACCATTATATTTCAGAAGTAACATTGTCCTTCTTGAGAACATACAGAACACCAGCGTCTGAGGGTTTTAGACCTGTGTAAACAGGGAGAGTAAGATTAAACGCATCAGGTTTTTTGTTGATATATGCTGTAAGGAAGAAATTACTGGCCACATCCTCAAGTGGTGTAAGCAATCAGACCCATCTCCAAAGCTGATACTCTGGATTTTTTTTTACATGCAAAAGTGTTGGAGGCTGAATCTAGTCCTTGTCTCCATGTACTCAGACTTTGGAGAGACTTGGTTCTGAACTGTGGACTTGGGCCTCAGGCGATGTAAAACTATACTGCAGATTAAAGCATTGGATCTTAAACGTTCTTTCCTCAAAGTGCATTTTCAGACAGATTTAAGAACAGGCCCCATTCAATGACTACTCTTTGTCTTTGTAAAACTATGTAGTACTACCCAGGAGGGAGTGGAGCACAGCTCATTGGTTAAAGCACAGAAATAGAAACACAGTCACAAACCTGAAAACTCTAAGAAGCCCATTTTAACTCAGGTCAAAGCTTATGTATCACCTTGATCTAATAAAATAATGGTCATCAGAGAAAAACGTTTCAGGTGTTACGGAATAACATCCTTATCATAAAAGTAAGAGTATTTGTGACTCTTGGGAGAACATGGTATTTTGCTAAAGGCTGGTCCTCGCCTGGCACAGAAGGCTTCTTTCAAAAAATGCTGACCATCTGGACGAGTAGCTGTCCTGTTTAATTCAGTAATTCGCGGACGGAGCCCCTGCTTACTTCAGCAGGAATTTTCTTTTGTGAGCTCTCTCCCTCCGTCTGGCACTTTCCACAGGGCGAAGTAGATTTTCTCATGTCGTAATACTACAAATAAGAATTTGAACTCTCTGTGTTACATTCCAGCTTCTGGTGCACAGTGACGTAGGCGACATCCCTTTCATTTCCCTTCCAAAGCAGGAGCCCGGGGGAGCGGCTGGCAGCAATGCCCTAGGCCCCTCTGTTGGGTGGACCTTGCTCCTGCTGCGGGTTGGAAGTTAAGGAAGGAAACTGGGGGAGTGCAGTTGCTGTTTCTGGTGCCCACTACCTGCTTGTCTTTTCTGACCTCCTCAGATACAAAATTGAAATTTTAATGACTTCCTAAGCACGGTTAAAAGCATGAAAACACTTACAGCGCATGGAGAAAGAGTATTTTGGAATCTGTGGTTTTTGTGAACAAAGAATTTCTGTGGCCTTGATATTTGTAATTAAGACAAGGTAGTACAACCTCCCCCCTTCCTGACACACACATACACGCTCGAGTACACTTTGTTTTCAGCAAGGAAACATGGCAAGAGCATCCCTTCCTTAGACATGAGACTGCAGACATAGTTATTGTGAAGTGCTTTATACTATAAAAACGTGCCCCGTGGATAAATTGCTTGACATTTATTTGATCCTAAGTTGCGTGGGAGGGGTGGCTTGTGTTTATTTTGGTCTTTTTCCCCCCTCCTTCCCATTCAGAGACAGTAAAAAAGCTTTCTGCAAAAAGGACTGTTCTTTGTGCAGAGTAATGGACTGAACCATCTCGCAAGACTTGGTTACAGTGGTACGTCTGAGCACTGTGACAGTTCACGTTCGCATTTCCATTATATTGTACATACTTTTGAAATATTCTATTTAGTCATATTTTATAGGAGTATTAAAAAGCTATTGGCTAATTAATCACTTTTACACTTGTATAATTCAGAGCTTAGTTTAAAAAATAAATATGGCAAACAATATTTTTGTGTTCTGCTTGCATTGGCATTTTGAAAAGCAACATTTAAAGAGTTAAAATATATTCCTAAGCAGACTCATGTGGTATATACCACTCCTCTCTTAACCGGTAGAACTGAAAACGCTTAAATGTGTGACATAGGCCAGACTCTGTTCCAGTAGAAATTAGGGAGGAAAAACAGCCCTCGTATTAGCAGGATATGCCATCTTCCATTTTAAACTGCTGCAATTTCGGAGTCATGTGAACTCGCAATGGTTTGCCGTGGATTTGGCTAGGTGTAAGCGAAAAAAAGGTGGCAGCGCAATCCTTGGTGAGCAAAAGCACCTCCCCGACAGCGGACGTGGCTCTTACTGCGCTTTTATAACAGAGGGTAAATAGAGCGGGCATGAGGGCTTGAATAGGGAACATGGCATCCAGCTGCCATCCGGGCTGGGGAAAGAGTTCTAGTAACATTAGTTGTTACAAAATTGAAACGTAATTTTTTGTAATCTCTTGCATCGGTTTGGATCTTGAAAAGGATTAGGAACCAGGAGAGGAGTTTGCCCATTAACTGTCTTGTGAAATTCTTATATCAGATCTGCATTTGGAAATATTTTTTTTCTGGGTGCCTGGCATAAAAGACTCTGTTTCCCCAAAGATGATCATTTATGATTCTGAAAATTAGATCCACTTAAGAAGTCTCATTGGAAATGTAAGCTCCGAGCTCACCAATTCCTTTTCAAAAAACAGGCCTTAACATCTGTGTTCTTATTAGAAAAAGTAGTAACTGTCATCTTCTTACGGAGTACTTTAGCAGTAAAATGCACTAGAGGAGGCCTGCTTTATTCTCCAGTGTTGAGCCACGAAGGAGCTTTCCCCACCCGCATAAGGTTCTTCATCTGACCCGACTGGACTGAGATGTCGCATTACCTACACGCCGACTGTGGCTCTTCCGTCTTCCTTGGCACTTGCTGCAGCACCTGGAAATAAGCTGCAAGGCGTCCGTGGTGGATGGTGGGGAGCTCTGGGCCCCGCGGATCCCACACTGGACTCTGACGGAGGACACGACTGTACGCGTGTAACCTTGGTACACGCTTAACTGGCATGCACAGATAGGCAGTATTTATTTATTTATACTGGGTATTTGTGGGTGCAGGTGATAATGTGCAAGCTAACCCTGCACGATACAAGTTAAGAGCATTTCTCACGGCTGCAGGAAGAGCCCGAGGCTTGCATGGCTCCTACCTTCGTTCCCTGCAGCCGAAGCTCTCCATACTTTGTTACTGACAGTCTGGCTATTGCTGTTCCTTGTGCAGCCTCAGTTTGTGGTGGTGATTTAAGAAGGACATTTTGGAGAGTGCAGAGCAGACTCCAGCTCTGCAGCTGGGTCTGTAGTTACCACCTTGCTCCCTGATGATCTGTCCAGCTTCTTAAAATGGATTCAGCAACTCACAGGGGTTGGTCCTTTGGTATTTTACTGCCCCGTGATGAAACCTGTAGTTGGCCTGGTGGTGTTACAGACAGGCTTTCCGGGCCAGCTTGCTTGAAGTGAAGGCAATGCCTGTCACAGGTCTGGGGAGCTGGAACAAGAGGGGATTTAAGTAGGTCATTACGGATATCCTGAATAGAGTGCATTCAGATTGCCTCCGCTAAAGAATCTTTACTAAATTTATTCTTGTTCCTTCTTTAGTGCTAAGCATTTGACCACTAAACACTTAGCCACTTCTGACTTTCTGTCACATGTGAGTATGAATTTAAGACTTCTGCATTTCTTTGATTCCCCTCTGCCCCAAGAAATCATATTTAGTTCTGTTTTACCAAAAAGCAAAACCAGGTATGGATTCAAGTCCCAGACAGACCTTTGCTTATACTCATCCTCGTGCAATGCTCTTGAATAACTATACCAGAAAAAAACCAAACCCAACCCTCTTTTAGCACATCTTCTGCGGGGAGTACAGTGGCTTTCAGATATTCTAGGCTCCTCTTAAAAGGAGATACTTTTCCAGCATTCAGGGGGAAAATTACAAGGGAGGAAGTGTTGTCAAAGCTCTTTCCCACATGCCTAGTTGAAGTGTGGACTATGTTTGCTTTGACTTGGAGGTTAGAGGTAGAACAGCAGCAGCATGCCCTGTGGAAGGGAAGAGCCCCGAATGCTTCCATTGCAGAGATGCTCAAAAAGCATGAAAAAAGCACCTTAATTCGCCCCTCCCCTTTTGTCAATCTGTTCCATCACTACACAGAGCTTCTGGGGCTGCAGTAAGAGTCATCCATGGATTCTTTTAATGTAGGATTGTGTACTGATGCAGCAGCTACAAAGCCTAGAATCCAGGGCTATTGGTGACATTTTTGCTGGAGTAAGGCTGGGAAAGCTGTGAATTGTGAGCAGCCTCAAAGTTAATGAAAAACGCAGATATTCAGGACCTTAAGACAGACTTCAGGATTTAAATGCATGTAAATGAGAGCTGTGTTACGAAGGGCCCATTTGCTGTCCCTGAGTCGGGGGCTTCCTCGCTCACCTGAGTAAGAGCACCCAGCAAGAAGGATTAAACTTCTCTCTTATTATACACCAGAACATCAGCCTTGTTTTAACAAATTATTGTAATTGATTATTTATCTAGTACGAGAAAGTTGTGTCTACATTCGTGTCAAACAGATGTGCTCTCTTCACTATTCGGTCAATGAAGGCAAATGTTTTGAATCCATTTTAGAGCAGAGTTCTTGTTCAGAAATGTCTGAAAGAAACACCATCCGTAACGACTGACAGATCCTTAAGTGTCGATTTGGCAAGTTGTCCTACTGTGAGTAGCTGCAGAAATATTTCATGTATGTTGTTGTAGGTTTAAAACCATTACTCATGTTTTCATTCAAGTGTCTGCATTTCTGACACAGATGTGACATATCTGTATATATTATAAATCAATACTATTTTTAACCACATATTTTGTACAAATATTCACATTAGCTCTGTACTTCAGTGAAAATCTATTATGGTATTAAACATTTTGGTGGAATTAGCGAACTCCTTGTCCATGCTTTGTTTTCATTTTGTAACAGTTTTAAGCAGCTGAGCCATTTCTTACATCCAAGACAGTTACTCTCATTTCCAGCTATTCAGAACAGCGCCTTAAATCCATATACTGCTGTACCCTCTAGTGACTAATTCCAGCCACTGCAGAAGCGCTACCGTAGTTCCCCAGACCTCTCGATCTGAGTGACGGGAGGCCAAAATGAAAGTCGAGCCAACAGTAAATGTTGAGTATTATTTTTCCTAGCTGATGAGAGTAACAGTTAGCGGGAGGCAGCACGTTGCTGTTGAAGGACACCCAACTAGAGATTTCAATACACAGAGGTGCAATTTTATAATAGCTTTTTACCCCTTTCTCCAAAGCTTCTGGTGTGGGTCGCTGGCAGGAACGAGATGAGGAACTTGATGCTACAGGTGTGGTCTAGTTCAGTTTCCTGTGTACAAAAGCCACATCCACTCAACTTCTGCCAATCAGCAGCAATGTGTATTTCCAGTTTTGTACTAGTCTCAGTCTCATATCTCTAACAGAACAACAGTAATTAAAGGGGGAAAAAAAAGACATTAAGAAAACAATTTAAAAATCCTTGTCCCCCACTATAATAATTAGAGCCGGGATGAGGGGGAGGAAGGCATCACTCTTGCTTCAAAAATTTCAGTATGATGACCAGACTTTGCTGCTGCCCCTGGCTTGGGCGAGTCCCTCGCTGCACGAGCCTGGCCAGCTCAGGGATCTCAAGCTCGTGAAGCCAAGGTGTAACTTCAGACAAAAAGGAGGGGAGGGAGAGAGAATCCTACCTGGATTACAGCCTGTACACGGGTTATATGTAACAATGTACTATGTCAGAGATGTGAAGCCTCCTGTAGGCTGCCATCAACATGAAAGCAGGTTCATCCTGTATGGATTAGGGGGAAAAAAAAACCCAAAAGATCCCAAACCCACAAGTTATGTTTTCTTTACATTGTAACGCTTGTTTGCACCAGAAGGACACATAAGTTAGGCAGTGCCAGCTATAAAGTGATTAATAAATAGCATGTTCCTATGCACCTGTGAAAGTATAAAGGTTATCTACATGGCCCCAAAGGGGGGTCAGGTTTATGTACATACACAAGGCGTGGGCTTTGGACCTCTGTGTAGCACAGATCCTCAACTAGTCAAGGTCGGAAACCCAGCTCGACTTCTGTCCCCCTCAGAGGTTCAGTTTATAGTGAGATGGGGAGGGGTAAACTGATCTTCCTCCTCATTCCAGGGCACAGCTATGGGTGTTGAACATCACAATATGGGGAAATGTCATTACCTGCCCGAGCAAACATAGAAAATTAAAAGCCTCAGAACACAAAAGGAGGGAAAAAAGGGAGATTGAAAAACACCTGACTCAAAATGCATTATTTTTTTTTTTTTATACTGAAGCAGCACTCTTCATTGGGTAAAAATCTGGCTGGATGGCTGAGCCCAGAGAGTTGTGGTGAACGGAGCTAAATCCAGCTAGTGGCTGGTCACGAGCGGGGTTCCCCAGGGCTCAGTTTTGGGGCCAGTTCTATTTAATATCTTTAGCATTGATCTGGACGATGGGATTGAGTCCACCCTCAAGAAGTTTGCAGATGACACCGAGCTGGATGGAAGTGTCGATCTGCTCGAGGGTAGGAGGGATCTGCAGAGGGACCTGGACAGGCTGGATCGATGGGCCGAGGCCAGCTGTATGAGGTGTAACAAGGCCCAGTGCCGGGCCCTGCCCGTGGGTCACACCAACCCCAGGCAACGCCCCAGGCCTGGGGCAGAGGGGCTGGGAAGCGCCCGGCGGAGAAGGCCCTGGGGGTGCTGGCTGACAGCCGGCTGGGCATGAGCCAGCAGTGCCCGGCTGGCCAAGGAGGCCACCAGCCCCCGGGCTGTGTCAGCACTGGTGTGGCCAGCAGGAGCCGGGCAGGGATGGGGCCCCTGTGCTCGGCCCTGGGGAGGCCCCACCTCGAGTGCTGGGCTCAGGTTTGGGCCCCTCGGGACAAGAAGGGCCTTGAGGGGCTGGAGCGTGTCCAGAGAAGGGCAGCGGGGCTGGGGCAGGGTCTGGAGCACAAGTGTGCTGCGGGGCGGCTGAGGGGGCTGGGGGGGTTTAGCCTGGAGGAGAGGAGGCTGAGGGGAGCCCTTCTCGCTCTCTGCAGCTGCCTGAAAGGAGGCTGTAGTGAGGTGGGTGTTGGTCTCCAAAGTTACTAGTGATAGGATGAGAGGAAACAGCCTCAAATTGTGCCAGGTGAGGTTTAGATTGGATATTAGGAAACATTTCTTTACTGACAGAGTGGTCAGGCACTGGAAGCGGCTGCCCAGAGAGGTGGTGGAGTCACCATCCCTGGAGGTGTTGGGAAAACATGTAGACGTCGCACTTTGGGGCACGGTTTAGGAGGCCTGGGGGTGTTGGCCTGATGGTTGGACTTGATGATCTTAGAGCTCTTCCCAACTTTAACGATTTTATGATTCTATTCTATGATTCCATATCTGGAAAGTGAACTTTGCTCCTTGCCTTGCCACTCAGGCCGAAGCACAGCTAAGCCCAGCCTGGGCCCTATTTCTTGCCTGCTTAAAGCAACCCCGTGACACGCAGCGACACCCTCACAGCTCGCCCTCAGACCGCACAGCCGCCGGGCCGGCCCCGCTCCCGCCGCGCTCAACCCCTGCGCCCCTCGAAGCGGGAGAAACGCCCCGCCCGGCCCTGCCACCTCTCACGGGCCCGGCTCGGGGGCACCGGAGAAGCGCGAACGGCCGCTCGCAGCCTGCGTACGCCGCGCCCGGCACCGGCGGCCTGAGGCGGCTCCTCCCGCCCGTCCCTCGCGGCGCCGTGACCGTTATCCAGCGCTGACTGACTGCGCCGCTGCCGCTCGCGGCGGGGCGGGCGGGAGCTGCGGGGGTGGCGCTCCGCCTGCGCTCCGGGGCCGCCGGCAGGTAACGGCTGGGCCGCGGCTCCCGGGGCCGGGCTGAGGGACACACACACAACCCCCCGCCCCGCCGGGCCGGGCTGAAGGACACCCCCCCCCGGGGCCTCGCTCTCGGCCCTCCCGGGGTGGCGGCGGGATCCGCGGCAGCCCGAGGGCTGCGGGGGTGGGTGGGGCGGTTCGTTAGGCCCGAGCGGGCCCCGGTGCGGGCTGCCGTGGGTGTCGAGGTGGGCTGTCGCCCGTGGGAGCGCGGTAGCGTTTCGCGTGGCTGGCCTCTCGGGGTGAGGTGAAGCTCTCGCAGAGGCGGCCGCCCGCGGTTGGCGGCTGCGGCGCGGGGCAACGCCGGCCTGCCCTGGCCGTTCGTCTGTGTGCCGCGCCTCTCTGGCTGCCGAGCGGGTCCCTAGGCATTTGTTTGTCTGTCGGTCTGTCTGGCAGCTCCCTGCCCCGGGGCAGCCGGGTGCCTTCGTCCCACCAGAGCCCTTGCTGGACCCCAGAGCCGTGCTTGGGGATGCCGGGTTTCTGGAGAGCCCGGGGTCACTGGATGTGCTCAGGATGTATCCAGTGAAGACCAGTATAAGAAGGCCATGGAGAAACCCCACTATTTATTAAAGATGTGCAATTACGGGTGGTGTTGACATCATTAACTGTGTAAAATTCAGAAGTAAAAACCTGGTTTCACCCGAGAGGACTTGAATTCATACTTGTCAGTCCCCAGAAAGGGAATGTACAACTCAGCCATGGGCTTAATTTGGCAGAGGGGGTGTGCATGGGCACAACAGCGGGTTCTCCCTTTCTTCCTTGAAATTCAGCTGAAAGAAATCCCACACTGGGTGAAAGCGAGTGGTTCTGCGGTGTTTGCTGAAAGAGGAATTATGCCTCTGTGAAGTGTCGGTTCATTCTGAGCAGGACTCTAGGCCTCGGTTTTGATTTTGGGAGACATGCAAGTTTGGTGTAACATTTGACTACCTGCAAGTCAACAGTGCCTGTGCTGTTTTCCAGTGTAAATATATATATATATGAGAGATTTAGCTGGGCAATTGGAGTGGGAAAATTTCCCGTGGAAGGTATCTTGTGTTCTACCAAGATGACAAACCCTATTCCATCGTTGCAGCGGTATTCAGATGCTTGTAATGCTGTAACTTTTTAATAATAACTAGGATATTTATGTCCTCTGGATATTAATATGGATTTATTGGTCATCCAATCACTGTTTCCCAGCTGAATTTCAGTAGAGACTTGTTCCCAGGAATGGCTCAAAAATGGGAACCTGGCAGGAACTGTGTGGAGTATCAGTACAGTCCTTGTGCAGGTTCGACTTGAACAGTATCTGATCTTGCGGTTAAATGGTGCTGTTGGGCAAGAAGTGGGTAATATTAGCATAAAAATTTAGGTCAGTTACAGATAGGGAAATTCTGTGTGAGGGTTCTTACAGGGATCTTACTTCGAGTTAAATAACTGAGTTTTGAACAAGAAAGTGTTTGGGAAGGGCAGAGGGAAACTGGGGCAGGGGAGTACAACCCAATACAACATGAAATTATGTGTCATCTTATGTCATGCTATTAAATAAGGAATGCCATTCATAGCTAGGGATAGTCAATATCCTTGAGTTGTATGATCACAATTAGTGCTGAATGTTTATCTAGGGAACAGATGCTTTAGGGTACAGTGTGTAGTGGTCACCACCTCATGCAGTTCGTGGACGGGATTTGCATAATATTTCTGTGTCTTGGCTGCTGGCACTCGGTTAGCAGTGGCATGTGACTGGAAAGGATAGATGGTGCTCGCTTGAAAGATGGAATATTTCTGGTGGCTCACAACAGTACCACTGAACCTTTCAACCACCTCTTTCCAATCCACTTGGAGACCTAAGTGGTGAGCTCTAGCTAACCTTAAATTAGAACTTAAGTTCTAACTTAAACTGCATGCTGACTTGTGTGACTTGTATACGTTCTTGTTTGTAAAGCTGTCTGTACACTGCAGGTGACCTTTGGTAGTAGGCATCAGAATTAGTTGAGCAGTAAGAGCTCCGTTATGTGGGGAAGCTGTGATAAAATGTTGGGAAACTGATGTTCCTGCTCCTTGTCTAACACTTGATCTGACACCTTTTTTTAAGCACCAAACATTTTAATGGATACACTGCTGTATCTGAAATCCAAAGTTTATTTGCTAGTTTCTCCACTAGAAATTTTACTTGGCACATGCAGTAATCCCATACCAAGTGTCGGGGCTGAGAAGCTGCATCACAGCTTCTAGGTTTAAGGAAAAAATCTTTTGTTTTAATTAAATGAGGAAAAAAAAACACCCTCAAAACTCTAAAAACCTTTGTAGGTTTCTCGCTGGTCCCCCTCCCTGATGGGAGCTGTGCAGGCGCAGAGTCCTCCCGTTCAGTGTGTACTTCCCGCTCCCATCCATTGCTCTGCCACGTGACACTAGTGTGTCTGTGCCACACTTGCGTGGAAGAGAAGTGATGATCTGGAGATTTTAATGAGGGTTATAAAGTTCGGGTGGAGACGGACGTTGTTATTCTCAAGGTGAGAACTGCCTCTGTTTAACTCTTAGCAAGCAGAAGCTTTCTCGTAGGATAGTTTCTTACAACTTTGAGTACAGAAAATACTTGAAAACTTGGCACACTGCAAGGGCAGGAGTTCCTGTGTATTGGAAGCAGGAAGAAGAAAGGAAGCGGTTGGGTAGTGGTGCTGGATAAAGAAGTTTCTTGGCAAACTGTGTTTCATGCAACAAATTGCAGTGTCTCATTTCCCATCTCTGAAATTGGGATATCAATATAACCGATAAGTAAAAGGGCTCGTTCCTGTGCTTGGAGTGCTCAGTGTTAGTAAGGCACGCTGTATAAATACATAAGGAATATTTTAGCTACTCATTCTTAAAGCTAACTTATGATTTTGACAAACAGGTTAACGCAAACAAATCTTCTGTCTCTGCTCAACAGATACCATGTGTCCTCAGAAGAGGGGACGAATACCTTCCAGAATAGCCATGAACTGTTACTGGAAAGTCCTGGCAATTTTCTTACTATTTCTTCCACGGGCATTGTCTCTCCAGCCAGCCCAGCCCAGAGTGTTGCTAGTATCTTTTGATGGATTTCGATGGGATTACATCTATAAAGTCTCAACTCCCAATTTTCACTATGTCATGGAGAATGGTGTTCATGTCAAACAGGTCACTAACGTGTTTATAACGAAAACTTATCCTAATCATTATACAATGGTGACTGGTCTCTATGCAGAAAGCCACGGTGTAGTTGCTAACGAGATGTATGATCCTATTCTGAATGAAACTTTCTCTCTGAACAAAATGGATATCCATAACTCCAAGTTCTGGGAAGAAGCCAGCCCAATATGGGTAACAAACCAGGGGGAAGGACATAAAACCGGAGCAGCTATGTGGCCTGGAACAGATGTGAAAATCCATGGAGTCCTTCCTACATATTATATGCCCTACAATGAATCTGTTTCCTTTGAAGACAGAGTTGCTAGGCTTATTGACTGGTTTTCATCAGAAGAACCCATAAACTTTGGTCTCCTATATTGGGAACAGCCTGATGAGATGGGCCATATTCTGGGTCCTGAAAACCCACTTATGGGACCGATAATTAGTGATATTGACAAAAAGCTGGGATATCTTATGTCTGAACTGAAGAAAGCGAAGCTGTGGGATGTGATAAATGTCATAATCACAAGTGATCACGGAATGTCGCAGTCCTCCTCGGAAAGGCTCATTGAGCTTGATCAGTACGTGAACAGAGAGCTCTATAAAGTCATTGACCATTCTCCTGCAGTAGCTATTTTGCCAAAAGAAGGTAGGAGCTGTAGTATTAAAATTCTCTGAAGAAAATACTTAGGTATTGAAACTTTATAGATTTTGTTCCTTAACTGAAGTGGTGGTAGCAGCGCTGATGCCCGTAGGACACCAGCCTTTAACAAGGCGTACTTGCAGGTTCACTTCTTAGTTCTTTTTGCTAGTTCTGTCAAAGGCCTGGATTAACTTTCTAAAATGAAAAGTGAGCAAATTGGTCTGTTGTTGACTAATATTGCCAAACATCTTTTAGTCCTTACGAGAAGTAAGATAATCTAACGGCATTATCAAGGATGACTGGTGTTCTAGATAGGTAACGACCGAATGTTACATGTCTTGCCTTTTGCCAAGATGCTAAAGCTGTAGCGGAAGAATTAGATTTCTAACTTAAACGGTAAACTGAATCCAGATGGAAACCTTTGACAAAAAGAAAGCCTGTGCTGGCTGTTTGATTAGCAGCCAGCTATTGTAGTTCACGTTAGGTTTTTTTCCCCCCATCACACAGGACAGCCAGCCAGTTATGTTCATACCGTTTGTATTGTGATAATGATGGGTGAGAATACTGTTGGAATTGAAATCTGAAGTCTGGTTGCAGTCATTGAAGGATTGCTTAAGTGTCAGGTGTGTGTTCAGTGTCACTGATGTAGAGGTGCTGCTCTTTATTTTGATGATCAAAAGCTATAATTATTTGGTGCAAATGCATTAACCTGGAAAGTTTTTGTGTGGGCAGGGGTGCTGATTTGGAAGTTGAGTTTTAAGGTGGCCTGCTGAAAAGGTGGTTTTTAAGGTTTCTGTAACATTTGCATCACTGATGGATAGCACACTGTATTTAATGCCCCAGCAGGGAGGATATTTTGCAGACTTGAGTACCTTTTAAATGTGTAAACAAATGTCTCTTGTAATTCTTAGTTTGAAGAATACTCCAGACTAAAATGTTAGTAAGTCCAAACTGAGATTTGCTGCCCGCGCACGCTCAGGTGCTTGTAGCTGGGCACTGTTTCTCTCAGCGGTGATATAAGAGCTGAGTTTGGAAGCTCTGTCCCAATGGAGACAAACGGGGTTGACCAGGATGTTCTCATTACTAAATAAAGGAGTTGTAAAAGTAAAACTTCAGTGCTGAAACATCCCTGATGCAGTAAATGAGAATGTGAAGATGCATAGCCTGATTTTCCTGCCTGCTAAATGCTGAAAAGAAAGAATATATCTGCAGCAATTAGAAAACAGAATTGTAAAAAAGTCATTTCAATGGATTTCAGAAATAGCTTGGATTTGGGTTTGCCCAGAAGTTTGGGTATTTATTGTGCTACCAATAAACAAGGATTAGTTTTGAGCACAGCTAAAGTTCCTTCCTTCTGTGGTACCAGCTGTAAGTTTTCTTATAAAACAATGAGCTTTGTTCTCAGTTTAGCTATGAAATAATATATACTTAAGTACATAAGAGTGATTCTTCAACAGTTTTTCCATTTGTCTTGCTTAAACCAAGGGGATGGTAAAACTTAGTGAGACACTGAGAAAAATTCTGAATGCTTAAAAATGCAGTGGTTTCTGCTAGTGTAACTGTTTGGTTGCATTTTTCTTTCCCAAGAGATGGATTTAGCCATGCTAGTGTGTTAGTGTGTGTGGAACTAATCAGATGTTCACAAAGATGGTACCTGCAGCACAGTTGGTGATGCTGGCCTTTTTCTTGCATTTAATATAAATACATTAATTATAATATATTAATTCAAATAATTAATTTAGTGTCAAATCATAGTTTTTTGTACTTGGGGCTTCTTCTCCCTGTTTTCCATACAGAACAGTAGCATAACAAAATTAATTTTGTTACTAATATAGTCCTAGAGATGCTAGACTGGAGTCCCTTTTCTTGTTGCTGTAACTATCATATCTCATCCTTTGCTGTCTCATCTTGACCTTTATTGTGTTTCTTAAGTTTAGTGATTCTTTTTTTGATGCCAATTTGAGATAAGAAACATTATACATTAATCCATTTCCAGTTTTCCTCCAGAATCTCTATACTGGATCTAGGAACTGAGGGGGAAAATGAAGACAGTTTCTTTAAAGACATTGGGCACCACCACCCAAACTTTTTTTTCCTGAGGTATATTCAAAACTGTACACATGCTGTAAATGGTAGACCATATTTTACCTTGGTTTACTTCAGGCGGTGTTTCGGATCAACTAAGCGCTTGTCCTTGTGGTCATCAAGGTGATTGTTCCTTGGGACGGACAGTCAGAGAAGAGCTCGCTTGCAGGAACACCCACTGCAGGATGTACAGCTAGCTGTGAAGGCAGAACTAGCGAGAAACGATAAGGCAAAATGACAGGATGTGCTTATATCTCACTTATTTGCTAAAACCAGCAGCACTGGCCACAAAGAAACTGTTAACATCTTCCAACCGTGCTTTAGACCTTGTAGCGCTGAAACTGGCCTGCAGAAACCAGCTGTGAACTCAGCTGTCCGACTGAATCGTGCATGTGTGTAGCACAAAGTACTTAAATAAGTCATGGAGCTGGGTTATTTGGTATATAACAGAAGTCTGTTATATATTCTGTATAACCCTCAGTAGGAATCTGTGCTTTTGTGTTCCTGTCTGTGTGTCCTAGTTCCTCCTTTCTGTGCGCTGGTGTTCCACCTTGTCCAACTGCTTTCTGGCTGTTCAGTGACTTTTACTGGAAAGAAAAGCTCAGAATCTGGAAATAAGCAAATAAAAAACTGGGGGTGGAAAGCACCTATTTATTTGGTAGCATTAGTATAGCTCTTGAGGTTTTATGCTGACTATGCAGTAGACGACCAGGGAAAGGAAAGAAGTAGACGCTAAGAGCACAAAGGAATAGGTAGTGCTGGTAGCTGCTGCTGAATACACAGAGTGGCTGACAGTTCTAGAGCAAAAGTGCCACCTGCCTCTGCCAGTCCAACCTGTCCCTTCACACGCTTGTCCCCTGCTTAGGCTCTGCAGTCTTTGTGCAGCTCCCACTGTGTTGGTGGCATCTGGACTGTGACCTGAGGGCTTCGGTTGCAAGATAACGCAAGATTAACGCAAGCTAGTTTTGTTTATCCCTAGGGAATTAATTGCTAATACTATGACATTACGTGGTGCATAGCCAATTTAGAAAGAGTAGCTGGTTTGTTGCTAAACTTGTCATCAAAATGGCAGACGATCAAAACTGGGAATCAAATGAGGTCAAATATGTAGCTGTTTATTGGAGCATCTGGTAGGAGAGAAGCAAGTTTTCAGAGATGCCAAGAAACAAAGTGGCTGCTCTCTTTGGCCTGTTAAAGGAAAGCAACTAACAAATAAACTGCTTTAAAATAAATAAAAATCATCACTTGTCATCACAGCCAGCTGGGGGAAAGACAGAATAAGGCCTTAATGCGCACATTACTGCATAAACAGGTTTAGGAGCTATCTTCTTGCTTTCAGGCTTTGCATGGAGCTAGGAGGAGCTGGTTTCTTTTCCATGAGACTTCACTGAATGCTTTCTAACTCATTCTTATGAGAAGCTTACGTTCTGATAACTGTGAAATGAGTGAGTTTCCTAAAATTAGTGAGGCACTTCCTGCTTAGGAATAGGCCGTGAAGTCTGATGCCAGGTGTGATCTTCACAGAATGGCAGGGGTTGGAAGGCACCTCTGGAGAACATCTCGTCCAACCCCCCTGCTTGAGCAGGCACACCCAGAGCAGGGGCACAGGACCACGTCCAGGCAGGATGTGAATGTCTCCAGGGAAGGGACCCCACAGCCTCCCTGGGCAGCCTGTGCCACTGCTCTGGCACCTGCACAGGGAAGGGGTTTGGTCTCATGTTCAGGTGGAACTTCCTGTGTTCCAGCTTGTGCCCATCGCCCCTTGTCCTGTCGTTGGGCACCACTGAAGAGAGTCCAGTCTCATCATCCTGACAAACACCTTTTAGATATTTATAGGTATTGATAAATCCCCCCTCAGTCTTCTCTAGGCTGAACAAACCCAAGTCTCTCAGCCTTTCCTCATGAGGGAGATGCTCTAGTCCCTTGGATGCTCATCTTGGTAGCTCGCTGCGGGACTTGCTCCAGCAGTTCCCTGTCCTCCTTGAACTGAGGGGCCCAAAACTGGACACAGCACTCCAAATGTGGTCTCACTAGTGCAGAGTAGAGGGAGAGGATAACCTCTCTGACCTGCTGGCCACACTCCTTTTAATGCAGCCCGTTCACATCTTACTGCGAATGACGCTCTGGATTTCTCACAGTAACTTCTTAGCTTTTGGGGACATGCATTTTTGCCCTCTTCTTTCAGTTGTATCTAAACTACTGATGAGTTCAGTAATCATATTGGGATGTTTAAGTTGTCTTTTGTTTCTTTTGTTTGTTTGAAGGCAAACTGGATGAAGTATACGAAGCTTTGGCCAATGCTCATCCCAACATGACTGTGTATAAAAAGGAGCAGATTCCAGATAGATTACATTACAAACACAACAATAAAATTCAGCCAATCTTAGCAGTGGCCGATAAAGGATGGGAAATTGTATTTAATAAGTCTGAAGGTTTTCAATGTAAGTATTCTGCCTTTACAGTGTTTTGCTATGTCTTCCTAGTCAGAGACCTTATGTGGTACTTGCTCTCCTAATCTCAACCAGGTTTGGTTTTTTTTTCCCTAAGACTGGGAGGGAAAACTCTGAAGCTAAATGTGTAGCATTTATAATTTTTTTTTTCCTGATGGGATGGGAAGCACCCTACCATTAGGGCAGGGGAGCTCAACTTACTGAAAGTTTAACTTAGTGAGATAAGATCATTCACGTATTTTAGTGGCCACATACTTGAGGTTTTCTTGCAAGATCTAGCCAACTGACAAGCACTTCCTGAGAGAATAAAAGAAAATGTTGTAAGTGAACTTGCTGAATAGAGGGTGAATAGCGCTGTTTTATCATGTGCTATTTATTTACTGGAGAAGGGCTGGGTTGGAGATACAAAAACACTTTCTGAAAGTCCTCGGTTTGTGTGGATGCCTGCACTTACAGTAACCTTGTTCTATTGCTAGAAAGAGTCTTGGAATATTGTGTTACAGTAGACCAGTAATTTTCATTTGCCTTATAGGATAAGATTCATTCCAGGTGATTTGGAGGAACCCACACACACACACTTTTACGTTCCTCACCTTGGTGTTTTGAGATTTATTATAGGTAGAATGGAGACAGTAAACTGTAACTTTTGGTTAGCTAGGAGAAAGAAAATTGGTGTCATGTGGCCAGTTCTTATGTTTCTTAATTGAAAATACTTTCAAACTTTGCTGCTGTTTGTGAAGCTGAAGAGTGTTACCTGCAAGAGTTAACAAGTTTTTCAGTTGTTGATAGCTGGTGAGAGCAGCTTTTTGTGCGTGTATACTCACTTGTTCAGAGTAGATAGCGCACAAAACTGGACAAAATGTCAGAGCAGTCAGAGCTTAAGTTCTCTCTGCTACTAGGAGTCAAACAGATAGTCTGCCTCTACATATATTCTCTACGAGGAAGCTTGGATGTGGCATAGCGTGCCATTGACAGCGCTGTTACTGCCATGTGAGCTTACCCTTTTTTATTATTTTCTTTTTTTTAAATAGTGCTCTCCATTCTGTTTTTTTTTGAGGCATCTTCTCTTTGTAGTTTTGAGACTTGGTATTTGCTAGGAGACATTTGTGCTGGTGGTCAAAATGATTCTTCTAAACCTCTGCAGGAATAAATTATGGCCGTTCCCCTTCTGCTTTATGCTAATTCTAGCAAAAGCTTCAGTGCTTGTTTTGCAACTTCAGAATATTGACCTATATCTGTCTTTTGTTTCTAGTTGGTAATCATGGATATGACAACATCTTACCAGAAATGCATCCAATTCTTTTGGCAGTTGGGCCTGCTTTCAGGAAGAATGCCACCAAAGGATTCATGAATGCTACAGACTTGTACCCCTTATTGTGCCATCTACTTGGTATTAACCCGCTGCCAAACAATGGTTCGTTCAACGCTGTGAAAGATATGCTTGCTGAAGAAGTTCCTGTAGCCTTTGGAGCAGACACCTATGCTACCATTATAGGAGTCTTTCTGGGCAGCTTTCTTGTTATGGTTTTTATTGCAGTATTTGTTAAGCATTTTATCCTCACCCAAGCAAATACCATGCAAATGCAACGTACTGAAGCTGCCCAGCCACTGTTGCAAGATTAATAACACTTGGTACTATTTGATACTTAAAATAAGCTTATACAAAATTAAAATTAATAGAGGATCAGCATAAATATGTGGAATAAAAGGCAATGGATGCTGATCCCATGGTACACTGGAGTATGTACATACCAGGTGTGCAGAGAAGGAGCATGTTTCTGTTTCACCCTACAACCACTGCATCTTTCAGGGGTTGAAAATACTCGAGGTAAAGGTGGAAAGCTGTATCTGTGTGTAGACATGTAGTGACAGTAGACCTTGAACACCTGATTCTGAGCTACTTTTAGGGAAATTATACCAACTGAGGTGCACTTCACAGGCTGTTCCACGGTGATTTATTTGCCCACCCCACTTCTTTTTTTTCTTTAAGAGGTTTTGATAGTATCTTAAATTCTAATAAGTCGCTGAATGTTACTACATTTCTTTGGGTTTTTTTTCTTCCCTGCTCAAGGAAGCTTTTGCATGGATCACCATTAAGCTTAGTGGATTAAATCCTGCAGAAAACAACATTATTGTTAAGCTAGGTCACACAGTGCTGTTACAAGTTCAGAGTTAGGCATATTTCTTTGAACACCTGTGTTAATTGTAGCCCCAAAATATGCATCCAGGTGGTATTGTCTTTAGCAATCAGCATTAAACTACTTTTTTTTTTTTAAATGTAGGTAAATTTTAGGTAAATGTAGGTCTTTTTCTACTGTTTCCTGTATACTGGACTAAATTTTCTAGGAATTCTGTACGGCTGGCAGTTTAAAGACACGTACAAGCACACCACCTATATATCCAAATGGAGTCCTTTATCCTGTGACAAAGGGTTCTTTCAGAATAAGGCAGATGCATCAGTTAAGGAACATACATGTACAAGCTGGTTTCAGAGTGCTGTCAAGCTTGTCGCTCTGTGTCACATCAGATCTGTTACTGGAGACTCTTCTCAGGCGTGAGCTTGTCTTGCTGTCTTGTGTTTTATCTGATATGTCTGGGTGGACCTTAGAATTTGGTGAGTAGGATTAGACACACAGTTTAAAGAATAGAGTATAAATTTTAAGCCATATATACTCTTAAATCTGAAAAAGCACACTTTAATATGAAAAAAATTTTAAGACTGGAGTTTGTTCTTCCAGAGGAAAGTCTCTATCAGGGAAAGTTATTTCTTTTGAGTCAACAAAACTATATATTATTCTGATTCTTTTGTGTGTGGCAATAAACCTTGCTATTGTGGGTTTTTTGATGAGCTCTCTTAAATGGTGTGTGAGAAGCTGCTGACTAAGGTTTGTATGAAAAACATGGTATGAAGTGAGAAAAGTTCTCTAGTTGTCAGACTTGTTTAAAAGCTGTGTCTGTTTTTTTTCTCCCTCCCTGTGCGAGTTAGTCTTTTTCTGCACTTTGTTTCTGAGTACAATGGCTGAAGAAGAAAGAAACTCTTTCAAAATTCACACAAATCCTCAGTCTGGTATTTCTAAGTGCAATTTATTGCTTTATCCACAGCACCCAGCAGAGGGCAAAGATGGGAACATCTTGGCCTTGGATGTGCTCTGTCAGACTAATGGTGTGACTAACAGTCTAATGCTGCAGTTGGGAGCTGCAACAAGCTGACTAGCTGAAGTTCAAAACTCGTTTTGCTAAACTTAATTCCAGACTTAATGAATGACATCTAGGCGAGTTCAGAAGGGCGCTTACTTCTTGCTGCCTCAGTGATGACTCTCGAGTGCCGTGTCATGAACTCTCTGGCCCGCACTGCATCAGAAGTTATCTGTTGGATTCCTCCCTGGTGTCAGGGACACTTGCTTAGCATTAAACTGTCTTGCAAACAGATGTGGAAGGTTTCCAGAGACCACAGTGAGGTGCAGTGAATGCTTGAGAGGGAAGGCAATGAAATATTCTACTTCAAGGTGTATGCTGAAAGTCTAGCTGTACTAGTAGCTTTAGGAAGACAGGAAACTAGCAGGTGTGTTGGAGGACAGCCCTTTAATTTGGGGGATATGTACATAACTGACTCATCGCCGCAGTTCTACTGTTACTCTGTGTACTGAATTGTTTTCCTATGTTGTCATTTTCTTAAGAAAACACGGAAGGAAAACTTGCAGGGTAGCTCTGCATGACACCGTAAAGCTGGTTCTTGGAGCTGACCATTAGGTGTGTCTTAAGTTTAATTTGCTGACACCAGCTAAAACTGAATGCTTCACGGGTTTATCAAGCTGAAGGATGAACGCAGTATTGATGTTCATGGTAGTTTCCAGAGAGGCTGGGGAAGTCCAAGTAGAAAACCTGAACCTCTAAATTGTTACTAATAATTGCCCTAGTTACCTTCCCGGAAGTGGATGGCAGATTGCAAACTGATGCACTGAGTCCACCTTTTCTTGCTTATTTGCAACTTAAAACCAAATTGTAGCACAAATGCAGTGTGTGTTTAAAGAAAGGTCAACAGGCTTGGGTAAGGGAGTAACAGTGAAAATTGGAGATGCTGTAATCTTCAGCTGGAGCTACTTCAGTTACACACTCTCACTTTGGAACATGCTGTTTTAAGACAAATTCATTTTACTGCAGTAATTTCATAGCAGTGCTTATGGCAGGTGTAAAAATCACTGGATTGTAATCTCAGAGGTGTTCATTAAACTCCCACTTCTTCAATTGTGACAGGTGTAGTTCTATCATCAGCCAAAGTGACCCTTGCTTTTAAGGAGAGGGCAGAGCTGGGCAGTTTTGTTCAGTCATCCTGGGACTTAGGCTTACCTGCCCTAACATGCAACAAGGGGAGAGCAGTAGGTTTCCCCTAACAAACGGTTGTGGAACAGTAATATTCAAAATAGATGGGGAACATGAACGTGAGAGTTCTTCTCCACGTCATTGTTCTGTATTGCACCGTACGGCCTGTATTTGAGGGGGGTGAAATGAAACTTGGTAGAAAACTGAAGGGAATCATTCAGCATTTGGGTATTTCAGTTTAGGTTTAAATGTGTTTTCTTTATTGCTTAGGTGTATTTGCAGGTACCTCTTGGGTAGTTGCCTTGTTAGGGTAGTTGCCTAGCCAGTGTTAACCACTGGTTTAAGCTGCTGGGTGTATATTTAATGAAATTGAAAGCACATATGATGCCAATGGAGAAAAGTATCAACTTTTTCTCTGATGTGAGATTTTTTTCAGACTACCTTTTTGGTTGGGGAGGATGTGGCATTTGGTTGCTGTGTATATGATACTTTTTACGATGTACAAACATGTTTATTGGAAAGGGGATTTGAGTACACTCTGTATGACTTGTAACTTAAGCTTGGAAACCGAGAAGCTTGCATGATTTTGTCTTTTGTTATCGACCTGTGAAGTGTACTTTGAGGTGTTAAACTTTTTTCCTTCTTTCTTCCTGTTTGGAAATGTTGAATTTGAAACACATCTTTGCTACAGTGCTATGAAGCACTGAGTGCTTGCTTCCTCTAAAACCACTTCTGGAAAAAAACTTGAATTGTGGGGGGATGGCTTGGGGGGGAATGGGCTTAACTCATATGTATCCCACATATTTCTTGTACTTTGCACTGTGTACGCCTTCATTAAAAATACCTGGAAGTGTGATAGAACTTAAGAATTTTAGGCCAAACTTCTTAGATGAAGACCTCGTTTCCCACCTTGCTATCGTATATGGAGGTAACAGCTATCAGTTACCAACAATGGTAATAAAGTTTCTTTTATCAAAAAAATCTTCCAGACTGTCTTGGTAAAGAGCTGCAGTAATGCCGTTTACAATAAATGTGGTCTCAAAAAAAAAACAAAAAGCATGCAAAAATGCCTGTTATGAGATGAAGGGTTGCGAAGCGTGACTTTTCAGAAGTGTGGAACAGCACAGTCTTGAGCCGTGTGTGGGAAGAATGACAAAGGTGCAGCTGTTGAGCCTGCTGTTTTGTAAAACACAAACATAGCAGACTGACTTGTGAATTTTCCCTGCTTAAATAATGGCCATGGCTGCTGTCTTGGCCATACCTACTGTGCTGCTGCACATACCTTTCAAGAAGTGGCATGTCTGTGCTACAGTAAAGGTAACGTAAGCATTTATTAGATGTTAGACTGCAAAAATTGTTGCAAGCACGTGAAAAGGATGAATTCAGTAGTGTGTTCTGCAGTACTGCAGGATGGCTTTTCCATAAGGAAATCCTAATCTGAATCATACTAAATTAACAAATCTTACTTGCTGTTTTTTGCAATAAAAGGTGGTACGATGCCTGTGCCTGATCTGTCCCTGTGGTCTGATCCTTGGAAGTACCTGATGATGTTGGTTTATTTTCATAGGCAGTGCGTTCTTTTTGATTTATAGCAAGTTAACCTTCTCCCTCAAACAAGTGTTTTGAACCTTAGTTGAAAACAGCTCAATTCTGAAGCTGTTTCCTTGGTGCTAATGGACAAAAAGCATAGAAACCCAGAGGAGTGGGTGTTTTAAGCCTTCTCTACCCAATGCTAGAAGTTCCTTTACAGAGGCCATCAACATAATGAAACATCAGTCTGTACTGCTGGGAAGTAGCGTTACAAACTTCTGTTCCCTTTTAAACCTCAATGCTAGTTTAAGTGTTAAGAACTTCTCTGTCCTGGTTTCAGCTGGGATAGAGTTAATTTTCTTCCCAGAAGCAGGTACAGTGCTGTGTTTGGATTTGGCAGGAGAATAATATAACACACTGATGTTTGAGTTGTTGCTAAGCAGTGTTTATGCTAAGTCAAGGACTTTGCAGCTTCCCAAGCTCTGCCAGCGAGGTGGGGCAGAAGCAGCTGGGAGGGAGCACAGGCAGCACAGCTGACCCCAGCTGGCCAAAGGGGGGTATTCCATATCATATGATATAGTGCTCAGTATAAGCTGGGGGGAGCTGGCCAGGAGGCAGCAATCACAGCTCAGGGACTGGCTGGGCATCAGTTGGTGGGTGGTGAGCGGTTGCATCACTTTTTTTCCTGAGTTTTATTTCTCTCCATTAAAATTTATTATTATTTTATTTAAATTACTAAACTGTTCTTATCTCAACCCATAAGTGTTCTCACTTTTACTCTTCCCATTCTCTCCCCATCCTGCTGTGGTGGGGAGTGAGTGAGCAGCTGGGTGGTGTTTAGTTGCTGGCTGGAATTAAACCACAACATTCCCCTAAATTAATATGTCCTGTATGGCCGTTGCAGAGTTGCGTGTATTTAGCAAGTCATTGAATGTTGCCACAAACTATTGTAGGTTACCTCCTTTATCGCAGCTGAGAGGAAGGGGGAAGCCACAGCTTGTCATGTTCTTGTTTCAAATTAGGTATTCAAAAGGAAATCAGCCACTGACTTTCACAAGCAATAATTCATACCAACCGTAATTGGGTAGCAGAAAGAATTCATCATGTTTAAGGCACTAACACTTCTACAAAGAATCATCTTTAAATATATCAACTTTGTCTCTAAGGAGAGCAGCAGCAAAGAATTGTGCCCAGAAGAATACTTGGCACTTTTATAGGCCATACCACATCTTTGGAATTGAAAGTAATTAGCGATGCAACTGGAATATAGTTTATCCTATTTCTTAAACTTTCTCTTTAAACCCTTCCCACCATAGCACTGCTTAGACTGAGGGAGGAGGAGGAGAGGGTAATAAGGATTTCTGCTGGACACCACCACTCCCTTTCTGGTTTCATAGGAACACAGTTGCCTGTAGCAATTCTTATCAGAAGGGGCTACCTGGAGCTAGAGGGAGAAATGCATTTAGACCTCCATTTCCCCATCTGTAACAATAGCCATATTTCATATTAGAGCGCTGCCACTGCACTTCAGTCAGCATTTAAATTTCTGGTAATGGAAGTCTTGGTGGTAACCTTGACACCTGGCCTATAGTGGTGATGCACAGAGGAAGGGAAAGCACACAGCCACACGCTGTGTGACAACTGTTTGGGGGAAGGAGGAGGAAGGGAAGAATAGTGAAGAATATATGGTGCTGATCAGTTTTAGCATCTAAAAAAAATTCCTGACAGGTAGAGGACAGTACAGTTCGGTCTTACCAGGTCTGCCAGAAAGAGAAAGGTAACTCAGTTGAGCCAAACCTCTCTGTATACAGATGATGCAAAGCACCTCCCGGCAAGGGTGCCACCCTCAGAGGACGGCAGCCTTCGTTAGCAAAATAACAAGAAACTATCAACTCTCTCCAATGCAGGGATTCAAGCATCCTCCCTTTTACAGCATCTCTAAGCCTAGGCTCTACCCTGCAAAACATTCACTTCATAGTTACGCACTAACCTGACCTCTTGTAACCAATTATTTTAAATCTTCCAGCAGGATGAAAAAGTGACTCCTGTGTCTGTCCAGTTATTGCTTTATTATATCAAGAGCCTAAAATCCAGTGCGCTGTCAGTAACAGTATAGATTTTTCAAGGGGCCTGAGCCTCTTTCAAGTTCAGATTAATCCAGAGTAAAGCATTACTCAGTAAGTAGTGACTAGTAGTTTAAAAGGGGGGGGGGGGGGGGGGGAAGCAGAACAGGTTAGTTTTTGAATTGTGTTTTTAATCGGTGCAACAGAATCTTCAGAGAGGAAGATACAAATTAGTAAGACTTCCAGACATAATTTTTAAAACTCAAATGTATCTTTTCAGTAGGCAGTTAAAAGTAACCTTTCCCTCTAAAGTCCATACTTCCTCCCAGTTGGATCACTAAAAGGTAGCCTGTGGCTAATACCAACTGCACTAAATTTGCATTTGTGACCAAGAAACAGCATTGCATGGTACCAGGTACCTCAGCCTCTCACGTCAAATTATCAGTTCTTAAAACAATCAAACTTGTAGGAAAAGGACTTGGTAACGGTAGTTCTCTTTTTGGGTTATCATTAACAATTTAGCCTCACATTCTTTCCTCACTAAAAGATAAGGTACCACTAAGGCTTTCTAAATCAAATTAGTTTTTTTTTTTTAATAGCAAGTTACTAGACTTGACCATTAACAAAGAATCAAGAGTTTCAATTAAGAGAACCATTAGCACTGGTCTTCACCAGAACTTACATCTATACAGCTTAGACACTACAGATAACAGATCCTATCTCAAAAATAAATTAACTTTTCCCTTTAAGTTTCCAGGGTTTAAAATAAGAGTTTGGAATTCTTGCTTGGTGATTTCATGTCAAACTTTCGGTTGTGCTTTTTAGCACATGACAGCCTTCAAAAGATAATGATCAGCTGGTGCACAGGGTAGAACCACCATTATTACAAAACCACCTTTCAGCAGAGTTTACACCTGAAAAAAACTTACAGCCCATTAAGCTGAGTAATCCAAGGATTCTCAGTTCAAATCGACATTCTTGAGATAAGCAAGGACCATCCCAACTCTCCGAGTGCAGGAACTGTGGAACCAAGTCACCCACAGGGACACCTCCAGCAGCATCAGAGCCATCGGCCCAGCTTTAGAACTGCTGAGCCACATACCTAATTGCCCAAAATAGAAGTGACACACATCAGTTCTTTCCTCACTGGCTTCCATTTTTCTTCTCACCAGTTTCTTGACATATGGCTGGTTTCAGGTGGAAACAGAAGTATTTGGTCTTCTCTATACCCTCTGTCCTCAAATTTAAGAACAAATCAGAACATACTGTCCAAATAGGACTAACTTCTAACTCTCATAAAAAAGATCTCCTTTCCAATACAGGTACAAGAACACTTGAAGTCAACATTAATTTAAATTTAATAGGAAAAAAAAACCAAATATCATTTGCAAATGTTAAAATTCACTTAGTCTACCCTGGCTAGTTCATACTCTGGAATTTCATTTGAAAGTGTTCAAAGGCTTGAATGAAAAACTAAGTATCCTTACTATGTTGAGCATCTCTTTTGGCAGAAAGCCACCTGTTCACCATTTTGTTCTGAAAATATTTTTACAGGACTGCTAGTCAGGTAGCACACCCACGCAAGTTAGCAAGATCTGGCTGTACAGTATTTTATACAGATACCATTAAAGTGCGTCAAAGAATGCCATCCAGTGCAAGTTGAAACTCTCTTCCTGAAATCACTATTTAGCACGTGAGGCGAGGCTCCCTACGCGCTATCCAATTAAAGGATTGTCATCGTCATATTGTAACTGAAGTCGGGAAAATGGCCGTGCAGGAGCTACTCTATTCTTTGAGATTATTATAATGCAGGTGAAAGTAGTCAGTATCATAAAAGCCCCAATAACAATCCCAATAGCTTCTGGAAGATTTATGCACCACTGGTCAGCGAGCAAGCACTTGGTGTTCCTGAAAGTGCCATTGTGCGGCTGTGGTGTCAGTCCCAGGATGTGGCACATCATTGGGTAAATATCAACGTTGTTCATGGTGCTCTGCTTGTAACCCCGATGAAAAGCAGGCCCGCGAGCAGCCAGGAACGGATGCATGCTTGGGAGAGCGTTGTCATAGCCGTGGTCGCCTACTGGAGAAATGCAAAGTTCAGAGTTAGCATTGCAGTTCCTGTTTGCATATCAAGTATTCCCCTCCCTGTCTCTCCCCCACCCCCAGAAGGCATACATGTTAACCACAGATAACGCAGAACATAAAAGCTGCTGTTGGATCAAAACCTGAAGGAACCCAGAGTTCCTTCCCTCTTCCCCAACCCCCAGAAGTCTTTTCCCATACTGGTCTTCAGCTGAGGCCCTTCCCATCCCCCTCCTTGTTCCCCCCTCCCGTTATCTCTTTTCATTTTGGTCATCAGCATTTTCGGTTCTCCTCTTCCCAAACGCCAAAGTTAAAAAGGATGTTGCCATTCCACAAGTCAATAGCTGGAATGCAAATAGTTGGAAAGACATCTCCCCCTTGCAAAGCAGACACACTAATTACTTCTTAAAAGCCAAGCACTTTCCCCTTGACAGTGTTCTGTTTTAGCACATTAAGTACCCTCAAACCATGCTTATCAGATTAGGTAATTCAGGAGAAGGGATACCCAAATAGCCAAAACCAAAAAACCATCAAAGGATAACGATGCCTGTGACAGGTGAACAACAAAACATTTGTGGCTACGAGGTCACCAGTACTTGCACATTTGGTGGGTTTTTAAGAAATACTCACTCTGATTTTTGGTGGCATATACACAGCTAAAAATCAGCCGTAGTCAAACTTCCTAATAATGCCTGAAAAACCTCTCCAAGATTCCAAAAATTTCTCAGAACACACGCAGCACAGTATTTGAGCGCTGCATTAAGTTTTGACTTCATTTCTTAGTTTAACAAGTCTCCCCAAGAACTGGCTCCTTGGCTGCTTCATTGACATTTCTGATGTGAAATGTCAAGGTCCTATGAATTAGGTCACCCTCACCACTTCCATATCCGTCCAGTATTCACTTTTTAATGTTTTCCACCAATATGTTTGTTACCACAAAGATACTGCTGCACCACATCTTGTTAGTTTTAATGCAGTCTTATGTGTCTTCATTACATTTTTTTCCTTCTACTACTCGCTTGTTTTGAACAGAGCTGTTCCAAGTCCCCTCTCCGGTGAGGTTTCCTGTCTTTCACCTCTGAAGTCGGAGGGCTGGTCGGTGCCAACACTGCTAGATACAGTGTAGGTACTGGTACGCTTGCCAATCATTGTGCTGCCACTTTGTCCATGAAGGCAAGTACAATCAACACCTGAATAGCCTTTTAGGCTAAAACCTGCCTTACCTGCTTCTGGGAAGCCTTGGCTAGCAAAATTGTTTTGAAAGTAATTCACTTCAACTGATACAATGCTGTTACTTATAAATATGCACTTATTAACTATTTTTAGCTACACAAAATTGAATCTAACCATAAATAAGAGACCGCTATTAGAGAACACCTGTGCTAAGTGTTGTCAGTTTAAAGATGACTGAGGCAAATCTGTGGGGAAATTAAAGTATAACCATATCTTACCTTAAAAGCAGTACTTTTGTACAAATAATGAGAAAATTTGAACACAAGCGTGCAAAGGGCAGACAGTAGGAACAGCCAAACTGGGTGAAACTGGGAGTTTACACCACCCAGCACCCTGTCGCTGACAGCAGGTGTAACAGGGAGTTGGGGAAGTATCCAACAGGGTTACCCCTGACGTGCCAACCAGCCTCGAGCTCTGGCTGCTCTGACACCTCCTGGAAGTCAGTATCTCTGTGTTTAATTTCTACTGATGGATTTTTCTTCCAAGAATTTTTCCAATCACTTTCTGAACACACACATACACATAAGTACATATATATATGTGTGTGTGTGTGCGTATCTACACAGCCTTCGTCTGCAACCAGAATTATAAGTTGAATTCCCTTATTATGATGATAATGAAATCTGTCTGGAATTTCTTCAGGATATACTTTCATGTGACCGTTGAATTTTTACAGTAAGTTATACTCTTTTGTCTGCCAAGAAAAACAACTGCATGTGAAACACCTGGAAATATATATACATATATGTATGCACGCAATTCGACATCTAGCAGGAAGAAAGTGCATAGCTCAGCAATGCACTGTGTGAAGTAACATCTGTTCTGTTTTTTGTCTTTAAAACATGCTATTTGATGCCCCTAAGAGGAAGAACTCTGGCCTCCTTGAGCATTATTGTCGTGTTCCTATCATTTTTAGTATTTCCTCCCATTTTTTTTTTTGCTTCCTAGTATATATACTGTAACATTAAACATTATGCCTTGCATTCTTCAATTTATGCTCCCCTATACATGTATTTTTATAATGGAAAAAATAGTTAAACCACACTCCAGTGGAAGCTCGAGACAGACCGCTAACTTGCCTAAGATAACTCTTAAAAATAAGCCACTGAAAGCACAGATGAGGAAAAGAAACTTACATTTTGAAAGTGACTCATTTTGTACAATAGTCCAGCCTTCATCTGCAACCAGAATTATGGGTTGAATTCTCTTATTATGACGATAATGAAATCTGTCTGGAATTTTTTCTTTGAGATATACTTTCATGTGATTGTTGCATTTTTTCAGTAAGTTATACACGTCTCTTTTGTCTGCCAAGAAAAAAAAAACTGTATGTGAAACAGAAATTATGTCCTGTTTACTGCAGTTACCTGTCATTAAACCTAAGATCCATTTTTTTCAAAACAGTCATTTTTTAAAAGGCACATAGAAAAGGATTTTCATGTCCCTACTGAAACGCTACACATATCAAGGTAGATTTCACAATTTGCTCTAATTTTAGATCAGGCACCTCACAGCTGTGGGTTTGCAAGGGGGGAGGGCAATTCAACTTACCCTCTGGGCTTGCAAGGGGGGAGGGCAAAACTCAAGCACAGAAATTAAGAGAAAGCAACTACATGCCAAAGTACTCAATATTTTATCAAAAGCAGTAAGTGTTAAATTCTGTTACTGTATAAATCGTTTTGTTCGTTAGAATTGCTTCAGTCGGGCTGCAGTTGTGGAAGCTGAGACCGGCAGCGTCACGCTTTAAGTCGTGCCTGTTAGTAACTACTCCCAAGCCACAAAAACTGAATTCACAGTATGAAAAGTGAAGTTTCATTCACCGAAACGGAAGTGGTAAAGCGATCAAAGTTGGGGTTAGATTTCCAATTGGAAGTTTAGACAATGGCAATTTTTATTCTAAATAAACCCGAGGGCTTATTTCGTACTCATTTGGAATTACAACCGTATAGAGTGAGTGAGCAACAAGAGAGCAGGCGCACTAAGTGCCCATCTGCTTTTTCAATACGCTGTACCAGGACTATCTCTACCACCCATAGCAATTTGACACGAAATGCTCCTTTGCCCATTGATTACCAAAACCAAAGTCCTAAATAAACAGACATTCTTTAGCTTATTCATTAAATTACATCACAGTTGTGCAGTATGAACTACACTGGTTTTGCAAAAGATGTGAAGAGTCTACCATAGCGTGTACTTTGTAATAGTAAGATAAACAAGATGTAATTCTTAGTGTATGACTTTAAAACAAAACAAAACAAAACATACTCTGCCTTGGCAGCACTGCAGCAACGGGACTCTTGTCTATCAGAGTATAGTTGTTGCGACCAATGCAGTTATCCAGGATAATCAGCTTCTTTGCAGAGCAGGAGGCCATTCCATGATCGCTCGTTATTATGATATTAATAGTGTCCCACAAACCTAATGACTTCAATTTATTAGTAAGGAAACCAATATGATTATCCACTTCTTCTAATACTCTGCGCATGTTCTCAGTGTCATCTGGTCCATACTTGTGCCCACTTGCATCTGGTTCTTCCCAGTATAACGTAGCAAAATTGACTACTGGATTAGAGCTGTTCAGCCATGCAACGATTTTCTCCACTCTCTCCTCAAACGTTACTGAAAAGTTGTACTTCATAAAGAATCGAGGGGTCGTATCATTAATTTTTACATCGGTACCGGGCCACATGGCAGCAGCACTCACTCCATTTCCCTGCTGTTGATTTGTTACCCAAATTGGAACTGCCTCATTCCACCAGAAGGGATCTGAATCGTTGAACTGTGAAAACTTTTTCTTGGCATCTGCATCGTACATGTCATTAGCCACGATGCCATGGCTTTCTTCATATAAGCCTGTCACTATGGTATAATGGTTTGGGAAAGTCTTGGTGATAAAAGAGTTTGTAACTTGTTTTACAAGCACGCCATCCTCAATGAACTCCTGGAGATGAGGAAGTTTATAGGTTTCCAAGTAATCAGCCCTGAAGCCATCAAAGGACACAAGGAGTAACCTGGAGACTGAATCACCAGCAGAGTGAGCGCAACAGGCAACTACTCCAGAAAAAAATAATGTTAGCATCGAGTTCATTGTTGATACTTCAAAGTATTTCCAGCAGGTAGGCAGAGGCACCTGAAAAATTTGAAGATAAGGCATGTCTCACAAAATAATTGTACTGGAACCAGTTTAACTAGCTATACATTATGTACATCTTCCTTATAGAGGTTAACTGCAAAATAACCGGTTTGAAGAACACCTGAAGTCAGCAGTATATTTCCCTACTGACTTTAGAAGTTTCTCATATACTGTCAAAGTTTTTCATATATTAAAACTAACAAGCAATGAGATGTTTCTCACTCCAGACTAAATGAATTTTCTCTCTCTAAGCGATCATTCCATCGTTCTGTGTGTCTTATTACAATTCTGCCTTCCAAGACAGTGTTCTTCCTCGTGTTCAAGCACGGGCACCTGAACAATTCCAATTCCACATTTAAGAGTCCCGCGCAGCTCTAAATCCTGCTTACACATCACTGTTCAGACCAGAACTCGTTTTCTACTGTAATTATCATTTTTCTTTTTCTTCCCACCTTTCCTTTTCCACAATTCCCACCCTCTCGAGTTGCTGAAAGACTTTTGAGCCTTTCAGCACTCCTATTTATTCATTGTTTACTCCATACTTAGAACCGCCAGGAATAACTTCTACGTCAGTTTTCCTTCTAGGCTGCTGTACATCTACCATAACAGTAAACCTGTTCTTTATGTAGCATATTTCTCTCTCTAAAAAAAAAATAAGAAAATCATTAGTAACCTTAGCTATGAGGCAAGTATTTCTCACTAAGGAATTCATGACTATTATGAATGCAAGGTATGATTTGTAAGCTCCCCCGCCCCCCAACTTATTATGTGTGACAGGAGCACTTTGCTCAAGAAGATCTATTATTATTCTATAAGCCTTTACAAAAGAGGAAGAGAAATTCCACGTTTCACAAAAACTTCTGCAATATTGTTAGACAGCATATTTGCTTCTCAAGAGCCGCAACTCCAGATTTCTGCTTTATCTCACTTGCACAAACTAGGGTGATTCGAGGAGGAACAGCAGGTATCTTCCTACCTGCAAAAATATCTCCTGGCCTAAATCAACCCTTTCCCCAAATCCCTTTAAAACCGTGAGTGTATTATTTTAAATTTTAAGTAGGTTTAACGGTAGCTAAAGCTTTAGCAGTGAGAGGCACACAAAGGAGGGGAAATCGCCCCCACTTGCAGCCAACAGTTAAAATTCGTTTAGAAGATACAAGTGTTAGAGGAAAGGATCGTCGCCAACATTAAGGTGCCTCCTAATACAGAGGACCTGTAACACACAGCCCCTTTAAAGGGGCGGGGGGGGGGGGGGTAAAGAAGGAAAGAAATGAGCAGCGGAGCAGAGAATCACCCATTTCACGTTGTCGAGTGCTTTAAAAAGCAGAACCAGAGTTTTTCATAGCGCAGTAGGGCTCAGGACCCCAACATTCGCTTCGAAATACTCCCAAAGCTGTGAAGCGTCGTGTTCTCCACGCCGTACCGCAGCCGTACCAAACGCCACCAGCCTGACGGCCCCCCAGCCTCGCCGCGCCCCAGCCGCGCTCCCCAGCCGCTCGGCGCCCAGCCCTTCCCCGGCCGAGCACCGCACGCTCCGGCTCCCCGGGGAGGGCCCCGCACCGCCCCGGCCCGCCGGCCCCGGCCCCGCGCCGAGCTCCGCGCAGCCGCCAGCGCCTCCTCCCCTCGCCTTGGAGCCCGGGGGTCCCGCGGCGCTGCCCCGGGCACCGCAACCGCCCCACGCGGCGGACGGACGGACAGACAGACCTGCCCACCCGCCGCGCCCCCCTTCGGTTCCGCCCCGTCCCCGCCGTGAGGGCCCGCTCCGGCGCGGCGCTGGAGGTGACCGGGGGTGGAGGGGGGTGGGGGGGGGGAGACGGGGAGGAGCAGAGCGCCTGCGCACCCGCCGACCGGCCGGCCCCCAACGGCCTTGAGCGGCGGGGGGAGCTCGTCGGGGGGCCGCCCTCCGCCCGATGCGATTGGCTGGGGGCCTTCTGGCGGGGGCTCCCATTGGCTCTAGCGGAGCGGACGTCGCGCTGTGAGACGTGAGGGGGTGCGGGGGAGGGGAGGGGGCTGAGGGGGTGCGGGGGACGGCTGAGTGGGGGGCCGAGATGGAGGGGGCTGAGGGGAGCAGAGATGGAGAGGGCTGTGGGGAGCCATGGGGGAGGGGAGGGAAGGTGAGGTGAGGGGAGGGAGGGCGGGCGGGCTGTGAGGCGCTGGGGTGAGGCAAGCTGTAGGGAGCCATGGGGGCCTGAGGTGAGGGGGGTTGTAGGGAGCCGTGGGTTGCTGAGGGGTGCTGTGGATGGCGGCTGTCTCAGGCAGCGAGACATGGTGGGTTGCAGGGGAAGACAGGTTTTTATGAGAGGCACGTTAGGCCCCCCCTGCCCAGGCTGGGATGCGAGTGGCTTGGCCCCCAAGGTGGGACAGTGAGGCCTGCTGGCAAGGGGTCGGAGCTCGCTCGGGGCACAGGCTGTTTGCTGGGTCTGCTTGGGCGCCTTGCAGCTGCAGAAGGATGTCCTGGGGTCAGGTGAGGTGAGGCTGTGACAGGGTGCATTACTGGGAGTTGTGCTGTGTTTTCCCAGGATGCCTGTAACTTCTCTCCTTTGCAGGTGTCGCACCAGCCCCAGGCTGTGGCCTTTGCAAGGCCGTCGTGGTTGTCAGCGTGACTACAAATCTGTTCGCCGGAGCTCCTGCTCCCTTTTGGCCACACAGCTCTGAAAGTTGACTGTTCGTATTCTTTCCTGCGTATGACTTTTTTGTGCTCTCATGTGCCAATGCTGGTTTATCCTTAAACTTAGAATACATGCAGGGAATTGTGAACGTGTTGTTGAACAAAGTACTCTGAATGCCGGTACTGCTTTTAGGAAGGCAGTGTGTGCTATGATGGGTTGAGGACTGTTTTGGGCCCTGGTGTAGGTTTGCTTCATAAACTAAGGCAAATAATTACATTTCCTTGGTTTTCCTTCTTATTATGAGACGGTGTTAGTAATTCTGCAAAACCTGTTAAGTTACTGGTGCTGAATAACAATGAAATCAGCTCTGTGTGGGACAATGTGTCCTTCAGTAATACAGAATTGTCACTGCATTTTAAATTTCGTCATAAAAGCTGAGAAAAAGATGTGACTGTAGCTTTGTGATGGACATAGGTAGAGGATCTGAGCTTCGTTCTGTGTATCCTGCTAGCATGTTTATTCTGAATGCTGGGTAGATTTGAGCTTCCTTCTTTCTAATAGCTTTCACATATGTATGAGTTTGGCGGGTTGTGCTACCTGTCCATGCCAGCTGTGGAATGGCTCTAAAGATGTGATAGAACGGGCTGAATAAAGCGACATACCTCTGATTCACCTTGATTTACAGAATGTAGCAGGTGTGGCAAAGCACAGGATTATGAAAGAGAGAAAAAATGCCAGGTGAGCTAGATAAGACTTCTTGCAGTTATTCACGTTATATGTCAAGTTCAAGTCAAGGTCTTTTTGTCTTTTTTTTTTTCTTTGGGGGGGGGGGAATGGGACAGGGATGGACAGCGTGGTTTGGTTACAGTAATTCAGCTTTGTAAATAAGCACATGTTGATCATGTAGAGGAGCGAAGTGTCCTTTATGAATGACTTTATTGTATTTCCTTCAAAATATTTATTACACAGAGTGAATTAAAGGTTAAGGGACTGTATAACAGGTGCGGTCTTCTAGCCACTTTCATCAAATTACAACTGAGGTCTTGTTACAAACTTTATGCAGAGATACAGACAAATTTTAGCATCAACGCTTTTCTGCTAACCTTGTTTGGCAACATACTTGCTATTCAGTCCTAAAAGGTGTGAGTAATCTCTTGTTTACCTTTACCCATGTGCTTTGAAACCTCTCTGGGTTTTTTGCCTATTCATGAGCCCAGCCTAATGTAATGTGTCCAATTTGACAAATCATAAAGGCAGCGTGCCATACCAACTCTGGATTTTGAACTGGGCTAGCTGACAAGTATCACATATTTAATACAGCTCTTTGTTCTATTTACAGTGTGTGCCTGCAAGAAATGGGTGAGTTACGTGTATAGTTGCATTAAGAGAAGTAAAACTGGGAACTACCAAGATATTTGCCTTCCCTCACCTTAATCTCTCTCTGTATTGTATTTCACCCCACACTTGTCTGTATAGGCTGCAGTTCTAAGCCCTGGACCATACTAAATCCTGCCAGAAGCTGTACGGATTCACTGCTGTAGCAGAATTGAGTATTTGCAGCTTGAGAACCACAGCACACTTTTGTTTGTGACAGTGAAATTTAGTGAGTGAGAGGAAGTGAAGGGCAGGCAACCTCAGAATATTCTCAGTGTTTGGCTAGCTTTAGCAAAAGTTAATTTCTAGATGGGAAGCTATACCCTCCTATTGGCAGTGTTGTGGAAGGGAAGTAGCTCATTTATTCGGATGAAAACTAGATGGTGCACCTGAATAGTTCAGATGTTTATCTTAAGTGTTTTCTTAAGAAAAAGCAGGGTATTTTCATTACCTAGAGTTATAATAACGGAATATTTAAAGGGAATTATTTTCCTATATTTTTCCATTTTTTTTCTCAATTTTATCCACGTTGCAGAGATTTCTGTGACCATTTTTGCTGAGTGTTTTTTTAAATCCATCATTTACTGTGTTTTGATGCATCTTTATATAGTTGAGGTGAAGAAAAATAGGAAGAGGTTTTATAAAACTGTAAAGGGGCTGGGTGACTAACAGCTCTTGCACTGTGTTAGACTAAGCTTTTCATGCCCATTTAACCTGAAGAATCAGTTTTATATGGAGGCTATAAACAAAACAGGGCTCTTAACCATGCTGTTTCTCAAACGGTCTATGGAACAATATCCCTAAGGCTGCGTGACAGGGTGATACAGAGTGGTGTAGTGCCTCTGCCTTCTCTGTGTCCATTAGTAGAGCCTCTGCTATAAACGCACTTGAAGCTGGGTTGCTGGGCTTTGTAAGGGTGCTTGGTTTCACAGGGGTGTTGAAATTATGCCAGATTTTAAAGGCAAACAAAAATGTTTTCCTTGGAGCAGTTGGGCGAATAAAAAGTCAGTATTTCTTAGGCTCTCAGGTATTCTGATGGAGTTTCCAACCATGGAGTTGGAGCACAAAGCAAACAAAGTTTTATAAAAGGAACTGGAAGACCACAAATAAAGGGCTTTGGAACATCCAAATCAGGAGTAATTGTTCAGGCCCTGCAGCAGGTAAAGCAGGTTTTCCAATGTCTGTTGACAGTGACTACTCCTGGTATTTGTAACAATTAAAAGCTGCTGATAACACGAGAGTTGAGTGTCCTGTGCAAAATAACTTTATATTGCTTGTCTACTTCTAAGTGGAGAAGTGTCTGTCTTATGCGGAGTCAAATTTACTGATGTGTTGGCTTTAAATATGCCTTTAACACAGTCAGTAGCAGAGTAAAATCTGGGTGAAGGTGAATCATGAGCCAGCCCCTCCAGGCTGCGAGATCCAGGTCAGTGTTAGTTGAGCAACAAATGGATTTATGGAGGCCTGCTTCAAGGATGTGCTGACGCATGTGTGAAATGGTGTGATGATCAAAGCCTTCCACCAGCCACTGTCTTCTGAATTGTTTTCCTTACTACATCTTGAATAGAATGGATCATAGAATGTCCTGAGCTGGAAGGGACCCACAAGGATCATCATGTCCAGCTCCTGTCCCTGCACAGGACAGCCCCAAATTCACACCGTGTCTCTGAGGGCATTGTCCAAGTGCTTCTTGAATATCGCCAGGCTGGTGCCGTGATGCCTCCCTGGGGAGCCTGTTCCAGGCCTCCACCACCCTCTGGGGGAAGAACCTTTCCCTAATGCCCAGCCTAACCCTCCCCTGGCACATCTCCCTGCCGTTCCCTCGGGTCCTGTTGTTGGTCACCAGAGAGGAGAGATCAGCGCCTGCCCCTCCTCCTGCCCTTGGGCGGGAGCTGCAGAGCGCCATGAGGGCTGCCCTCGGCCTCCTCTGCTCCAGGCTGGACAAACCAAGTCACTTTAGCTGCTCCTGTATGGTTTCCCCTTTAAACCCTTTACCAGCTTTGTGGCCCTGCTCTGGACACTCTCCAGTAGCTTTATACCCCCAATGTCCTGCAGCGCCCAACGCTGCCCACAGCGCTCGGGGTGAGGCCGCCCCAGCGCGGGGCAGAGCGGGACAATCCACCCCCTCGCCCGGCTGCGATGCAGGGCTCGGTGCCCCCCAGGGCACGGTTGCCCCCTTGGCTGCCAGGGCACGCTGTTGGGTCGTGTTCAACCTGCCGTCGGCCAGAGCCCCCCGCTCCCTCCCCGCAGAGCTGCTCCCCAGCCCCCCGTTCCCCAGGCGTCTGTACAGCCAGGGCCGCCGTGCCCCGGGTGTGAAATCTGGCACTTGCCCTTGTTGAACTCCATACGGTCGGTGACTGCCCAGCTCTCCAGCCTGTTCAGATCTCTCTGCAGGGCCTCCCTGCCCTTGAGGGTGTCAAGAGCTCCTCCCAATTTTGTGTTGTCAGCAAACTTCATTAGTATTCCTTCCAGTCCTGCATCCAAGAACACACAATAGAATACAGAAACTGTTATAGCTGTGCGTGTCAAGAGTTAATATGAAACTGAGCTGAAGCATGTGCCTCAGAAGATAAATTAACTCCATATGCACGCATACAATACAGATTCAACTGTTGTCATACCTATGCAACTTCTTATCCCTCATCAGGTGCCACTTCGTAGCAGCGTGGTTCTAATGATGATCATGGGTGTCCAAATGTGACCGTCCAAAGGCTGGAGCAGAACAGGGCCATACTGAAGATTTGTGTCCCTCCTTCTCACCAAATTATTCCCATTTGGAGAAATTGTGGGGAGCTGCAGATGCTCGGACCTCTAGAGTGTGCTGGGTTTTAGAGTCTGTTCCTATTATGCAGGACTGTGAGTGTTAATGGCTGTGGGAATAACTGGGCAGAAGAACTTGAGTCTCATTCTTGTAGAGAGCAGAGCACCAAAATAGAAAAGTCCCCTACACAGAGACTTCCTGAAAGGTCTGAATGTGGAGTAAAGGTCTTTTCCTCTTGTTGTTTAGTGCAAGATCAGCAGTGAATAAAACATGACTGTTTATGAACTGTGAAGAGGTGAGGCGCTGCTAAGCATGTAAGTAAAAGCTGAGGCTGGAAACGATGCAAGAAAGTTTGTTTGCAGTTGATTTTATCCAGCTATTTAGTGCAGTCAGGAGTGAGAGCAAAGTGGTGCGATTTTATTGCAAGTCCCTTGTCTGTAAACCATGAAGAGTCTTTCTCCCGGAGCCCACTGCATAGTTGGATAATGGACTTGAACTACGTGTCGCAAAGTTTTGGAAGTGTTTGAGCTTTACAAAGGAAAAAAAAAAGTTATTTTTCTAAAACCAGCATCCTGAATGTCCAGGAACATTCATGATTTTTACATTGAGCGCAAATGCGTTGCATTTGCATTGAGTGCAAATGAAGGGCCTGACCCTATGGGGTGCTAAAATCTCTAACATAAAAAATGTTGTTTGCCATCATTCACTTTCAGGTTCACCTGTTTCAAAGAACTCTGTTCTAACTCTTCAATTGTCTTGCTTCTCTTATGGCTGGAAAAAGATACTTTAGACCTAAGAGATCGTACTGGTCAACTGCAACTGGTGTCTTATGTGTACTAACTGGAGTGATGGTCATGTTAATTCTGGTATTTCTTGCTTTAAAAAGAATAAGGTTAGAGTAAAAATGGAAATTCAGTCATGAAGTAAAAAATAAAGCTTGAAAATGAATTCTGTTGCTCATGTTCTTTATCCTTATATCAATTTTGCCACGTATGGTTTATGTGGTTATTCGTATTTCTGCAAAGCGAGTAGCCGGTGTTACCAGATGGCTCACGTGGGTGCGGATGGTGCATGCAGCAATAAGTGACACAACTTGAATTACGGAACTAACAGTGGAAGGCATTGCTGTCACTAACTACCGCATTAGTTCAATACCACCTAGATTTGAGAGCAGAGGAATTTCGGGAATGGATGAAATTGGTAGTCTCTGGTTTGTAATCTTCTATTCTTGTGGCTGTGGGGCTTGGACTGGTACTGGGAGGGCTTCATTTTCCAGTGGAGAATGGAGCGCAAAGTGGTGCTGAGATCTTTTTCCGCTCTTCTGCCTATTACAACCTCTTTCACTTCTCTGCAGGAGAGAAGTCCCATTTCACTGGATGCATGTGCGCACAGCTGCTCCGCCCTGCCCCTTTGCTGGAAGCGGAGCATTTTTGGCTGGGGAGTAGGGAGGGAGCTGCACAGGACACGGGAGCAGGCCAGGATGCTGGTGTCCCAGGTCACAATGTGGGCGCATCAGTTTTGGTCTCTTTTGTTATCACATAACTTGTGAATTGTGGCACAAAAATTATTTCTGTCTTCTCTGAAGATGAAAAGTAAGGGTTGTAAATCAGCGGTGGGTTCGTATAATGTGATTTGAAATGCAACTGATTTTTACCTGGATAAATTCTTAGTGCGGTCATGTTTACTGTGGGGCTTTGTCACTGTCACAAGAGTGAAGCCTGGATCTTGGAGCTGGGTGCTACTTTTCTTTGCTCTTGGATGGGGGCGAAGGAAAGGAGAACTTAGGTAACTCACATTTCTGACTAATGAAATCCATATCAACTGTATTTATTTATTTTAAACAATATTCATATATTACGCTCCTATTGCTTATTTTACCTGTGATATTTTATACCCTCCAGCAGGTGCTGCTGCATCCTGCTAGTGTCTTCTTTGTGGAGGGGAAAAAAAAAATCAGTTGCTTGATTTAATACTATGCAGCTGGACTTTGTTCTTTGTTTTGTGTCACGAACGTCTCTGTGCTCTCTTTTCTTTCTCAAGTTGCCAGCAGAGTGACTAAGCAGGGAATTTTTATGATCCCAGCATATTTAATCCTGCAAATGCTCTTTGTCGGAAGGGGTTGAAGGTCAGTGGGAGTTGCTTATCAAGGCTATGCTCAGAGCAGATTGAACAGAATCAGGTAGAAACACATTTGTGTCTCTACAAAAGGTGAAGAAATGCAAATGTTTTCTTAAAAGTAAAAAAATAGTAATAAAATACTAAAATGATAGAAGTCTCTAGTCGGCTAATTGATTTTTCCCAAGTTTCTTGAGCTTTAGTAATTTAAGTTCACGATTTTAAATCAGTCTGATCGTTAGCCTAATAGCTGGTCTTGTACGCTAGAAGTTTGCAATACAGATTACACAGCGTGCGTTTCAGAGTCTCTTATTTAGGATGTCCATGTGAAGAATTGTGGCTGAGTTACATACAGAAAACGTAAAGAGGAGGTGTGCTCCATTCTGTTTGCTGATGGACCACTTGTGCCAGGCAGGAATCTATGGGTAGGACCAGCTGAAGTTAGGCCTTGATATGGGTTGCATATCCTTGAGCTGCATCAGGCCAGAGATGCGCTCATGAGGTAAGAGGTCTCGTTGATCTCTGGTACTATGTGTCTTTGTGCTGTATTGCTGGTTCCATGTTGGGAATTGAAATTCTGCTGTAGTGTTTTTACTCACTGTTAGAGTGGTTAAACCTGGTTGTGATGATGATTTTGGCACTTCTGGGGTTATCTAGGGGCCTTAGAAGGTGAATCCAAATTTAATAAACTGAAGCATTGGTGTGCTTTTGATATTTAACTTTATTAGTAGTCTGAAATGTTCAATATAAGAATAATGACCGTAAACTACAATCATAAATCTCAGGTAGGCAGCACCTGCTGCTCTACCATGTGAAAGAGCATGTGTTCCCCTGGGCGTTCTGTTTGGAGATGGCTGGAATTATAATCTTTATATCTAACCTCTCCTCTGTGTTTCTTTTAGATATCCGACCTGGATGTGGCAGTTGCCTCTCAGGAAGTTGCAAGGATGGGTCAAGAGGAAAACATTTTTATTTTTCCTTTTGGCTCAAACCCAAAACGTTAGATATAATTAGATTTTAAGAATTCTGATAATAATCTACATAATCCAGATGCAGTGAACATATAGCTAAAAAGTCTTTAGTCAGTAAGTTCTGAAATTCTCATAAATTCAGATAAATTCAGATTTGATCTTTAATCAGTCTCAACTGCATTGATTTCAGATGCTCTGAGGGCAGTTCATTTTATGCTAAAGCTGGCAGTATTCATGTGCTTTAGGTTCTGTGGAGTTTTGTGTGTCTCCATTCTTTACAGGAAAGGAACTGTAGAGACAAGGTGGCTAACTAGATTGCTGAAGTCAAGTGACATTAACCCAACTTTGGAAATTTGGGTCCATGTCTTACGGCATGGAGATAGATGGCCTAAATGTGATTATAAGTAATTGATATATTAATTATACGTAATAATAGTTAATGCTTATTCAGTGCTTTCTTCTCCTAGATTCCAAGGCAGCTCAGAAGATTTTTTACAGTTTTGGCCCTAGTTTGTAGATGAGAGGATGAAGTCACTAAATGTGAAGTGACTGGTTCAAGGTCCTGAAGTGAATGAGTGGCAAAACTGGAAAGAGTTCAAGTCTGATGCTTTTTTCTTGTGGACATACCACTTTATAATTGTTTTTATTTGTAGCTTTTTGTAAACGATCACCATTTGTTGATAATGATATAAGTAACTACTGAAACATTGCAGATTGGTTGTATTTTTGAGGCAGTTCTGCCTTGCTTCCCCTTGAAGCTAGCCTTTTCTGTGTTGAAAATACAAGTACATGGGTGAAGTCTGCATTTCTGTCTCTTCACACGAAATGTACATAAGATTTCAGTAAAACTATTTCTGACTTCCTGTGAAAGAAAACATATTTTTTACCATAGCTTCTAGTACTGATGGGTGCTTCAGCTGTTTTTCACTATAGTTGGCCGGGCTGTATCTGGAAGAACAAAAAGTGGTTACAGCTCTGAAGATACAGCTACCAGCAGTCAGATCAACAAAGGGGTTAAAAGTGAGACAGCCTATCTTTTATTTCAGTGGAGGTGTAGTTGTTGATTTAAAGCTCTCAGTAAATGATTGTTGGAGATCTGCCATGTGTAGCAGAGCATTCAGAAAGCATACCACAGGCTCCGCTTCCTCCTGAAGGGCATTTGTCTATCAGCATCTCTCTTTGATTGTAGTCTTTTGAGGTACCAGAAGGCAGTCAAACTCACCAGCCAGCAGTCATGGAAGATCAAGTCTTTACCGATGTTTATCAAAATGTTACCACCACCACTATTTATGAGATTCCAGAGTCTGAGGAAGACAAAGGGGATAATCTTTATGAACATGACCAGGAAGATCCAGCATCTCCTTCCTCCATCGCTACTCTCCCAGAGAGCACCGTTAGTAGTCAAGAGGGCTCAGAAGATAGGGATAGTAATTCTGTGGCCTCTCAGCATGGGGCTGATGGGGAGGATAGTTCTTCATCTCACCATGGTGCTGAAGAAGACCACCCATACCATGAAATGGACCTGATGAGCCCAACTGTGGAAGATAAAGACGTAGAGGGCATGATGTTTGAGAGCAACACGCATTATCCTCTGGATTTCCAGTTGCGTCGGAGCCAGAGCACTTCCTCCAACTCTCCAACTTCCCTCAAGTTCCCTCTTAACAATAACTTCGGAGAAACTGACAACTTTCAGGAAGAATATGGTATTTTCCTGTTTGTAAAGGTAAGAGCTTGGGTGTTCCGAAGAACACAGTAGCTTTAAACCCCAAATCAATCTGTGTGTCCTCCAAATGAGTAAAATACAGCTACCTGCTGCTTTGTTCCCAGCCCTGCTGCCTGTGTGCTGCAGGGGCCCGAGCCATCACTTACCTCTTACATCCTAAGGTGCAGAAGGAGATTTGTGTTGTGTGGAGATGCCTGGGATTTCTTCATTTCAAGTGGAAGTATGAGTATGGTGGAAGTATTCTGATTGTTGCTGCAATTCACTTACTCTGTGGTAGCTCCCTGCTGTTACAGCTAGACTATTACTACTTGAACTGGTTTATTTAAGCTAGTTCAGTGATCCCTGCATTTCACTATCTAGTAGCTAATAGCTCAAAAGTGATAGTTATTAATGCTATAAAGAAAAGCAAATACATAGTTTAAATAATGGCAATAAAGTTTCTGCAGATACTCATCCCTGAAAGGGTCTTTTATTTATTTCAATATTTAGATTAATGTATTTCTGTGATAATTTTAACATGCATTTTTCATTAATTTCAAGTTAGGTTTCAATTACTGAAGAGACTTTCACATTTTCTCTAACCTTGTAAAGTATTACTTAAATTTCTAAACTATAAACACACGTGTTCTAAAATAACCACTATAATTCCCTCCATAAAAGCTCTTGTATTCAATCTTTCTCAGCATTTGTTAGGCCGTAACACAGACCTGATGGTTCCTCCTTTTTCACTACATAAGAGATGAATTTTCAAGTTCTTGTTTCCCTTGAATAGGACCACAGACCATGGCTGTAATACTCTGTTATTTCAACAGAAGTCTGGTGAAGTTTGTCGCTTCTCAGCATAAATAAGATTATCAGAATCCATTTCTCAGTTCCGGAGGTGCTTTAAAAGCAGGATAAGAGATTTTGTGACCACACATAGTGAGAAATGTTTTCAGCAACATCTGTATTTTGTTAATTTAGTTTGTTTAAGCAAGAACACACTATAACCTTTGCATTGATGTGAGATGCTGATTACCTTGTATGAGCTAGGAGACATCAAATGGCTTGGTGGGCTCTCCTAATACTTTATTTGGTTTCTGTTATAAATCTTGGATTTCTTGGAAAACTGAGTTAGTTAAACAGTTATCCTACATTTACTTGTAGGATAAATGAGATCGATTCCATAAAGTGTCAACAGAATCTTCAGAATCTTTAAAGTACAATAAGAAAGTTATAATTTAAATATTTTTCCTTTGTGTCATGTCTTCCTATAGGTGAAAGCTTAATGTTATTCCCCCTTCATGTCTCCCTTCTCTATGTGAAAATCCTTTGTGATTGCTTTTCCTAATTTTTGCATGAAGGTAGATCATTTAAATTATTGAGACATTTAAGAAAAACCCAACCAACCAAACCAGAAATGGCTATCAGGTAATTTAGTCTTTTTCTGCATAAGACCAACCATAAAACATCAGCCGTTTCTCTTGAATTTCAATATAATTGCAGCTGCTCTTCTAAAAAGGTGTCTATCCTTCAGGGGAGGGAGCATCTACTAATTGCTGGGTTGTGAACCGTTCTGGGTCCATGCGTACTGCCACAAGGGGTTTTGCTACTGATTTCTGTAGAAGCAGGCTGCGAGAGCCATGCGTGAGGGCACTTGGCCTTTTCGTTGTCTTTATAGCACTTGCACTGTATGACTCTCTGAAGCAGAAGCTGTGCTATTTCTGTGACTGGATCATCGTTGTTGCTAAAAATACATTATTTACATGGGCAAAGTAATATCTATGGTGTTGTTTCCAGTTCTTATCTCTGCTTCTAGTCCTGCATCCATGTCCTAAAAGTTGCAGCAATTGAGTATATTTTGTTTGTTAGTAACTTCATGGTGTTAGCAACGTGAATGTTGTATTTTGACTTTAAAATAATGTCTTCATTCCTTATTCTTTCACCTTGGTCTTGTTTCAAGGTAGTGGCGTCCTCTTTTTCCATGCACGAAAAAAGAAAATGTGTGCAGGTGTTCCCATTCAAGCAGAGATGATGGGGTTAACTTGCATTTCTGAAAAGTGAGAAGAGGGGTGTTTTTAAAAGAACTGTCATGGAGAAAGGATTGAGGAATTCCTTTCTTTGCTTTTGTCGTGCAACATAGGTGAGTATCCCATAAAGGGGCTTATTGGGTAGTCTAGAGAGAAGCCCAAACTTTGGGCTCTATTCACTTGCCTAAACATGAAGTGCCATGTGCCCTTTGAGACGTCCTTGAGCCCCAAGATGTCCCTGCTTGGCTGGAGGATGAGGTGTCAGGCTTTTGGGTGGCCATACTGCGATCCTCCTCCGGCAGGAGCTGGAGGCCCGGTGGGCTGGGCACTGGAGGCTTCTGTCTGGGCGGCTGAACTGAACTGCTATGACAGCGTTTTGTTCCTTGAGAAACTGATGACATTTCGTTTTTGTATTTTTGCTTTTCTTTCTTTCTGGTATCAAGGTAATAAAGTACTAACTCCACGGAGTGCAGAGCCAGCTTTGTTGTCTTTAATTATCTAGATAGCAAAAGTCAGCCTGTAAAATGGAGGGTCATAGAGTAATAATCTAGAACAAGAATTGTGAAATACCTGAGGGCTGTCCCTTCTTGCGTGTAGGAACCAAATCTCTCCCTTGTGTTGATGGCCGTTTTTCATAGACTCTTCCTTTCTGGTGTGGTCTTTAGTCCACCTGAGGCAAGCATTGCTCTGAAATGGGGTTCATCTTTTGGATTTCCACTTTCCTGCAGACGTTAACAGTGACAGCAGGGCCTTTTGATGTGGGACAATAGCAGTAATAGCAATTCTGCCGCTATTTACTCCTTCCTTTGTTTTAGCACTAATAAATCTCCGTGAGTGGTGGGAAGTGTGAGTGCCAGACTGAGGTCACTGCTGGCTGAAAACCAGAGAAAGTAGGAAGATTAAATGGTATCTAACTTACAATCTAGCTGGCTTAATTGCAGTGCACTGCCTAGAATAAAAATTTAACTTCATCAGAATATTTTAAGTGCTGTTGCATTAGGATCGTAGTTTGAGTCAGACTGGATGATCTCTTCTGCAGTCAGTTCTGTGTTGTTAGACACCAAGAAAATGTTTAAATCACATGCACTCGTCTTTCACTGAATCTTAGTACTTGGGACCTATGTCCCCATCAGTGGACTATTCCAGGATGTGCCATAAGGTAAAAAATTTTGGCTTTCATCAAGGAATTCCCTGTACCTTTAATAGCAGAATATAGCACATACTAACATGGAGATGTTTGTGTGAATCCAGCATGTCCAGGCTTGTCCCACCCACCTTAGTGTTCTTTAAATAACATTGTGATTTCTTCAAACAAAAGCCTTTGGAATTTGAACAGAAATATGACTGACCTGCCGGCTGTTTTACTGAGTGCATAGGATGGCTTGGCCTAACTGTAGCTGTTGCTCAGAGGTCCAACCTTCTCACCTGTATGCTGTATTTCCCTCTTTAGCAGTGTGTTTGTTCTGAAGATTGAGTTTCTTTGAAAATTTTAAAATTTTATTTCTCTGAAGCTTGAGTTGTTATTTAAAGAATAGTCCCTTTATTTTCTTTTCAGAAGAAAATTATTGCCCTTCTGGTTTACTGATGGCCTGAGACAGACTGGCTTCAGATTATACCCTCTCTGTACACACTTGTGCCATAGGAGCACAGTTCCCCAAAGAAGGACGGTAATTCTTTACCCCAAGCAATAAACACCTTGTGTTACGCAAACATTACAAATTTAGTACAGTAGTTTAGCATCATGAGCATGCACGTTGGATCACTGCACTGGGGTAACAGAGTTATGGATGCTGGAAGGCACCTCCGGAGATCATCTAGTCCAACTCCTTACTTGGAGCAGGATCACCTAAAGCAGGTTGCTCAGGGCCATGTCTGGTCAAGTTTTGAATATTTCCAAAGACAAAGAATCCACGGTTTCTCTGTGCGATAATTCCAGTGTCCTACCCTCATGGTAGGAATGTGTTTTCCTACGTTTAAATTGAATTTCGTGGATGTCAATTTATGCCTGTTGCCTCCTGTCCTCTCACTGGATACCAGTGCTTATATTTAAGAACACTGTTCTTAAGATACTGCTTTTAACTTCTCTGTACATCAGAACTTAAACTTCTAGCTGTTGGGTTTATTGCATCCTTTAGTAAAATTTCTTTAAGTCAGTAGCTGGGAAAGGAAGGAGGTTTCTGTTTTTCCCTCAAGATGCTTCCCACTCCCTTGTTTCCAAGTCAGGAAGGTCTGAGGGCTCTAACTTGATGGCACAACCCTGTGCTAGCTCCCTACTGGCTCACGAAGTTCAGCTAAACTCTTACGAGTGACAGACCATGTTCTTAACAGGGACAGTGAGATTAATCGCTTGTATCACTACAAAAATCATGCTCCTTCCCATTGAGTTGGCTTTTCTGTTGTTTTATGGAGTATATTGGTGTCTGTTGAGAAAGTTCTGGTTAAGAATGTGTAGTGACAGTTTAGAATGTGAAGTCACAGGACATAGCTTAATTTTTAGCATGTATTATTTGAAAAGAGCAGAACCAAACATAATGTAACCATGTGGATGCCCAGTCTTAAGTCAGTGGTTATTCTGGTGCTTTGCTGAGCAGAACTGAGCATTCTGTAGAAGCAGATGAAAAGTAAAAGAATACCCAGCATAGGTGAACATTTGTAGCTTTCAGTAGGAAGCTCTGCAGGGGGTTTCAAATACAGGGATGGATATCGACATTAATGAGAGTATCAGTTTTTCAAATTTTCAACCACATATTCCTTACTACACTCATAGCCTACAGAGTAAAACAACTGTACTTGCAATTTTAGGGTGGTAAATATTTGCCAGCACAATTGGGTGTCCAAATACCTTTTTAGCAATGCAAGCTGGCTAGTCTTTTAATTGACTCCAGTACAGCACGTAAAGCTGGTGTTAAACCATATCTTCTTCGCTGAGGTTTGCAGGTAGTAAAAGGAGTTCTGGCTGAAGCCAGGTGGCAGGTGTAACTCTCTATATGTACATAAAATTATAGCAGTTGGGCTTTTTGTGACATTTTCAATTTTAAAAATATTTTTTATAATAAATGTAATGGAAGTAAGCAAATATTATTTTGGTCTCATGGATAAGCTTAGAAAAAGGTTAAATGATAATCCACCTTTTAAATGGTGTTAACTGAGCAACTTGAGCAAGGAAAAGATCCAAGAATGACTTTCAGACCTCTCCAGTCGTGGCAGATTTACAGACCCAGATGCAACGTGCTGAAGTTAACATGCACGGCAAGAAATGACTAAAGGGGAGCCAATATCCTAACATGATGCCTTTTTTGATAATTTTAATGAAATTAGTGGATCCTTTTTGCTGCAAATAGTCTTACTTAAGATAGTTTGCAAGTACAGTTAAGTATAGAAATACAAGTCAGGCATATCAGGTGATAAGATGTGTCTTCCTGCTCTCAGTCTTATCTAGACTATCCTGAACAGATGCTTCTTTGAAAACATTCAGTGATGCAGATTAGGCACTTGCACCAGTTAGTTTCTGTCAATGCTTAATTATTTTCCTGAAACACATATTTTCCTTTATTAAAATTCTTTCAGCCTGCCTTCGAGCCTGAGTCATCATTTCTAAACTTTGAGTGGTTTGGTGTGTTGGGGAGGTTGTTTGTCTTAGGGTGGTTTTTTTTACCTTTTCCAGTCTCTCTCCAGTTAACTTGTATATTTCTTAAGCTCCAGTTTTCAGGTACAAGTAGTGAATTTAGCAGTGCCAACACAAATTACTACAGCAAGTGCCTCTCTAATTTATCATCTGTCCAACCCTCTGGTCAGGATACTTCATCTGCTGTATTATAGCATGTTTGTGTATCCTTTAACATTTTGTTAATTTGTTAAAGGATTACGAAGTTCATCATCTAGCCCTGGTATTTTCCCAATAAATGCTTCTGTAATGGTCTCCACCATTTATTACTTGCCTGTTTGCAGGCAGCTGTACCGCAGTACGATTGCACCATTTGCGCCTGCCATTTGACTTCGAGAGCATGAAGTTTCTCCGAGTGATGTGATCAGACTCTGATCACCCGTCACTGAAAACAGGATGGTTTTGAAGTCAGAGAAATGCTGTGGTATAAAGCCGATGTGGAGCATACTATCACCAATTTTGGTTCTGCTAACTCAGAAAATAGAGATGCACCTGTAATATCCCTGCCCCGTACTCTGGGGACACAGCATGGCTTTATGGCTACCTCCTAGACCCTGTCATGGACAGGAGACTGGTAATCTCTTAAGTCTTAACATGTAAACCTACTAGCTATGCAACCCTTATTTCTGAGGAGAAAAGCTGTGTTGTGGGTCTCCTCGTAGCTTGATTTATGCTTATCTGAATTACTCTGTGCATGAAAAGATTAGCAAATGGCAGTTCTGTTACAGATAACACCCACTTCCCCGACTATCAGTCATGAACAGAACGTGTGCTTTACCAGCAAGGCGTAGCAGTTTGCTTAATCTTTTGGATACAAAGGGTAAAAGGTCTTGCTTCTGACCTCTGCTGAGTCTGTGCCTTGCTCATGCACCTTTTCTGCCTCCAGAAAGGTCCATAAATCAATTTTCAGCTGACACTCCCATGCCACCTTCAGTGTTTGGCTCCAGCGGCGACTGTGGCTGGGTATAGCACAGTAGCGTAGCAACAGCTTCAAAATACGGACCCGTATTGTCTAGGAAATTGTTACTGCACAGAGACTGCAGCAATAGCAAATACAATGTAAATATGGAGGTCATACTGAGAGAAAATTAAAATGGGATTTATTTGCTTGTTTCTTTTCCTTACAATATTCTTTTTGTGACTCCCTCTTTGATGTTCTGAAAATAAAACCATTATCCCAGCCTGGTTGGTTGGATTGTTTGTTTGTTTTTTTTTCTTTTGAAACATCTCAGTTCTTTTTGTTATGCTTTAGAAGATGAAAATGTTTGGATTTGTGGATTGATTACTTTTTTGCTGTCCCTGACAACTTATCTGTGTAGCACTACTGTTGGCTGTTCAATGGTTTCTGTCCAATATAGAGGGATTTGTATTATTTTTAATTGTTTATTGCAAAAGTACCTAAAGAGCTGCTCTACTGAGACTGGTGTTTTACAAACACAAAGTAATAGATAGTCCCTGCAAAGCGACTGGTAATGATATATGTCAATTATTGTAGAATCTGCAAGAGGAAAACTGCTTTTCTGTTCTGCTTTTTGTTTTCTTTAGATACTGAGGATTGGATTTGGCTCACCTGACTTAAGGTGTCTCTATAAGCTAAGTTATTAACTATGTCTTTGCAGGATATCTAGGCATCAGCTGTAGGGTGAGGTTACTTGTTCTAGAGACTCCGTGAGTTGTATTGAGTAGGGGCCTAATCCAGTTTTCCAACCACCAGCATCCAGGGCTGCTTTAGATGCCTTAAGGCTTCCTCCTGGCCTCCAGCTGCCTCTGCAGGAGGCAACAGGTCTCCCATAGGGAGAGAGAAATCTACCTACAGATTTCCTCAGCTGTCCTGGGGCCTCTCAAATGCTGCTGGATGTCTAGGTTTAGGCAGCTCAATCAAGCCATAAACTTTCACTGCATACAATGGCATGGTCACCTGAAGTTAAATAAACTGAATGCCACCAGTGACAGTTTAAATACAAAAGCCTGGGTTACTGGATTAGACTAGAAGATAATTCTGATAATGGGTTTCTAGGAACAAACTCCAGACTGATTTCCGCCATCCCATTCCCCCCTCCCTGGCTATTTATTTTTCCTTTTTCATTTAGTGTCCACACTCAGCAGCAGCTGAAGTGCAACAGTGAACAAACATTGCAATGTTGGAAGTTGAGCTGTTCACCGGACAGTTTAACACATTTTAGCATCTTTCCAAGACTGAGAACCAGCAATGTCTTTAACTTAAGTCAACCATTATCCTTTTCTTTAGAGCAACCCCCATATATGTTTCTTTCAACTATATTTGTTTTGTTGTTACTCTTTTTTTTAGACACCATAGTACAAGAGGAAAACCAACTGAATTTACTAGGTTTGAATTTTCAGGTAGCAGTTCAAACACAGCTTAAGATTTTAACTGTGAAAAGAAAATCTGCTGTTGTTCTTTGGGTCATAAGACCCTGTACTGGAGGGAAATATTCCACTGTTCTGCAACTATATCTGGAGTGTTCAGTTCTGGGCCCCCCAGTTCAAGAAGGACAGGGAACTGCTTGAGCAAGTCCCGCGGAGAGCTACCAAGGTGATCATCCAAGGGACTGGAGCATCTCCCTTATGAGGAAAGGCTGAGAGACCTGGGTTTGTTCAGCCTGGACAAGAGAAGACTGAGGGGGGATCTTATCAGTGCTTGTAAATATCAGAAGGGTGGGTGTCAAGAGGATGGGGCCGGACTCTTTTCAGTAGTACCCAACGCCAGGACAAGGGGCAACGGGCACTATTTGGAACACGGGAGGTTCCACTGAAATATGAGAAAAAACCCCTTCCCTGTGCGGGTGCCAGAGCAGGGGCACAGGCTGCCCAGGGAGGCTGTGGGGTCCCTTCCCTGGAGACATTCACCCCCCGCCTGGACGCGGCCCTGTGCCCCTGCTCTGGGGGTGCCTGCTCAAGCAGGGGGTGGGACGGGATGGTCTCCAGAGGTCCCTTCCAACCCCCACCATTCTGTGATTCTGTATTTACTGGTTCATTAGAAATAGTTTCAGTATTCTCTCATACACTGTAATTGTGGCTGACAAGGAACACCTGAATATTTCTTCTGTACCAGTGGCAATTTTTTAAATGCTTAAAACTGTTTAATGGCAAATGTTACAAAGCTGTATGAAATTACCTTCTGTAGGAAAAAAAAAAAAAAGGAGGTGGCTTGTCACTAAAATGAGTCATTGAGTTGTTATCTGCCAGTGTGATTTTTATATTTAGACCTCTGGATGATCCTTTTCATATCAATTAATGATAGAATGATGGTTGACTTTTTACAGTTGGTACATCTCTGATAATGTCGTAAGACGTTGTTGACCTTTGTGAAGTTATAATGATACAATTAGGAATAGCAGAGAAGCGAGCTGGTTAGTGCACAGCTCTGGTGTCGGTATAGGCAAGCAGTGTTTGAAACCAAGATTTTGATTCATGAGTTGATTGATTTTCTGTTACAGCCTCCATGCAGTCACCTCAAAGCAGTCTACAGGTGTTAATGAAGTAAAACTCAAGAAACGTCTCCCAAGAGAAAACCAATATTTTCCTGTTTATATGTTTACAAAAAATGAGGTACAGGAAGGTAGAAAACTTTGCACGCTCTCCAAGATGATTTTTTTTGTTGTTTTTGTTTCCTGGTATCCTGGTAATCTGAAAAAAACTTCATGGGACTGGAGGTGACCTTTTGGGACATGAAACAGAGCCCTTTTCTGTCACAGGCAGCCTCATCATGTAATACATAATTTATAAACTGATCAAGGTCAATCTAAAAAACTAAGTGGCCATTATTATTCATTTTGGAAATCTGTTTCAGAACATCACTGCTCCGATGGTTTGACACCTTACTCTAATTACCAAATGACATTTATTCACGTGCAGCTAGTACATCCTTGTTCTTGTGCCAGCATGGTCTGTTAGCATTTACTCGTTCAGCGCTTTTTAAAAATCAGTTTAGGCCTAGACATCCTCAGATGTTTTTGGGCTAAACCAGCCAATCCTTTTTGTCTCCATTTCTTCCAGTCGTCATAGTAATTCCCTTCTGCACATATCTTCTTTCCACAGAGGTGCCTTTTTTTCACAGCTGCAGCCTGTCTCAGGTTGCTTCTACTTTTATGGCTAGACTAAACAAGCAGCAAAAAAGATTCTTTTAATAACCTCCTGGTTTAAGATGCCTATGATTGTTTAAGTAAACACATAATTCTATTTGAGGTGAAATGTCCTGATGTAAACACAAGTTAGAGTCAGTCAGAAAAAGCTTCATTAATTTCTCCATGCTTTTCACAGGTTTTCACTTATCCTGACACCTCTCTCTCTTTCAGCAACAATAATGTTTTCTCTAATATCATTGCACGGTTCCCTGCTCTGCCTGCAGAGCGCCAGCAGGGCTTAACTCCTGCCGTCCCATTGGCATTAAGAGCTCTCATGGGTACCATTCCTGAATCCTAAGTTCAACAGCTTTGAAGGGCTTCTGTCTGGATCCTTAACTGACATTTAGATGGGGTTGTTCACTTGCCTCTGTTACTGCTCTCTGGGCAATCTTAGCACCTGAAGCTCAACACTGTATGCCTGTAGCTTGAGGACTGGTTGAGAAGCAAATGGAAGGAGTGGAAGTTTTGCATCTGAATATATAGGTATCTAATCTCTCTTCTGACCTCTGCTCACATGTATTTGGACCATTTTTTGATTTCTTTTAAAATGTATTTGATTAAAACTCTGGCCAGCAGAAGTGTGTTATACTTGCCCTACGGAATGGATCTTTTATGTGTGCTCTATAAACATGTGCACCGATACCTGTAACACGATACTTCGGTGGCTCCTCATTACAAGAGGGTCTCTGGTAGCCCGAAATGGCATGTGACTGGTCAGTGAGGTGTCTAAATAATACTGGCAAGCTGTCATTAAGTAAGAATACCAGGAGAAATTATTTAAACTTATAGTTTTGTTTCTTAATGTCCCTAGAAATTTGTCCTAATTTTAATGTCTATTAGCTAGAACCTTTCCAGATAACTGCTGGAAAAATAGTTCAGGAATTTGAATTTCATAGAGTGAGTTTGTCACCCTAAAACCTAAAAGTCCTTTTCATTAGCCTTTTCTTTTTTTTTTAATCACACTGTGATTCAGACATGGAAGGTAACCTTTTTTGTATATAGTATGGGCTTTCTCACAGGCCATCAAGAAGGTCCATTAATAATTAAGATTGCTCTCATATCCCAGTTGTTTAAAAAAAAATTATCCAGGAGCTCAATGCTGCTGCATGCCGAATGCTCCGATGCTTATCCATTAAAAGTACTCATGTATTTCTCAATAATTTTAAGTTAATAAAACTGTGTTTCTACTTAAATACTTCAGTGCTTTGGGAAAAGGGAGAATAGAAAGCAGGACTTTTTTTTTAAAAGCTGATGAATATTTAGAGAAGAATCTTAGTTTTTAAGTAGGAGGATGTTCAGTGGGCAGCAATAAAATGCTGTCCTTTGCTTTATGAAGTTGGAGAGGTTAACTAAAACGTTCTCATATAGAGAAATCATAGATAAATGTAGATGTAAGATATGAAACTATAAGAAACTAATTGCTGTATTTTAATTTCATTTTCTAGTGTTTCAGTCTCTGTGTCATTTTGGGGACTAAAGAAAACCAAACTTGTCAGATGAATATTCTAAAGGGCAAGTATTTTTAATCAAGTGATTCAGTGTGGATCACAGTTAATGTGCTGTCTGCTCAGTGGGTCTTAGTGAGATTTCTGGGATATTTCTAAACAGTAGCATGCTCAGGCTGAAAATGAGGCCGCGCTGAAATTAGTTAAGAGTATTGCACTCTTCATTGAGTGTTCAGTGTGGGTGGGATATTACTCAAGATATTTTGGGGCATACTCCATACATGCGGTTTGAAGATTATTTGGATTTGGAGATTCATCTGTGTAAAATTTATGAAGTCTCTTTTAATGATTGTCTGTCAGACAGAAAATTTCTTGAACATTAGTCTGAGCTGCTTGCTCTTCTCTTCTCTTTCCATGGTGGAACAGAAGCTGAATATGGAGAAGGATTAATTCTTACTTTGGCTAGAAATGGCAGTTCACAAACCTCAGAGACAATCTGTTTGAATGAAACACCCTAGGACCCAATATAGACTCTCTTAAGGAATTCATACAGTCTGTATTTCTCGGAGGTCAGTCATTAAGTTGTAGATCCGCTAATGGGGAACTCTGATCACCCGATGAAGCTGACCAAATACTATCTGAAAAAGAGCAGCTCTCTTAGCTGGGAAAGTGTTTCAGCTGCTGTAACATGTAAGAGGTCTGATCCTATGAAAAGCAACTGCTGCAGGCTAGGCAGCATACCCCAGGGCATCTAACATGGCCGTGGAGGTTGTGTCTGAGCAGTCTAGCCCCACCATCAATATCACAAAATTTGAAGTTACTATAAGGTCATATTTCTGTGAAAAAGATCATGGAATGTCCTGAGTTGGAACGGACCCACAAGGATCATCGTGTCCAGCTCCTGTCCCTGCACAAGACAACCCCAAATTCACACCATGTCTCTGAGGGCCTTGTCCAAGTGCTTCTTGAATATCGCCAGGCTGGTGCCGTGATGCCTCCCTGGGGAGCCTGTTCCAGGGCTCCACCACCCTCTGGGGGAAGGACCTTTCCCTAATGCCCAGCCTAACCCTCCCCTGGCACATCTCCCTGCCATTCCCTCGGGTCCTGTTGTTGGTCACCAGAGAGGAGAGATCAGCACCTGCCCCTCCTCCTGCCCTTGGGTGGGAGCTGCAGAGCACCATGAGGGCTGCCCTCGGCCTCCTCTGCTCCAGCTGAACAAACCAAGTCACTTTAGCTGCTCCTGTATGGTTTCCTCTCTAAACCCTTCTCCAACTCCATGGCCCTCCTCGGGACACTCTTTGGTAGCTTTATACCCCCAATGTCCTGCGGCGCCCAACGCTGCCCACAGCAGTCGAGGTGAGGCCGCCCCAGCGCGGGGCAGAGCGGGACAATCCCCCCCCTCGCCCGGCTGCGATGCAGGGCTCGGTGCCCCCCAGGGCACGGTTGCCCCCTTGGCTGCCAGGGCACGCTGTTGGGTCGTGTTCAACCTGCCGTCGGCCAGAGCCCCCCGCTCCCTCCCCGCAGAGCTGCTCCCCAGCCCCCCGTTCCCCAGGCGTCTGTACAGCCAGGGCCGCCGTGCCCCGGGTGTGAAATCTGGCACTTGCCCTTGTTGAACTCCATACGGTCGGTGACTGCCCAGCTCTCCAGCCTGTTCAGATCTCTCTGCAGGGCCTCCCTGCCCTTGAGGGTGTCAAGAGCTCCTCCCAATTTTGTGTTGTCAGCAAACTTCATTAGTATTCCTTCCAGTCCTGCATCCAAGTCATTTATGAAGACAGTAAAGAGTACTGGCCCCAAAATGGATCCCTGCGCAACCCTGCTAGTGACTGGCCGCCAGCCCAGTGTAACCCCATTTACTATGACCCTCTGAGCCCGACCTGTCAGCCAATTGCTCACCCAGATACTGAACAAATGTACTAGACAAAGGTCCAGTATCAAAAATTTGTTCAATACCCTGTGGCCTGTTTTGAAAAGGCACCAGTCTTTCCTCCCTTTCTTTGGTGACCACATGGATTTGTAAATAATCAGGAATAAGTAGTTTCTAGTTACATAGTGCATAGTTACAGGGTGACATAAGAAACATCACCTTTGTAAAAAATAGATTGTTTTTATATATTTCTCATACTGTAGGATTGCATGCTTTCTTAGGCTTTGTGAGGCACCTTAAATGTACTTATTTTCACAAAATATAGGTAGGGTCTTTATCTCTTAATTCAGTAACTTCATAATGGTCCTAACTGCTTGTGTACTTTGGTGTGCTAGTGCTTTGCCGTGTGTTAATGAGCCCGTATAATGAACAGCAGAAGTTCAGAGCAGCAAATTCACAGTCATTTGGCTCCTCCCTGTGAGATTGCAGAGAATGAAGTTTGGACGGGAGCAGAGTTTCTTGCAGGCATTGGGCGCTGATTGGCCCCGGGCACCGCGGCTGATAACAGCTAAGAATAGCACCGGTATAAAAGCCCCGCGAGCAGCACAGCTGCCCTGGCATTGCCTCCTCGACTTCCAGCGAGGGAGGAGATGATGTTCTCCAAGTCCCTGAAAATATGCGACCAAAGCACATTCTGCTGCTTAATTCCACTTAACAATTAACCCATCAAATAAAGACACACGCTGAACTCTCTGACTCGTGGGGGAAGTAACCAAGTTCTACTTAAAGAAAAAAAAAAAAAAAGACACAAACTGAAGGAGAGAATTTCCAAGCAGGTTTTCCCAGCAGAGCATGACAGGAGGGCTGGGGGAATATCTTTGGAACTGCGCCTGCAGAATATCTGTATTTTTATGTACAAGAATGTTGTGTATATCCTCACGTAATCACCCGTATAGGGAGCATACTCCATGACAATGGAATTCTGGAATTCTGAACACTTGGACAAACAAAAGTGGTTTTATTTGACAATGGTTTGACTAAGCTGGCACTGAGGAGTTCAGGAGTCTATTTTTAGCCTTACTGTTGACTCTGAGGAAATCAGGTCACTTCCTTGCATTTCTGTTCCCTTTTAAGCTCTGCTTTTCTTCTGTTTTAAACTGTAGAATTCGGGGGAGCAGTGACTTCAGTGGTTGATTGCGTTGCAAGATAAACCTTTGGATGTCTGAATCACTTTGGATGAATAAAGAAGGTGGACACCTGTGTTGAAGAGCTCCCCTTTTAAAGTCTGGCAAAAGTTATATTGGATTGAAACCAGGGTGTCATCAGGGAAAGCATTAGGGACTCTTAAAAATAGGTGGCAGTATCAGCCCTATCAATAGTAAACTATTCTCTCATGTGTTAATTGCAGTTGTCCTGAGTAGTCCTCTGATTTTCATGAACATTTTCACTTTGAAATTTGTATGGCTGGATTTCCTTTCAGTTTTGTTATAGTATTGTAATTTTTTTCCTGGTTTATAATAATATACTGCAAGTTTTATAATATCCTGCAAGATGGACAGATGGCCTGGCTAACTTGCCTCCAGTTTCGACTCAATACACTTAATTTTCTGAAAAGGTCACTTATAACTGCTGAGCCATTTTCCCTTTCACAAGAACATTCAATTACCTTTTTTAATTGAGAGAGATCTCCTGGCAAACCAGATAATTGCAGAGGTTGTTGGTTTGGTAGCTCTATAGACTAAAGTCTTCTTTTTCTGGTCAGGAGACCCAGCATGAGCAGTGGTGGTGGAAACTGTCACACAGTGGCTTCCACCTAGTCGAGATACAGAGCTGAGAGCACACCTACCTCACCCTTCTGAACTCTTCGCCTTTCCTCTCTGAAAGGTAATTTTCTGTGCTAACATGTAGCCAAGAGAGAAGCTGAGAGTCTCTTACTGGTGCCATCCTCCACAGGGGGATTCAGGCTTTCCCTCAACATCGTGAGATACCTTCATATATATATTTATGGATTAGGCTGGCATCAACTCTCACGTCCTGCTTGGGTAGGAACGGGCAGAAGGTGCTAATAATGAGTAAAGGGCTCCGTATCTCATTAGCACTTTTCTAACTGATGTAGGTCTCCCAGGAAAACATGGTCCATTTTCTAGAATTGTATCACAGCTGTCACCAAGGTCAGAGCAGCAAGGCTGCAAAGACGGCTCTGTGCTTTGACTTTTCGGTGATCTATGTTGCTTCCAGGTATTGCAGCTGGTGACCAAAGGCCCACGTCTTCCTTATAAAAGTTTTACCTGCCATGTGCACTGTGTTCAGGAGAAGGTGAAAAATTTTTGGAAAATTATCTGTGTAAGAGGAAAGAAAATCTTACAACTTCCTAGTTAGACTACCCGGTATTTCCAATTGACAGACTTGAGACACCACCGCTATTCAGACTCTGCACTCAGAGCTGAATTCCATACTAAGTTTTACTTTCAGTCATAAGCTAAGCTCTTCTTTAAGACTTGCCACCACCCTCTTTCATTTAAAGATGTGGGATGCAGTCTCCGAAGTCCTAAAAGCCTGCACGTGGCAGTCACCTGTGCAAGTCTACTAACCTGAAAGTGTAGTTGCAGCAGGGGGGTTCGCATCTGTGCTTAACCACGTTGCTCTGATTCATCCCGGTTGTCTGCATTAACTCTGCAGTGGAAAGGGTCCTCAAGCAAAGAAAAATTAAAATGAGATATCACCAAGTCAAGGTCAGGTGCTTCAAGACATTGAACTCTTACGTTGAAGAAAGAAGGGAAAAAACACCCAAACAACCCACCATTCATATAATAACAGCTTGAGGTGATGTGCTAAGGAAAGCGAGCTTGTTCACTGGCAGCCTTTGTGGAAACTTTATTGCAGAAGTACCAAAAGGTGAAATGAAAAATGAATGAGGGCAACCTTGTAAGGAGAATGGAAGAGTTCTACAGTTCACTGTAAGGCTCAAGGTCAGCCAGCTGCATTATCCCAGGCATACAGTGCTGCCGTTGATGAGGTGGACCATACCGTATTCAGAGGTTAAACTTTGCTGCCATAAAGATAGATGTAAAGGTGTTGATCCCTGCTATGTCATACTGAACAAGTGCGGGTTTATCAGGGAGCCAAAAGCCAGAAGCCCTTTTCTTAAGCCAGCTAGCACGTACACCGCAGAGGATCCTGTAATCCGCTGCGCAGATCCGCGCACGTAACCTGCTGTGCAGGTGCTTTGTGGCTTCATCTGGCACAGTTAAATGTTACTGATGCCAACATTTGAACCCATGGGAACTAGTCTGAGTCATGAGTAATTTCAAACTGAGTTGCTGAAGGCTTCATCTTTTAGAAATAATGTGCATCAGAATACAGAAAGTAATTTCTACTTTCAGCCAAATTGTTTGCGAAACAACAGAGTGAAACACAAATGTATCCAGCAAAATCAGTGGCAATTGTGTGTTCTTTGGGCCTTATTTACTGGGGAGAATTGAAACCGAGCCTCAGATCTGCATGAAATGTACATGCTATTTTGAACATTTTCTGTAAATAATAATTCAGAAATGGGGATTGGAGTAGTGTGTTGTGTCCTAGTCTTTTGCTTGGAGGGATTTAATCCCAATTTGCATGTACAGGCTTCAAATCTAATTAATTTAGACTTAATTTATGACAAGAAGCATACCAAGAAATGAATGGAAATAATCTAAATAGGGACTTGCGCTAAGAACACCTGTAAATTAAGACAGGGGTATGCATCACTCTGTTGCAGACTTATAAGTAAAATTATCTAATTTTAGTTCGGTCACAGCAGTGAGTCAACAACAACGGGTACATCACACTTACCTGGTGGTGTTTCTCTTCAAAACACCTAACAGTATGAAGGATTCCTTTTGAATAGCACGGGCTGAGGATATCTACATTCCTCCTTTCCTCAGCTCCGTTATCCTCATAGCCCACAGTTTGGGACAATCTGTAATTGCCTCCGTTGCACCTCCTACAATACCACTTTCCAGAGCAGTCTCAGTCCCGTTTGAAAGCATCTTTTGTTCTTAATTGAAATGACAGTTTTGGAATGATAGCAAGCTACAGAAATAAAGGAATAAACTGCTGCCCTCTAGAAGCCTCTCTACTGAAAGCAGCATTAGGAGATGATTTTGCACCTTCGAAGTGCCACTTCCCTGTGAATGGTTAGCCGTGACTGTCTCAACGCGAGCGCTGAGATAATTATCCATAATGAAATCCCTCTTCACGCTGAACAGCGGTCGGTTTTTCTCCTGAAGTTGTTAATGCTTATTAATGTTACAGCAAAGTTTGCTACTGCATCTAGGTTAAAACAGAATGATATATAAAAATAATTTCATGCTTTTGGACTAGAACTTGCTTTGCGAAACTCCTGTCTGCGCTGATTCTGGTGATCCACTGTTCTGCTAAACTGCTGAGTTTCATCCAGAGACCTTGAGAGCCAAAAGAATGCATTTTCATAACAAAGTAAAGGGAGCTGCTGTAGCTCATGTCTCTGACAGATTCATAATGTTTGGGATGGATGCAGAGCACGCTGTCTAAAATTTGCCAGTTAAGGGGACTGCAAAGTTTTCTGGCCTAGATTTTGCCATCCCATCCCATTTCTTGGGACATTCAGGCTGTCTGCCTGTTGTATCACTTGATGTCTTTCGTTCCATGCCCTTGAGTGTGGGAGAATTTATGAGATGCAACAAAATCACAGTTCCTCCATCAAACCAGCAGGTTTTTAGGCATTGTACATCTCTGGAGTCGAGGGAGAATAGCTGCTTACCCAACCTTGGTGTGAGGCTTATGAGAAAAGCTTTGTATGTCCTTGCATGTCTTGTACGTCTGGGGAGGGGAACATGCAGCCTGACCCCAAATATCTGAGGCAAATCCCTTTTGATTTTTCTGAAGATCAAACAAGGACTTGATAGTGATGCATTGTAATTCAGAAGGAAATTAAAACTATTGGATTGATTCCTTGCATTTGTTAACTTGCTAAATAAGCAGCACATTGAAGCTACTAGCACGCAGTAAATGTCGTTGCAAATTGCCAGTAATTCAGAACTATCCCTGGAAGATATATTTTTGTAACCCGTTCAAACATGCTGGTTTATTACCTGATTGCTCCTTAACTGTGTTTTTTTTTAAAGTCAGTTAAGCAGTTAAATAACTCCCAGGAAAAATCATAGCCCCAAATGCCATTTGCTACAGCTGCACCAAGATTTTACTTCTCCTTTTCGTTCATAATGGAATTTTTTTCCATTTTACCTGTCATATAAAACTTGTAATGCCCCGCTCTCGCAGAATGAGCTGGGTGGTGGCACCAAGCGAGCACCGGGGGACTGATGGGCTCTTTGCCCTGATCCTTCTTGGTAACTCAGCAGTCTGCTGGAGAACTCCACGATAGAGTTACATCCTGGATGCTTGGCCTCTGATTCACCCCTCGGGGCAAATCTTTGCTGGAAGTGAAGCTTGGATCAGAGCTGTGAAAGCTGATAGTGCGTCAGAGTTCATCTACAATAAAGGTCTTATGTGGAGATGTGATGATTCCTTTTCTGAAGCTGTCCTCTTCTTTTATTAATGGGATGACGTGCTCACATTCATTTATATATCCTATAAACCTCAAGCTATAATGACTTGGCTTATGAAGAGTTCATAATTCAGTGTCTGATGTTCTTGTACGTAACTCAAAGCCTCTGCTACTTCTGACTTGTGCGTAAATGATAGGCCAAACTAAGCGACTCATTCTTTGCAGTAAAATGAGAGTGTACTAATTATTTATCAGTATCTTGCTCTTAATTTGGCTGAAGAAAGAGCTGATTTCATGACAGAAAGCAGAGCCGTGCAGACAATAGTAACCATTATAGTCAAAAAGGTTCCACCTAGATGTAAGTGATAAGTCAGTTTTATATGACAGCAAAGCAGTAAATGCATGAATAGATTCCTGAAGTAGTACAGATATATATATTCCCTCCTACTCATGGCTTCCTACAATGCTTATCTTAAATCAAGCATTCAGAATCTATTTTTAAAAACAGCATTTATATGAACAAGGACTGTTTTGCTTGGCCTTTTCTAGGGGTTCCATAGGGAGATTTTTGAAAACCAGAGTTTACTGGAATTCCAGATTCACACTGCAGCTTCTGTAGCCTCTGCGCACCCCATATCAAGTCCTGGAGCAGGGGAGGGGTGCAAGGTGGGGCCTCATGGGTGAAAGCGGATGGAGAAGGGGCTTTCCGGGGACATTGCTGCCCAGAGCATCTTGAAGCAGATGGAGCCTGGCCCGTTCCTGCTGTAGTTTATATCTTGGTCAGGATGGAAATGGCTTCAGGGTACCTTAACTCCCGTTCTCTGTATTGCACAGTTTCCCTTCTGCTTTGCTGAGCCTCAGCACAATGATCTTTGTCTTGCAAATTAATTATAACACACCACCAAACCCAGACAGTGATTGGGAAGGAAGGATTTAAGTGTTTTGACACTTTGAGTCTCTACTGAAATTGCTACATCTAGAGTTTAACTTTCGGAAGCACAAGGCATGCACAACTTCTGAAGTGGGAGATGACATGTACATAGAAATCAGTCACTAAAGCCACCGATTCCTTTTACTTAATAATTACAGCGGGATTTGTCTGACCATTTTAACATCTTTATCTGAGCTTGTTACCCTGGGCTCCCTTTATTACCAGTGGAAAAAAGTAGGCACCTCTAGAGCACAGTTTTTCATTCTAAAATAGGCATCTAAATAGGTCACACGCATCACATCTTGTAAGTGCTGATATCTTGAATGCTGATTTTATTTAAACATTTTGGTTTAGCATTAGCGGCATTACCTCCTCACCATTCTTATAGCTGGCAGTATTTTCTCTTCCAGAGCTGGTACACACACTCCTGTGATATAAATTGTTCGAGGCACTTGCCTATATCAAAACAGCATTTTCAGTGAGGCTGGAGCTACAGGTAACCTCAGTCAAGATGACCCACTTCCCATTGTTTTTAAACAATTTGCTAAAGCAAAACAATTTTTCAGCAAAACCAAAAGCTTATAGTCATGTAGTTGATAACATGTTGTTTAGGGATGCGTTTTAGAGATACGGTGACTACACTTAACGTTTTCAGCAGACTTTTGTAACTGTAATATATAATTACAATGCAGTGATTCTTTTTCCCGCATGTAAGTACACTTAGCCCATGTCCTTGGAAGTTTGCCGGTAGGCCTAAGAATAATTATACTATGAATGTTTGGTAATTAATATGCCTAGTCCAAAAATTACATGTAAAAATTTGAAATCAAAGAAGTAATAATACTTAATTCTCTTATAGTTAACCTTCCGGTTATTTGAATGAGTGCTAATTAGATCTAAAAACCATAAGCACACTTTCACACTAATTGTAATGTTGATTATGTTGTAATTACAGTTGCAACAGCATAATGAGATTTACTTGTTAACCCTTTCAGTGCTTCATGGAGTGCACACAAAACAGCTGTCGCAGGAAATTCCTGTAAGGCTTACCCAAGAGCCACGGAGACGTTGGCTGCTGCTGCTCTGGATCTGTGTCAAATGCCTGGGGGTCACGGGAGGGAATTAAAGATCATCACAAAAGCGCACAGCTAAGCGCGCTCTCATGAAAGGCGAGTGTTTGATCATGTCAAAACCATACCCAAAAGGCCATTCCCTGTCAGAAGGGGAAGGTAAAACTGCTCGTGTCGGGTGGTGTGAGCAGCCAACAGGCTGCAAGCCCCCAGAACAGGAGCAGAGGGCAGGGGGGCAGAGGTGAGGGAAGGGCAGGGGGCACGAAGGTAGCCAGTCCCTCCAGGCAGTGATGGCAGTGATGAGGAGGTCCCAGCCAACGCCTTTGCCTTTGTCCGCTCTCCTCGCCCGTGCCAGCACTCCCTTCCTCCACACCTTTTAGCTGTGTCAGGCCTTTCTGTCACATGCCACCTCTCGCTTAGGGTTTGTGTGTGGCGACCTCTGAGTCACACAAGGAATGCAGGGCGAAGGAAGGGAGTATAGATGACGACAGTCATCTATAAAGCTTTCTTCCACACTCCACCCCAGCGTATCATCGCTCTGCAATGCCCCTGCTACAACCAACACCCCAAGGAACACATTGAGAAATAGTTACAGGACCCAAATACTTTATTTTCACAGGGCCCTGAAGCTCTTCATGCCCCTGCGTAACCCCATTCCCATTCCCCTGCTCCTGAACTCCATCAGGAGCGGTGACACCGCAGGTGCTTTTCTCACCTAAGTGTATTCAGTTTCAGCTTCTGTACCGCTTTGTACCGCACACAGGGGTTTTCGCCGAGGCAGAGCTCTGCTTTTCTGCACGCTCCTTGCACCCATGCAACAGCCAATGCGCAGGGTGAAGAAATTAGGCTCTTTTTTCCTTACCGTTCTTAGCAATGACAATATTAAGATTTTGACACCTAGGAGCAGGACAAGGACCCTTCCAAAATAAAGGAAAAAACATCACTGTTGCCTAAAGCAGTGAAACCGGCCTGCTGTGGACCTTCCCTCTTCCTCTGTCACTGGTGCTCCCAGCTGTAGAAGAAGGGAGGGAACAACAGGAACGCTGAAAACGGGGAAGAGCAGAATTATTTGCTCAGAGACCGATCCTGCCGTAGGTACCAGGAGCTTGTCTCCTCCCCTGTGAGTTAACCCCACCCTCTTTTTTTATACTCTGGGCTATTTTGGGCAGGCAGTGAGAACTGCAGCTCTGACAGATGAGGATACTGTACCAGAGCACAGCAGCACTTGTTGCTCTGAAGAACTACATAGCCGTAACAGGGACTGCTTCTCTGCTGCCTGCCTTTTTTTTACTGATATTATTTATTTATTAGCCACAAACTTGTTTTCTCTGCTGGTTTTGAGCTTTATCATTACAAATGATGTTTTAAAAGCTTTGTGAGAGCCGTTCAGGAAGGAAGCCTACCTGCTGTGCAGTTGAAACCTCTTTTTGCTGCTTAATAGCGGGAGATCAGCTGGTAGCCTTGGGGGTGAAAAATGACAGACTCTGTTCCTGCTAATGGGGAAGGAAAGGACCCTGAAATCGAGCTCTTTGTGAAGGTAAGTTGCACGGTGAACTGGACACTGGTGTGACTCTCGGATCAGCTTCTACTGAATAATCCAACTTTAATTTTCTGAGCGGAAGCGGTGCTTTGACAGCCTGTTATCTCTTGCACACATGTTCACACTGCTTTCTTCTTTGTGACATTAGAATTAGGTAATGTTGTGGAGGGAGGGTCAGAGTTCCTGTATTTTAATGTTATTTCTTTCCTTGTGAGTTTGTCCTGTTATTCTTAGCTTGCTGCCTACAGTGTACTGTATCCTAACTTTAGCCTTTAGGGTGTAGACTTTAGGATTTTCACTAAGAATCCTGACTTCCCTCTCTGTTTTTGAGAAGAGAGCATGAAGAGCTGAGAGGTACCATGATTTGGTACCTTGGCAGAGGCTGTCATGTCTGAAATACTATCATATCATAAAACAAGCAGAATTGAGATAAGCTGGCAGTCTCCTGATTATTTTGTGCAATAGTTTTTTCCTAAGAAAATGAAAACTAAATCAGTTTTTACTCTCAGTTTCCTCAGCCCAAAGCTCATTCTGATATTATACAAGGGTAACTAAGAACAGAAACAGTTTTAATGAAAATATAGAAAAATAAGTACACCTATCATATGGTGGGATTTCAGAATCTTTCAGATTTGATACATCTGTTGGTCTTGGGCAATGAAAATCTTACCATGAAAATCAGTGGCACAGTTCAAACCCATTACACATACAACCTTATTAATAGCAAACTTCATGCAAACTCTGTCCCAGTGAAGAGCTCAGATATTTTGATGTTCAGAGCATATTTCAAAGCCACATCCAGGCTGAAATCCGCTATGCCCATACAAAATGCAGGTGTTTGGTCTCTCCGAGCCTAAACCATCCCTGTAGATTAATAGGATTATTATAGATATGTGGGAGTTACATCAGACCCTTTGCAGAGTACCGAATGATTGGGAAAGCAAATTGCAGCCCCCTCCTTCTGTCAAGTTGAGGGTATATCATTGCTTTGTACTCCCTGTACTTTGTACTACTGTATTGATGGATAATTTTGGGCTGTAAGTTGAAATGTCAGCCACATCCATGATGTGTCTACACAGCCTCTTCACGCATCTTCCAAAACCAGTAGCTTCAGGTGCAGCCTTTCTGACTGAGTCAGCATCAAGGTCTTTCCCCCTAGAAAACAGACTTTACAAGAACTGATGGTTCATAAATGCCCAGTAGATCCTTTGTGCAGAGCTTAATGTATTAGAATAGACCTGCGTGGGTCCATACATCCAGAAACCTTACCTCTTACAAGCTGTTTCTATCAAAGTGAGTTTAATGGAGGTGTTTGGGAGCTAAATAATGGCTTCGTGGGGTTGACTGGCACTCTGTCGTCACAAACGTATTCTGGAACGCAAACCTTTGGCTACTGGTTCGTTTTAGTGCCCACACTATTTTATTGAGGCTGATACGGATGTTTGTGATATACGGTTCTTTGCATCAGCTGTTAAAGTGAAGGTCATTGCCCAGATTCATTGTGTGAACCTCTGGATCTGTAAGTTACTGGAAAAAATCTGCACTGCGTTCAATTGAGCCATGCTGTCACCTGAAGATTTATAACTCCAGAAAGAACATTTTTAGTAATGTGACTTCCTGCATAATGCACATGAGAGAATTGCGTGGAGACTCTCACATAAACTCATAATTTGCAGAGCCGGAGCAAAAGAATTAATTGGTATCTTCCTGAGGACCTTCCGTTTAGGTTGAAAAACTGCAATTCTTAATGTTTTGGAGAGGTGCCATTAATTTGATTAAAAGCCTAAAAAGTTGTATAGTAAAGCATGTAACCAGAGTATGGAAGTTGGAAGTAAAAAGAGAATATCCAAACAAGAAACAAGCTAAAAGTTGAAAAATGGGAGAATATAAGAGAAAGATGAACAGGTGAAAACTTCTCTGGAGCATGACATTTAAAATAACTGGATATTAGTAAGGGGAGATAAACATGAAGGCTGATCCAGGAGAGAATCTGCAAAGGAGAAGGCACTTACTCTGCCTGTTTTAAGGCTGGAAAGAACAGAAAGGTTCTTCTGGATGAGTATGAGGTACTGGGGCAAGTGACAAATCTAAATATACAAATCTAAATATACTGGACCACACCTGGGTCAAGTTCTAGTGGCAGGAGTTGTGGGGTCAGTGACCATTTCATCATTTGGCTTTTGTGGAGCTAATACTTATTCAAGGAAAGGAGTTCTGTCCTGCATCCTTGAACGAACACACAGCCAGAAAATGCAGAGATCAGTGAGAAAAATGTAGGGCAGTAGACGTGGCCTGGGGAAAACCGTATCTTCCACAAGCACAAACAAACCAGAAAGGGCTGTTTTTCACCAGCCGTAGAGTCTCTAATAAAAGCAGTTTCTGTCTCAGGTTAAAAAAAGAAAGGTGTTACACAATTGCTCTATTTCCTTTTTCTATTTAACAACCTGGAGAGCAGGAGCCTCAGAAAGACAAGTAGAGGGATGACTGTAAACAGAAGAGCCGCGCTGTAACCAAATGCAGGTTAGCTGTCTCCTGAGCCGTGCAGGTAGGCTGGGCTCCGCCAGGACACAGCGACCTGAACTGCTACGGCACAGACAGGTTAGGTGGTTATCGCACCCGTTCGTTATCATCCCCGCTCATTTTACTCTCTAACAGTGCCCTAACCTGGATCTTTGAGATTTCTTCTTTTGTGAACAAGTGTTTGTTCTAGCAAGATGCTTATTTGAGGGTGAAGCCCCCCCAAATCTGGGGCAAGATGCAGGCAGATTGATGGTGAGAGCGGGCAGAGCTGAGGAGCAGTGAGGTCCACTGGTGAGATGGTGCTGCCTTCATCAGATCTGTGGTTGGTGTAAGCAGGCCTTTTGTGAACACTGAAACTCTCCAGCAAGAATTCCCCCTCTAAACTTGTTTGAGAAGGAATTGGAAGAGTCTGCCAGAGAGAAAGGCTTGATACCCGGTAGCGCGAGATGCTGGCAGCAGCGGCTTCGGGGAAGTGAGCACTGAGAGGCAGCGCTTGCTCTGAGCTTAACCCAGCTTGTCGTAACTCGGGTTAATTTTAATTCTTTGTGTGCTGGAGAAGCAAAGTGCTTCTGTATAAATGAGACCCTGATGGAAGATACATTTAGCTTTTTCTGGCAGTCTTGCACCTGTATACTTGAACATAATGACTAAACTGAAATGGTGCTCTTTTTACGTACAGACTAATAAATCCAGATTGGAGGATCACAGAACTTTTATGGCTTCTTTCTGTTTGCAGTGGAGGCAGGTGTTTGGGTGTACATTGCTTGCATTTCACAATTAGAGTAGTACCTAATATTTAGAAAGTTAATTTGAAGGGAGATAGGGGGTATACATGGGAAACAAAGCACGATACAGACAGGACCTGGGATTCCAACTGTCTGTTTGCATTGGCTGGGATGTGTGCAGTCCAGAAAGAGAGCAAACCACAGGAGTTGTCCAAAGTAAATCTGATTTCAAAAGTCTTCCTGTTTTAGAAATACTCTATAATAAGATATAGAATAATCCATGTTTCTGACAATCTAAAGACAGTAGTATCATCATGGTTGTAGGAGAATGCGTACTGAGCTGGCAGACAGTCATTTCTGCAAGGAGTCATTGTGGTATGCAGTGATTAATATTCTGGGTATGTTCATCAGCTCAAGTTTCCAAGAGCGTTTGCTGAAGAGGTGTATAAGGCTTTACTTCACAAAGTGTTCAACCACAGTCACACTGAACACCCATCTAGAGAAAACATGACGGTGCTTGCAAATGTAAGAAGCAAGAGACCTCTCAAAGGCCTTGAGCTTCCACGCGCACTGATTCATACGTATTCCTGTCTGCCAGCTGAAGGCATACAGGCGTAAGACACACCGAACGCCCTCAGCCCATTCCTCCCGTTAGGAGCTGAGTGTTGTGCACAGCAGTGGGGTATTTGCAATGTCTCAGGGATACGGTACCAGCCGCTTGCAGTCATTTCTTGTTAGAGGATTATCACAAAGAAAAGAGGTTAGTCCTGGTACGCTCACGGTCTCAGGGAGCAGCAAACAGCCATGCCAGGATCCTGGGAGCCCTTTGTCATCTCCAATGGTTTCATTTTGGAGAGTTTTAGGTGTCTGTTAGGAGTATGTTTAAAAGCGATGGCCAGATTTGGCACCCAATTAGCTATCCCTGAATGAATCAGTCAGGCAGAGAGCCTGGCTGCCCAGGACAAAGCAGTCATCCTGCTGCTGTCCTGGCCCCTGTCAAAAGCCCAGGAGTTGCTGCTCTCGGAAGGGTGTGGCTGCTCTTCCCCTCTCCTTTGCATAGAATTATCCCAGAAATTATCACAGGGAGGTGCAAGATTTTTATGCACTCTGGGATTTCTTTTTGTGCATCTTCTAGATTGCTTTTTTAAAAGTTTTGTACGCTGAAGAGTGATTTCAAACTAACCCTGGTTTGGATTTTGGTGAACTGCTGCAACATAGCCTTAAAGGAAGATATCAATAAAAAATTATACTTCTGGTACAAATGATTGTTTTCTGCTATTAAGGCTTTTGTGGTTTTTAGGTAACAGAGTCATTCTGTTAAGAAAATTCATTTCAGTTTCAGAATTTCAGGGTTATCAAAGCCAGTAATAGCTTTACAAACGAGGAGAAAGAACTTGGCAGGAGCCTTTTAACCCATTATAACAATACAGGCTCTGTAATTTATTTGTAGACTGTCCTTGAGAAGCATTTAATGATGAGTAGAAATCACAATCAGATCTGGAAGGTACAAAGTTAATTTCTGTTTCTTGAGAAGTGTGGGTATTTTGCTGGGTATGATGGACCCAGCTTTTGGCTTCCCTAGAAAATCATTCCTCTGTTCAGCAGAACTTTCTAGGTAAAGAGAAAAGCACAAGGAAGAATAATGATACTGAAGCATCTGGTTCAACCTGTCTGGTGCTCCAAGACCAACAATAACATTTTTTTGGGTCCCTAGTCATGTGGTTGGCCAAGCCTTTCGCGTTTCGAGAGAGACGTAGCCACCCTACGACGCAGACACGTACAGTGTGTGCAGCCTCTGACACTTTTCAGCTGTCACCCTGGAAGTGGCGTGAGCATGGGGGTTTGTTATGGACCTTGCATTTTTCATCCATTCAGAGCTGTTGAGCAGATGATGGGCACCATGGTTCATGTCTCTTCCAAACTTACTTTGGTGAGGCAGCGTATGATTAGCAGCGTAAGTCTCCTCTTCCAGGGTACTGGCCTTGTGAGCAGCGTTAAAGTTACCAAACTTACAAGGTTTACTGGTAATCCAGACACCAGCATACATACTGGGAGGAAAATGGTTTTACAAGGTTTGTGTAAACATCTATATATGTGTTTCATAAGCTCCAGCAAGGTGACTCAGGTATTTCCGTGTAATTCTGGCTCCGTTCCCATCTTGCTTACATCTTTTCAAATCAGGATTGACTGAGTTGAAGCCCATAGTGTTCACGCATATATATAAAAAGGGCACAAGAAGAGGGTCAGGCCTCCTAAATTTGAATCACAAATTAATAATAACTCCACTACAGACCCAGTTAAATCAGGGAAATGCTGCCTGGACTGATAGTTACTTCTCTGGTCTTTTTATTAAACATTTTCAGTGAAATAATAAAAAGAATAGAATCATAGATTCTAAGGTCATCAAGTCCAACCATCAAACCAACACCCCCAGGCCTCCTAAACCATGTCCTGAAGTGCCACATAGTCAAGGGAAAAACATCCATCTTGGCAAGATCTAATTTTGCTTTAATCTTATATTGCTAAAAGAAAATAATTCAATAAATTAACAAATAGCTGCCTAGCAAATGTTTTAAAATTACAAGTTGCTTGTTTTTCTTTGTGATGAAGAAAAACAATACTTTAAAGAAGCTTTATCCTGAGTTATACAACCCAGAGTCTGTATGTCTGCATGTCTGTTTTCTCTCTGAGCATTTGCAGATTTTGTTTTGTGTCAAGACAAGTGCCTCATTGGTGGGAATATTAGAGACGGGCAGTGAATAGTTTAAGCAGGCCAAATTTATAAAAGGACTTGGCAGGGTTATACTCACTATCCCTGCCACCTTGGACCTAGTCTGGAATGCCTGTAGGATTGCTTGGGAAACTGGATCTCAAGTTAAGGAGGGATTTTCAGCTGTGTCTTCTTCTGCCTGAATTCATGATCTAATCATTAGTTTATGGCTAAGGGTGAATGACACCCTTGTCTGCCATGGTTTGGGTTTTTTTCCTCATATAAATGTCTGTGACTACTTGCTTTTTGTTGAACTTGCTAGTATCAATACATATGTTAATTGTAGTCAAAACATCTGATTAAAATGCAGGGGCCCATTTTAAATGGGACCTATGACAGGACCCAAGGGAATGGTAGGGAGATGTGCCAGGGGAGGGTTAGGCTGGGCATTAGGGAAAGGTTCCTCCCCCAGAGGGTGGTGGAGCCCTGGAACAGGCTCCCCAGGGAGGCATCACGGCACCAGCCTGGCGATATTCAAGCAGCACTTGGACAAGGCCCTCAGAGACATGGTGTGAATTTGGGGCTGTCCTGTGCAGGGACAGGAGTTGGACTTGGTCATCCTTGTGGGTCCCTTCCAGCTCAGGATGTTCTATGATTCTATCTATGATTCTGAATTCAAATGCTTTGTTGAATATGCATAACTTTATTTCTTTAAATGTTTTTAGAAATTGGATCCATAATTTGAATGGATAAGACTTCAGTAACATTCAGGATGGGTCATATCCCATGGCCATTAAAGCCAGTCAGGCTTGTACTGCTGAGTTCAGCGGCAGCAGATTTAGGCCAGCTTAAGTCTATTTGAGGTCTTGTTTAAACTCCACCTACTAACTCCTTTATTTATTCCAGCTTTTTGAACTGCATAGTCAAATCAGGTAAATACAGTATTTTAATTCTACCATGAAGAATTGGTGATATTAATAATTATTCTTGCTTGTACTTACAAATAGCCACCGGTATGCTTTGGGCGCTCTATGTTTAGCTGCAGATAGCTCTTTTTCCATCTCTGGCAGCACACGTCTCATCAGGCTCAGAGGTTGTTGTGTCATGGTTCAGCAATGACGGTGAAGCTCCAGTAAGTGTCCCCAGGAAACTTTTATCAGCAATATATGGCTCTGCAGCGGCCTTACCAGAACAGCAAATGTCACAGAGATCGTTTGACATAGCGTCCCAAAAATACACAGGGATCCTTTCCAAGAGAGCCGGTAGGAAGTACATCTGCCTGTGCTCCAAAGTTAAATGTTAGTATCAGTTCACCTGGCTATGCCAAATATGGTGAAGCCTTGATGGAAGGCTGTGCAAGGATCACTTAGGAAACATATTGATCATCACAGCAACATTACTTAATGTTTGTTTGACACCAAATTCTTCAAAATCTGGCAGATATCAGCAAAATAATCCCTCAATGCTGCAAAGAGGTAACATAAAGACAAGTATTTCCATTTTGCAGGTACTCTTTTTAGTAGAGTCAGACAGATGTTAAAGGTCTGTGAGTTTGTGTGTTAGTTTTACACATGAAGAGAACAAGGTTTCAATGATACTTTTTTCTTTTTTCCCCAGCAAAGGCTGAGTCAAAGTCACAGGGAGAATCAGTTGCCATAAGGAAGGGCAGATTTTGTGCTGGATTCATAATGTATTCAAATCTATAAATCTTATGTGAACTAGGAAATCAGAGCAGGTACCGAAAGTGCTAGAGTAGGTGCTCTGGAAATAGCTACAAGTGGTTTGTTTGACACAGTAAAGTTTAATGCTGACAAAGTCCAAAACAGATCCTTATTCCCTTGCCTTCCTTGCCCCTTGCTCTCCCCATCTGTTTGCACTTCTGTATTGCTGACATGCAGTAAAACTCACCTAGATGCGATAACAGTGATATATACGTACATCTGGAGCTATGAGTTAAAAAAAAGCTTTGATTTGTGTAGGTCTGATGTGTTTAATCAGCACCATGTATTCCTGGCATGATTTTGTATATTAGACTTCAGAGTTGGAGATTATTACGGTGGGACAAAAGTCATTCAAAATGTATTGAGTTGCGCTTTGAAGGTCCAAACCTGGTAATTTTATCTAATAATACCTACAGGTAGAACTTTCTGTACCTGATTACATTTACAGCGTGCCCTTACTGTTTGCTGTGCGACTTGATTGCAGGTTCACACATAAATGTAGAGGAGGCCCATAGGTTGTTCTCTCTGACAGTGTTAAATTAAATGATGCATTATAAATGAGTATTATTCTGTCCCTCTCAACAATAGTTTCATAATCTACCTTTTAAAGTGTTTATGGCTTCACCTTTCTATATGTCTCCTTTTTTAATGATGGTGTTTGCTGTCTGAAGTAGCTCTTCTGTGATGTAACACAGATTCCTCTTCGATTCAGCGACCCTGGTGCACCACAGAAATTGCGTGGCTACGCTATTGTAAGAGAAGATGCGCTAGAAAAGAGACTGGGACACGAAGCACCTGAGATACACTTCTGTAACACACCATCGCAAAGTTCTGACCTGTTAAAATGGCTCCATGTGTTGTCAAAATCCAAATCAACACATTTTTTACTCTCCACTCAGTGTTTCAGCACTTTATCTTAATGCAGAGCAACAGCCACAGCTCCCACCAGGTGGAAACTCTGATTACTTATTTTTTTTGTCCAGCTCTAATCAAAATATGAAAAGGTCCTGCCATGCAAATTCTGCAACATGTTAAGCTCAGTAATATTTCTGGGTTACCACCCAAGTCCTTGGGAGGCTTTATTTACTTTTTTGCTCTTCTGCCTCCTTCCGTGACCTTAGGCATGTTATTCAGGCTCTCCTCACCCTAATAAAATGCTGATACTAGTCCTTCTCCACCAGATGTGGACACATTGTGGGAGCAGGGAACATTCTTCACCCTTATCCTCAGCATGGCATCCTGAACACCGCTTAAAATAGAAAAGAAATATATGATGGGATCAGGTGTCTGATATAAAACTGTCTCCTGACAAAGTATATTGAAAATCTCAATTTCCTGGACATAAAAGAAATCAAACCAAAGGAAACCGGACATTTGTCCGCTCTCAGGTACAGGCTGTTGGGTGCTTTATTAAGTGTCTGGACATGAGCTCTAGCGCAGAGTTTGTGCAGCCGTGTTAGTACCGTGCTGTGCTCAGCCAAGTCGTGGTGTGGTGGGGAGCTCGGTTTGAGCTGCCGCCCGCAGCAGTTGAGCCAAAGCTCCTTTCTGCTGGCACCCTGTCCACGCTTTCCTGCCCTCCTTTTTCCTTCTCAGGATCTTGTAACTTCTGTAGTGCCTTCTTTTTCAACTCCTCTGGTTTTTCAGCTTGTTCACACAGGCATTCAGACTCACAAATCTGTACCAGTGTCCTAATCCCCGTGATTTCTGTATTGGTCCCCAGAGTACCCTGGTTTAACTTCTGCCTAAGAGGTATTGTATATCTGGAGCTTGGGTGCTTCTCCAATATTTTCCCCATGCACCCTATTGCCAAAAGACATTGAAATAGCTCCTTTATATGTATTTCTGGCAACTCTGCATAAACCTGAGATAAAGCACTAATTGAAGTGTGTTTCAGGAGGGTTGTGTCATAATAACTTATTAATGCCTCTGTGGGACAGTAGGAGTCACACCTGTCCCTGCTACAGCTACTTTGGCATAAATGACATTACGTTAAGGATGAAGTTGTTCAGATAGTGATAATTTTCCCTTCTAAATCCTCATTCTTGATAATCACTAATTTTGTGTGCATAGAAGGTGACAGAAGCCCGTTGCATTTACCTGTGTGTGTTTGATGCAAAAATATAATAAGAATGTTCAAAGCCTGATATTCAAGGCCACAGCTGACTTTCGTTTACTTTAAATGCTATAAAACTTGAATTTCACACATTTAAAATTTGCAAATATTACATATGGGGATAGTAATCCCCCCCTTATGTAAGTCAGGCTCTAAAAAAGCAATTTCTTGACTATTTTTGTTGCTTCCCTTGCATTTATTGGTTTCCTCTGGACAAAGGAAAAAAATGGCATGACTCAGTTCTCCATTCACCATTATTTCAGATGTTAACTCCTGTCCATGATACTGAGAATGGAGTTTACAGGCAGAAGGAAGATTGCTTGATTTAGGTATGGCTTTAATTTCTCTTTCAGTTAACCATGAAGATACCAAAGCAGATAGAAATTTTCTAACTTCTGCTGTTAATAAAGACATATAACTATAATGCTCTACTGTTTGGAAAAGGGCTAATCGAAGAATCATAGAATAATAGAATGGTTTGGGTTGGAAGGGAGTTTAAAGATCATCAAGTTCCAGCCCCCCTGCCATGGGCGGGGACACCTTCCACTAGACCAGGCTGCTCAAAGCCCCGTCCAACCTGGCCTTGAACACTTCCAGGGATGGGGCATCCACAGCTTCTCTGGGCAACCTGTGCCAGTGCCTCACTGCCCTCATAGTGAAGAATTTCTTCCTTATATCTAATCTTTTCAGTGTAAAGCCATTACCCCTTGTCCTATCTCTACAAAGTCTTGTAAAAAGTCCCTCTCCAGCTTTCTTGTAGGCCCCCTGCAGCTACTGGAAGGCTGCTATAAGGTGTCCCCAGAGCCTTCTCTTTTCCAGGCTGAACAGCCCCAACTCTCTCAATCTGTCTTTATAGGAAAGGTTCTCCAGCCCTCAGAACATCTTCGTGGCCCTCCTCTGGACTTGCTTCAACAGGTCTACACCCTTCTTATGTTGGGGGCCCCAGAGCTGGATGCAGCACTGCAGGGGGGTCTCCCCAGAGTGGAGCAGAGGGGCAGAACCCCCTCCCTCGCCCGGCTGCCCACGCTGCTGGGGATGCAGCCCAGGGCACGGTTGGCTTCTGGGCTCTGAGCGCACATTGCTGAGTCGTGCTGAGCTTCTCATCAGCCAACACCCCCAAGTCCTTGTCCCCAGGGCTGCTCTCAATCCATTCTCTGCCCAGCCTGTATTTGTGCTTGGGATTGCCCCAACCCATGTGCAGGACCTTGCACTTGGCCTTGTTGAACTTCATGAGGTTCTCACCCCCAAAGAGCGTGTGCTGCTGCAGGCTAGCAGTGGAGTTCAAAGTATGATGAGCTAATCCATGCTGATACATGCTCTATCTCAAAGAACATTTGACAGCTAAGCTCAACAACTCTCTGCACTTCAGAAACGGTAGTTTGGAATAGGATTTAAATGTTCAGCAGTTGCTTTTTTTTTCTTTTTTTTTTTTAATCTTAGTAATAAAACACAGGGTGATAATAGAAGTTCTATAGCCTTCCTGGATGCTGATACCTATTAAGTGTACTTATACCCCAGTTCTGCGAAGGAGGCTGTGCAGGCTGCTCCGTGCTTTGTCAGCTGTCTCTGAACATGATCCTCTTTGCAAAACTTGGTCCCTGAGAGAAAAAATACAGGCCTTTTTAGAGCAATTCTGAAGCACTTTGCAGTCATGGTCAGCACTTTAGAGGTGTAGAAGCTAAGAAGTGGTGGCCTTGTGCCAGGAGGTCCAGCAAGAACACCACTCCAGTCCTGTGCTCCGTCTTATAGGCATAGCTCTTGTGTCTTTTGGGTTTTGTACAGCACTCAGCACCACTGATTCAGTGTTTGTGTGCCACACCTGCTTAGTAATTCATATTAAATATTCCAATAATAAATACACAAATTATGCTGGTCACAGCTATGCTTTTTCATTTTTTTCCATTGCTATTGGTAGGGAGGAGTCAAGGTTTAGATTATCTTTTGTCTGGCTATTTTAAATGCACACAGAGCTAACGTGTTACAACATTGGAAAAGATTTAGAGAATAATAATTTTAAGGCTTCAAAAGTACTTAAGATTGCCATCGTCAAGGCAGTCTTTCTCATTTAAATAAAAGACCAAATGTCACTTGACTGCAATATTAAATGTATCTGTAGGGGGCTTTTTAATATAGCGGTAACAAGTATAATGAGAAATACTAACAGTTAGTTACGGTCAGATGTAAAGTTAGAAATAAGGTGAACAGTAACTGTAAAGGTGATTGACCACTGGAATGAAGTCACACCCTTTCTTCTGGTTCAGATCAAGACTAGATATGCTTTAATGAAGCATGTATAGAGTGAGTAAAAGAATAAAAAAGCCATAAAATCTACAAATCAGGAAGGCATTGCATGGAGTATATCTTGGCAAACCAGAGCAGGGCTTGGTTCAAGCACAGAAAAAATCTTGGATTTCTGTGTCTCTGAAAGATAGCACAAATTTGGTCGAAGCCAGTCTGATAGAAATTGTGTTGAGAGACTGCTTGCGTGTCTTAAAATATCTCTTGGTGACCTGCGTTTGATAATGGGATGGGATTAGTTCAGGTAATGGTTAAATATGTAATTGCTTGTCTTTGGGCGTGCAAGGGCCAGACTTTGGAAGGGCCTCTGAAGCAGATGCTGGCTTGGCCAGGACTCTGAGTGCTGTGTTGGTGTGGGTCAGACCTTGTGGCCGAGATGAAGGAAGAGCTAAACTGGGACATATGAGAGCTGAATTCCTGTTCTGTCTGTCATTGCCCAGGTCATGCCACATCCCTGTGCCTCGGCTTCATTTCCTATGAAACGTTTGCACCAACATTCACTTTCATATCTCTGTAGCCCAGTAGCTTCTCCAGCTAAAATGGCTTTCTTTCTTCTCTCTTTACATAGAATGGCTGTAAAAGCTACTCAAGCATTGTGGCTTAACTCTGCACAAAATACTGACTAAATTCTCAGGTCGGGCAGGTGCTTCTCTATATGAGTTGCCAGGCTTGTCCTGCCCATAACATTTCAACACCCAAACAAACATCCCGAACCTTGCCACCCACCGCATATAGCTATTGTTGTTTTGGGTGCTGGTGTATGTCTGTACCTGTGTATTGTCTGAAACAAGTGGAATTCAGAGAAACCAGCCCCGATGGATCATTGCTATTGTTGCCGGTGTTTTTCTAGATTGTAATTCAATTTGTGTGGGTCAACAGGCACGTTGTGTTACTGCTTTCCTTTTGCTTTTAGCTGCTGAATGGGCAGCTTCAAACAGATAGGAATGCATATCATGGGAGGAAATTATTTTCTTTTGCTGCCCTGTGTTTTGTGATGAGCCATTGCTGCTGATTCAGTGTGCAGCTGGAGACCTGTTTCATTCGTTTGTTTTATTTATAGTATTTTTAAAAAAGCTGTTCCTAGGTGAAGAGGGATTGAATCATGGAATATTCTTGCAGGTTACAGGATATATCAGAATGGCATTTTTAGTTGTTTTTCTTTACCCAGTTCTTTTAAATATTCAGGACGTGCCAAGAGGGTCCAGTGCCCCAAACCCCTTCATTATTAAGCCTTTTTTTCAGACTTTTACTATCATTTGGATAATTTTAATTTTCCTTTATTCTCTTACTGTTGCCTTGCATGTGCAGTTTGACAAGGAACAGTATTTTTGCCTTGATTTACTGAGTTGCCCTTTCTTGTACTGAGGTACTCTAACTTTGGATTTTTGGTTTTGTTTTCTTTTTAAAGTCAATATATCTCAGTCCCCCAGTTAAGCTATAGATCCAGTTCTAGTGCTGGATCTTCTCTGAGGTTCAAAAGTACTTTCTCTGCCCTAAGCACTCACCCTTCTCCAAGATGGAGCTGCGAGGATCTCCTCAGAATGGATGAAAATAATCTTTTGGGGTTTAGTTAATCTCCAAGTTCATATTTATTCAGTCTGCAAAAAAGGTAGTTGAAGATGCACGCAGGAAGATTTGTTTCAGATTGGGAAGTATCTACCTGCCTGTCCTGGTCTGCTGAAACCAGCACCTTTGATACACGTCTGCAGGGGGAACATCATCCTCTTACTGGGCTGAGCAGGACCTGACGGTCAGATGTCTGTCTCAGCAGAGATGATTGTGCAGCAATAATAATAATTTTTAAAAGTGCTCATTGTAGACAGCTGCTCAGGTACAACCTTGGAGAGCCTGGAAGGGCGTGGGCAGAAGGGGAGCTTAGAGGGAGCACTGTCCCACTCCCCTGACAAAGACACAAACCTTGAAATGGTGGCTTTCTTTTCCAGGGAAAGGAAAAACCTCTCCCCCCTGACCTTGGCCACCGCTCCTGCTCATGTGGCAGCACCTTGCTGCAGCTCCTATGGGCAAGGGGATTTTTTCCTAATTAGACCCTGGGGACCAAAGATTTAGGGTTTTTTTTAAATTTATTTTTAATTTAATTTAAATATTTACTTAAAGTCTTATTTAAATATTTATTTTAAAAGGAAAATCCAGGACCTCTGAGAGTGAGTGCAGTTGGTAGTAATCACGTTGTGCCCTGCTGTCAGTCAGAGGGTTTTTGTATTGACTGATATTTGGCTGGTCATTGGAAGTGTGAATTTATAAGTTTTCTCTATATTTGTTGTTTTTCAAGAACCACCTGTGCGCTCAGCACTTCACAGTAACAAAAAAAATATTCAGTTTCAGAGAGAATTATAAGTAAACATGAAGGAATAACCAATTCTTCAGAGCTTATTTAGGTACTTGAGTGAATTGGGCCTAGCTGTACAAAAATGTATATAAAATGTTCAGAAATTCTCTTACCAAATGCTAGTTTCACAATCATCTCTTTAGCCTAGATGCTCCAATAAGCTTTTTTCGGTGGGTGCTTGGCATATGCAGGTCAAATGGCACTCTGCAGCCTGCAGCTCTCCGACAGCCTGCAGAGGGAAACTGCTGCCTTCTCCAAAGTAGGAGCACAGGAGCAAATACAGTGCTGCCAGGGAAACTTCTTAAAGGAAGCAGGGAGAGATTCAGCCCTTCTCTAGGTATGATGGTTAGCTCCAATTACCTGTCTAAGAGTATAGTACCAGAAGGTGGTAAGGTGTGAATTATAATCGATTAACCATGCTGGGAAACAGATGAACCATGCCTGTTAACTGATTGCACAGCAAACTGTGAATATAAAATATAAAATAAATAAGAAACATATATAATATAAAGACATAACAGAATAAACAATAGATATAAATACAGAATATGAATTATATAATAATTTATACAAAATACAAAATATAAAACTGTAAATATAAAATATATAGAAGTGGTGTAGAAGACAAGACAGATTGTAGATTGATAGCATGAAATCTCTGTCTAATCCGCCCAGGATGAAACCTAGGTCCAAAACGCAAGCACAGCACAGAAGTACAATGTTCCCCTTGCACCGCTTTAAATATCCAGCTCTATCAGCCCAGACCTGAGTGTTCAGGTTAAACTGTAGCGACAAATTTTAGTGAATGTTTTCCTGTAGAACTGGCAGTAGGAAGATGGGAGAAGAAGAGGTGCAGGTGAGATTTTATGTCTATTTTCTTAAGCTCGAGAGAGGAAAAAACTGTGAGAAAGAACTTGTTTGTAAGAGTGCCAAAGAGTGATGGGGTCTGCAGCGTTGCAGATCAGGAAAAGATCATGAAAATGGGGCAACCAGAGGAAAACAGAATAAAGATTTGACTTACAGAGTGTGGTTGGAGACTGCCTTCAGAGGACGGGAAGGTGGCTCTGGGTTATGAACTTAATGATAAATAGGCGAGGGAACTTACAGGGCTTGAACGCCCCGTCACACTCCATTTCTGCCACGTCAAATGGGATTTGTTTGATCTGATAACAGGGCAGTTGGGTGGCAATGCCAAAGGAATGGAGTGGACAGGCAGGTGAAGGGGCAGGAGGTGGGGCAGATGTCGGTGTTGCTGTCACCAACTTGGTGAAGCCAGTGAACAGAGTATGTGGCTGAAAGGTGAGGGGCATGGTATGAAAGAAAATCAAGAAAGTTATTATTTTTTTGGGGGGGAGAGAGTGAGCAAGAGAGATTTGGGGAGGAAGTTACTGATTCCTTTAGAGACAGGTATGATAGGAAAGAATAGGCGGGAGGAGAGTTTTGCTGTACGACCATGCCGGGGTCGCTGCTGGTCTCGTTGGAGAGTGGCCCACTTGGAGCATGCGGGGCCTGCAGGGGGGAACGACTCAGGAGTGATGAGACTGAAGAAACCTCACAATATTGGGAACAGACAGCATGGTCAAGGATCCCAGAAGCAAGAGGACAGTAAGAGGTGAAGAGGTGGTAGGGAAATTGCAATGGCATAATTAAGTAAAATTTTGTATAAAGGGAAGGAAAGTCAAAATTATTTTATTAAGTAGCATTGAATGAAACTTAATGAAGTATTTTTAATGCTAGATAACAGGATACAATGAAATTAGAGGAAATTCAGTCTGAGCATCAAGTCAAAATGTCTTTTGAGAAAATTGTCAAAACTGTTTCCTATGGGAAATTTGTAAAGCAGCATCATTGGAGCATTTCAAACTGAACCAAACAGTACAGACACAGAGATTTAAGAAATCATCCTGCACTGAGGTGGCGAGTGGACTGGAAACGTGATCGAAACTCCACTCACTGATCCAACTATTTTTTCTATTTCTAACATTCATCATACATTACGTTCAGAATTCTGTACCATAAAACACTTGTACATTTTACTTCTACAAGTACACATACTCAAAATTTCGCTGTAGCTTTTGGAAAACAAAATTGTTTTCTTTTTTCTTGCACATTTGATATTGAAAATCCAGATCGTTTTGGTTTTAGATGAGTCACAAAGAATGTTTGCTTGCTGTTTGTGTGTACGTCTTAGACTCTTGTTTTCTTAGCAGGTATTTACATTTACAAACTCAGAACTTGCTCTCTGTTTTTCATTTAATGAAATATTCAGAGAGAGTCGCATTCCCCTCCTTTGCCGATGGCTATCGAAAAGACTACCTTGTAGTGTTACACCCTCTTTAATGGCTTAATTCAACTGTATGTTGGTGTAAAGGATCAGATGAACAAAGACAGCTGTTTTGGCAGCTAAGAAAAAATTAAAGGTGAAAAAACATCCCCTAAACACTAAACTCTGTCATGATTTCTCTGTGAGCATCTGGGAATCTGAAAATTTGTTTATGTTGCATTTGTATTCTCATAGCAGTAAGGCTTGGTCCGAACGCTGGTAATATTGCATTGATAAATATTTTTCTGAAGGTATTGTGCCTTGCATTGGGAAGTCATACTGAGATGCAAACATCAAACCAAAGACTAGTTTGAGCCTGCAATGTGCTGCTCCTTTGTGGTGCAACTTGATCTGCTTTCAGTGAAAGTCGTAAACATTCATCACATGTCGGGATGAAGCTTCTTTTATGCAGCACCGTTAACTCTGGAGATGCAAAAGGAGGTGGAAAGGCCAAGTCCTGCCACTGCGGGATAGCTCCTGAGAGTTACTTTTTCATCTTAAATCAATAGAAGTCACTGACGGACAGTATACATACGATGTTAAATAAGATACAAAATGAGGCCATCGAGGGCAGATTATGGCCTGCGCTGGGGTCAGCTGATGCCGTGGTAAATGCCCTCACCAGCGACACCCCCCATTCAGACCTTTATTTGCAGTGCCTGCAAGTGACTCTCTCTTCTAATACTGCAAATAAAGTAATGGAATTTCAATAAATAATTCAGCCCTGTATCTGATTTCAGGTTCAGCATTAACTTTCAGCACCTGGCTGCTGTTATTATTTGTTAGTCCGACACACTGCTTAGAGGCATGGAAATTTGGCTGCAATTCATCAACATTTGCAGAATATACTGTATGACCAGATTACTGTCCCTGGCTCAGAGATTTTAAACAGACATTCAAATTCCAGATGTGCACAGATTTAATTCTTAAAACTTCATGCAGGATTCGGGTACTGTAATGGGAACTGGAGCTCTGCATAAAGCTTGCTTTGGCGAAACAACTCCTTTATTTGCACCTGATGTCTACTAGAAACAGGAATAATTTGACTATAAATTGCATTGCCTGTGACACCTTTTGACAATGATCTATCTCATTTTATTTTCTGCAGCTTTTCTGGAGGAATGAATTTTTTACATATCTAATCAGTTCTCAGGATATAGAATCATCAATATTTAAAACTAATATAATTGGTGCTTTGTGAACAGCTAAACCAGATTCATTCCCAGATTCTTTTTCCAGAGCCCATAAAACTGCTTGTGATTTTAATCGCTTATTAGAGTGAAACTAGTGAATCCAAAATGTGACTCTGTTGCCACTGAAGTTGGTAGAATTTTTGTCTTTAGTGTGAATATCTTGTACGGATACTGACTGCTGTGGAAGCAGAACTATATCAAGTATATTCGAGTAGAACCCATTAACAGCTGTGGTGCCAAAAGGCCAAAACCAGAGTATGACCCTATAGGCATAAGCTTCCAAAAGGCCGGGGCTGCGTTCTGCACGCACAGAGTGTGAACAGCCATCCAGTATGAATATGTTGTGGGACAAGTTTATTTGTCTTAATAAAAGATTTGTGGCTTTCTTGTTCAACATCCTTACCTCTTCCTATGATACACACCAATGTAGCCAAGATAACCAAGCAGTAGCTGATGCTTGAGCATCTCTATTGACTTTAACTAAAATCGTGACCATTTTCTGAATACTGCTGAGGCCTGACTCCCCAAATCCCGTGACCGAGGTTCCTTCCACCAGATTAACTCATACACAGCAATGCAACTTTTAGAAAAAAGTATTACATATATAAGCGATGGGGTAAATGAGCTACCTTTAGCAAAATCCTACAAATGGGGTGTTTGTGGTCGACTTCCCTGGGAGTGAGAACTTCACCCTGCAATGCAAACATATACCACTAGAGGGGATTTTACTACCACTCTATATCTAGCATATGTCTATCCCGAAAAACCTTTCAAAACATATGTTCTAGTTCAACCACAAGATGTTGGCTACAGACTAGTGAATCTATGGTTTGTATTACGCAAAAGGTCAGGAAAGATTATTATAATTGTCCCTTCTGGCCATTAAACCTATGAGTGAAATTCTGGTCCCATCAAAGTCATGGGCAAAATTCCCATTGACTTCGCCAGGGCCAGACTTCATCCTGCACAGGTCAGAGGAAAGCAGAAGTCTGTGCCACCAAGCATCTAGCACTGACAGCAGGAACAGCTTTGTTGTCAGAGTCACTAATATATACTGTTAGAAAGGATTTTAAAACATCCTACGCACTCTCCACTCTGCAGCCGAATGAAATAAATCAAGGCCAGTTTTACCAACTTTTTTTTTCTTCGGATTTCTTCAAAGCCTCCACTAATGCAGATTACACAACCTCCTTAGAAAGCCTGATTTGTGCTTCATTATTCCTATAATTACACTGGATTTTTTTCCCCCTAAAGCTTTATTGTTGCAAATTAAGCTAAATACTTAATCCTATCCCCTGTGGGCATGAACAACAATGGATCATCATCCTCTTTGTAAAACAGTCTTCTACATGCTTGCGGACTGTTATGTAGCGGTAGAACACTGAATGTACATCACACTATCTAGTTGCTGTTGCTTGTAGACCCATAAGCTGATGATTCACACTCTCTGTGATTGACATAAAACCTCCTTTGCTTCATCCTCACAGCCTCACCAGTTATTCCCCAGCCTGTACTTGTACATTAGATTTCGTTCTTCTTACATCTTACACCTTGAGGTTATCTTTCTTGAATTCCATTTAAGTGATTTCAGACACTTTGTTCCAACTTCTTAGGGTCATTTTGGAGCCTACTCCTGTCCTGGAAAATACCAATAACTTCTCCATGCTTGTTGCTGTCAGGAAATTTTGTAGGGTTCGTGACTATTCCTTCCTCCATTTTGCTAATGGAAACATTAAGTATGACTCATCTTGTTGTAGACCTTCATGGTACCTCTGTTTGTTATGTGTTCCTAGACTAACAGGAAACTTGATTATTACTCCTCCATAGTATTTTTCCAACCACTCATACAAGCACTTTGCAAAGATTTTATACAGGTTCTATTTCACTACTTAGTTTATGAAAATACAATCTGGAGCTTATGTCAGAAGCCTTACAGATGTCAGCTTATAGATACCTGCTGTTTCCTTCCTACCCACTGCGCTGGACACCCTGTCAGAGAACAAAATTTGATTGATTTAATGTCATTTGCTCCTGATAAGTCCTTATTGTCTTTTCGTATCAGCTTTACATCTCCACATGTGCTTGTGAGCTTACCGTTTAATCCTTTGTTCCAGTATCTTTCTATATGTTAAACTGTAATTTCTGTATTTTTTATCTGCCATTTCTTGAGTTCTTTTCTTGTCCCTGTGGCATCTCACTCACAAGGAATTATTGATACATCCCCAAAAAGCAAAGCTTCTAAAAGCTGTTCCCTGTGGTTACCTCCAGTGGCTAATGTGGCTACACAGGATCCTGTGCCTTGATACTGGTGAGTGATGGGAGCACAATTGCTCTATTAGGTTGGAAAAGGCTCAGGAAGAAATGTAAAGGATGACTGTTATCCATCAAGCCAAGAAAGAAACATATATATCCAGTCCACTATGTCCAAAAGCACACGAACTTTGTGCATAGTCTGCTAACGAGAGCTGAGATGAGAATGGCAATTTTGGGTTTTGAAGAATTACAAGATTTTGCTCTAAATTGCTCTAAGTCTAAAAAGCACGTTTTAAAACATTCGCAGTGTTATTGAACAGAAGCTGTGGGTTTTCTGTGATGAGGGAAACTGAAATAGTCTCAGCAATTTTGAAAGGAAATTTTGGCTGGTGGGCGGGCTGCCGCGCAGCCAGGAGCCCTGCGAGTCCTGGACGAGCTGGATGTTGGGACCCCGTGCTCTTACAGCTTTGCGTGGTCCCAGCACCCTGCCCATCCTCTGGCTGGACCGCGGTGGGCAGCCAAAGACCAGGACTCCAGGCACGTTTCCAAGGTGGTATGGCCAAAGTCATTGCACATCTCCACCAGCTATCTGTCTAATTCCGAGTGTGCTCCTCAGAAGAATATCTTTCCAATGGAGGTTTTCTTTTCAACACTCATATTAATTTTTTGCCTAGTTGCCTAAGAAGTTCACAGTCAGGGATACTCCCAAGGCAGATCTAGAAAATTCTTACTAAGACTTTTAAAAGCAGCTATTTCTTCTGGGTGGCTCCCGGCCTGATTTTCCAAGTGAGGAGAGTTGATCCTTGTAAGAAGTCAGACGCCTTCAAATTGTCTCAGAGGATCTAAAACTGTTAACCACTTTGAACAAGGCAGCCTGCATTTACCACCCATCCTTTAGCCGGTATTTTGCTGACATTAAAAGAATCCCTATAAATGAAAGCTGTGCTATATGTGGTTTGTCTCTATGATACTGCTGAAATTACTTAACGACTCTCACTCTTCTGGGGGCTTTTCCCTTATACATCACTATGTGAAAGTCAGATTTGGTATGCAGAAATTCCTCACAGCAAAGCGTGATGGGACATGATCTAGAAAAAAGTATTTTGGTCCTTGATTCAGGAGCTGCTGTATACATTTTGATGTAGAAAGTTTCATTAGAATTCCTACTTCCTTTGATTACTTACTATCAATGTCTCATTAAGTTGAACACATGCCATGATAAGTAAGGGAACTACAAATATAAATGAGAACAAAATAATTTATTGGTCAAGGGTGTCAGACCAGTCTGTGCTTTTCTACTCTGATGATATTCATCGGGTTGTGGGCGTTTAGTTCTTTAAAGAAAGCAGAAGAGGTGATGGAATAGCATGAATCATTTTCACATGCTGAGTCTGCCTATCTGTGACCAGTCTGTAGTTTCCTAAATCCAGACTGTACATGACTGACTGGAGTTCTCAGGCATCTCAAAGTTTATTTCAAAGCAAAACTTATTTCATGCAGAACATACGCAGTGGTCACTGGCTCTAACAAAGCCCTTGAGGAAAACCAGCCGGAAAATAATGATCTACCAAACCTAAAGAAAATATTTGTCTTGTCTTAACTACTGATGCCCAGGTCTGCAACCTGCAATTCCATCTCCTGAGAATCCTGAATGTCTCAAAAGTACAAATACATATCTCCCAAAACTGCAGAGATCTGAGAAGTGCACGGCAGCTCCTTGGAGATCCTCAACTCCACTGACGTGCTGTTCAGCCGGTTTGAACCTGGTGTTAACACGCCAGCTTCGTTCAAATTGGCCGGCAGCGCAGACCAAGTTAAGCTTATGTGCATCTATAATGTACGCCTGTATGTATGCCAGACTTGGACAACATTTTGGCTGGCTTTTGGGGAGCTGGCTAAAGAATTTCACCACTTCCTTTTTGTTTTGTTACTACCCTGACAGTCTTTCTAGCAAATGCTCTATTTTTATTTGACATATATGCACATGGTCCATTTCTCTGTGTGTGTGCTTAGGAATATATTCCTGCTCTATCTTGCTCTCCCTCAGAAGGTTGCTGCTAAGAGTTTCTCCTAGCAAAACGAAATCTCGGAAAAAGTCCAATGACGTTAAAATGCAGCACATCAAATTTATTATTGTTGTTATAGGCCCCCGTTCAGAAAAGTACTTAAGGATGTGCTTAAGTCCCATTGCAATTGTCAGGACTTAAGAATATGCTTAAAGTCAAGCATATACTTCCTTTGAATTGGGATGTATTTCAGCACATGCTTAAATGCTTTCCTGACCGAAAGCCACCATCAGCAAGAGTGTCCTGTGATACACAGGACTTGTGCTACAAGATTTACTTCTTACTTGAGACCTACCAGTGCTGCTCTATGAATATACACTGAGCTCGCCTCTCTGTTGGTGGCACTCCAAATAGCTTACTGGCTTTTACATTTGGACGAGAAGTTGTGAAAGAAAAGAGACGAGAAACTGGAAAAAAATGATCCCTACTAAAGCAATACCTTGGCATGTCTCATCTCATGTTGCAGCCAATGATTTTTCCCTACAATGGAGATCTGTGCTATTGTGTGTGTGGTATAATTACTAAGACAGATTTTTTTTTAATGGCACAATAAATAGGATATTTCCTGGCCTGCTCTGCGTTTCGAATAGGATTTTCACTTCCCCTTTGGGTTCTGAGCGTAAGGAGAGTAAGTGTCAAAAGGCAGGCGCTTTCCCAATTTTAAAACCAAGAGGGTGTAACCATGTGTAATGTGAGCCTAGATTTTGATTGTAGGGATGTTGAAATCAAATCCCTCCTTAATCCTTACTGGGAAACATTGAGGTAAATTAGCCTGCCTGCCTTTGTTAACTTGTTAAAATCTATTTGAAAAAGAAATGTGCTTTAGTGTCATCAAAAATATCTGCCGACTTTACCACAGAATCCAAGAGAGCACTGGATCATTGCGTAGAAAGGCCTCAATGCAATTTAAAATGAAAAGAGAAGGAGAATAGATAAAACCAAATGTATTATTTTCCTGGAAAAAACACAGTGCTTTCCAACATGCAACTCTTTCCACTGCTGCCATTTTTAAGCTAGATGTTTAGTCTTTATTAATGATGGTAAATTTCTTTAAAGCTGCCATATTTTGGGAGTAACTGGAAGTGAAACTTGCTTTTTTCCTCCCCCTTAAGGTTAATTAAAATAATATACAGTTGTCTCTGTGCATTGCAGTCACTGTGCATGTACCAGTTGGAGTATTTTTGGAACAAGTGAGGAAGTTTATCCCCGTTACTTCATTTATAGCAAAGTAGTAGCTTGAACTCAGGAAGAGCTCCCTGTTCGTGTCATTCAGCTCTGCTGTGCAGTGGTTGGAGGCTCTCAGTACTACTGCTACTTTACAAAAATATTTGGCACAAGCTGATAAAATAACTGAGACTTTTTTCTTCTCCCCTAAAACCCTCTTAATTTTGTTCCTTGGTAATGTGGCATACATCCCCCGCTTGTGCACACAAATACATTTAAGGTATTAATTAAAAATAACTGAAGTATTTAAGGAGAAGCACCCTATAAATAATAAAGGGGGACATCTTGTTCATTCTCGCAATAACCCAGATAAAGGCAAGCAGCTGGTATGACAGTGGGGTTTTCCTGATGTGAGCCTGATGAATCAAGTTCCAGGGCAGGACCCTGCATCAGATGGTGTGAAGTACCCAAACAGCTGGAGGTTAAGTAGAAAAGCGTCTTTTTTTTAGTAGCTAAACTAATAAGAGTAAGTTTGTGTGAAGCAATGGGAGCAGAAAGTGATGCTTCCAAAATGGAGCGAATTAACTCTCTAGAAATTAGGCCTCCATGGATTCCAAGCTTATCTATTACTGGGGTCCACATTCATCCCACCTGAATTCAGACACTCACTGGATTCAGTCAAAGTGAAAAGCAGCTAGGTTCATCTTCAGGATGTGCATCCCGGCCTTGCCTGCACAGGAGACCTTCTCTTAGGCATCTCAGTTAAACTTCGGTGAAATGAGTATTGGCCAGAGGGTCTCACCCGGCAAATCCTCGAGTCTGTTTTACTCTTCCACAGTCATTGTGGGAATTTGCCTTTTCAGATGAGGTCCTTCTCCATCAGAGAGAGAAGGTGGCTCTGAAACCCTTTCTCAGCTTTGGGAGTTACAGTACACTTTAAAAACTCTGTTTCCTTGATCCTAGTGCCCACAAAAGCCTCAGGTCTATCCCTAGTTGCAGTCATTAAATCAGGAATATCCGGTGTTACTGGCAGGGAGACTGCCTATATCATCAAATTTCTCCTTTTTATAAGTGGTTGATAACTTTTGCTGTGCTTCAGGGAAGCTATGAGAGAAAGCTTTTGTGCTCATTTGTGAGTAACTGCAGGCATAGATGGTGTTTCTCCAGCTTATCAATTATTTGCTCTTTTCTTTCCATCCACTGTTTGAGTTCTTGATCTTGATCTTAATTCCTGCATTTCTGAGCCCGTCACCTTGGATGGATACATAATAGGCTTGTATTTAGGCACTACCGAGGTGCTTTAAGCAAGCTGTTTTTCTTTGAAGCTAAGAGTGACTAAGCCTGGGAAGTTCTCTGTTCTTCCTCATCTCCTGGTAGTTAACAGACTTCACAAGGGATCTCAAGACACTCTGTTAAGCCTTTGACATTATTACCTACTAAGGTTTTGCTCTTTCTGAGTGCTGAACATTGAATTACTGGCTGCTGTTAGAAGCAACGAGAAAGGATTCATAAAACCAACAGAGTCTTGCCTATAATTTCTGCAGAAAAAAAGCTGAATTTAATGGATAAATTGTGTTGCTGGGGAGATTTTGATTCTGTTCCCTTCTCTGTCACCAGTTTGCCTTGTGATTTGTGGTAGCATTTTCAGTTATGTCAGTCACATGAGATCAAAACCCATGAGTCAGACTCCACCCAAATCATGAGCCTGGCTTCCAGATCCAGGAGCTTTGAACAGAGATCATACCATACTTTTTCTTTAGTTTATCTTTTGTTTCTGGAATTTCCTCTGTCTATTCCCAACGTGTCTCTAGCAATTAATGTTTTCCACTCTTTTGGAAGCATTGGGAAGATATTTTGACAGTTTGGGACTGTTGGAGGCCTTGTTTGAACTCCACAATTAATTTTATTTTTGATGTCTAAAGTGAATCTTATTTCTTCCAGACTCCACATCTTTCTCCTGTCCCCAGTGACTTCTGCATACCCTAACCTCTCACAGCCCATCACTTCTGTGTCTTCATTGCCATTCGTCTGCTTTGTTCCCCCAATAATCCTCTCTGGTCTTGAGAGGACTTTTCACTATTGCCTTGCAGGATGGAGAACGTGTACAAAGATGCAGATCTGGGTAACCGCTAACCTGGTGCTTTGCCTGTTATTGTGAGACAAGACCCCTTTGCTCACAAGGTATTTGCAGGACTTGGCAAACCGGGGTTTTACACTCACTTTGAAGGGAGTCAGATGGAGAGTGAATCAGGCTCAATGGAGCCAAAGTATATCCAGAGAAGTTCAGATGAGAATCAGCCCTTCTGTCTGCAGTCTTTTGCCCTCTAATTCAGTCGTTGATCTGTTGTTTTTCAAATTTCAGGTTTGTAATATATTGTTTGTAGACTCAGTTAGCCAGCTCCACTATGAAGGGTATGATTATGATTGAGATGGTGAAAAAGCCAAGGGGAAATTTGGTGTCGTATCACTGTTTTCTCCTATAGCATTTGCCTCTTTTTAGGAAGGGTAAGAAGTTCTTGGCAATGGTTTAACAAGCCAAAGCCAAAACAACAAATGTGACTTTGCAGTAATTATTGCATGCAGTACGGTGGTGCCTGCTATTCCCATGGTAACACTGTCATTGTTTTGCCATGAAATTTGCAGAACAGAGCTAACTAATTAATGAAATTTTGCAAAACTAGGCTTCTCACACCTCAGGCAGAATGCATCTTCTCTTGCTCATCCTCTTGCAATACCACTCTTTCACCTACATTGTTTGATGGTTCTTGCATATGCCATGTGCCAGGCATATGCAAGATCCATAATTTCAGGTAAAAGTGCAGTCAAACTGTACCCCAGTTTCCAAATACCTCTAGAGTCTGCGTGTTTGAAACCAAATCTGAACCCAGAAAAAACCTCTTTACATCGCCCTAAACTTTACGATGGGCTGTCTCCAAGCCTTGAATCGATGTTCACTCCATATTCTGGTGGACTGGATTTTGTTTTTAAACCCAGAATCATAAAAAGCTGTGTTCAAGATATGAGAAAGATTCATGCCATCTACCAGAAAATCTTTCAGCTAAACATTTCACATGCAAGGCCTGAATTTGTAACAACAGGACACGTCTCACAATGTTCCTAGTTGTGCTGTGAACGTTTCACAGAACTGCAATAATTAGAAGTGATTCCTTCTTTAAGACCGAGAAATGCTACCTCACAGCTTGAATATTAATAAGATAAGATTTATGAGAGCAAACAGAGTAATATAATATTTTCTCCAAAGGAAAAGGGCCTGTATTTGCTTAGCTCTTTCATCAGCTGTTTTCGGACACACACTGTGTGCATAAAATACAGTTATGCAACCCATGTGGGTCAACAACGGATGGTTGGTTGCTTCACCAGGATTATAAGAATCTTTTAAACACAATGGTACCACAAATTAAAATGGAAATCTATCAAAACCATTATCGTTCTGAAAGCTTTGGCCACAAGCATAATTATTGTAGAAGGATGTTGTCCTTGGACACAGCTTTGGCTCAGTTCAGCTAGTGTTATTTGTATCCGTCCATGGCTCAAAGTCAGAATTTGCATGGCTAAGGACCATAAATTTTTAGAGGAAAAAACCAGACTGTTTCCTCAATGCTAACACTAGCAGTTTTATATTGTTTTGTAGTGGTTTGTAGGCAACTCATTAGGTACTAGAGGTATGAACAGAGTGAATGCGGTGGATGAAATCTGCCTTGAACCTTGGAAGGATTTGGATGGAGATTTCTGTCTGGATCTGGTTGTTTGAGTCTAAGGCTGTTGCTTTACTGGATGTGAACAAGAATGAGTGAATGTCTGGAGTCCTTGTGTTTAAGATCTGTGTTTTATCTAGATCTGAAAGTCCACATTTTAGTGGAAATAGTTTACCAATAGTAAAACGGTGAAGTAGATCTTAGGCTGATAGAAGCTGCAGTCCACAGACTTACATGGAGCAGAAATCCTGTCCCGAGTTTTCTAGCATGTCCATGAAGCAGACAGTCCTGCAGGGATGAGAGTAACTGAAGAGTATGCAGCCTCCTAGGTGTTGCTTGCCATCAGCAAGGGACACATCTTTACCCAGAGTTACCCGCAGGAGAGGCACCAGGTTGCTTTCTCAAGCTCCTGACAAAGTCTGAATCCTGGAGTAACTCTGTTCTTGTGTTGATGATAAACTACATTAAATAACAGGCACTGTCTGTTGTTTTTAAATTGGTTATTTTTCTTTCAACATCCAATTTTCCATCTTGAGGGAGGTAAGTGACTAACAAGTCTGAAATCTATTTTTCCTCTCGTTCCATCCCTCAGGCTGGTATAGATGGAGAAAGCATTGGGAACTGCCCGTTCTCACAGCGTCTCTTCATGATCCTGTGGCTCAAAGGAGTTGTGTTCAACGTTACCACTGTTGACCTGAAAAGGTAAAAATTGTTCAGTTCAATTGAAAATAGTTATATGATCCAGTGTTTGCCCTATAGAAAGGCCCCACCAAGTTCAATTAGATTTGTATCTAGCCTAGAGAGTCTGTGGTGCACAACAAAATAGTTGGGATTCAGATTTGGGGTTTTTCACTTGTGGAATGTTTTTATATTAAACAGGGTGCTTGAGGTAGTTTCAAAGTCTTCTAACCACAAACTACAGGAAAAAAAAAAAAAAAAAAAGGAAGGCAAACTGATTTTGTAGGAACTATAAATATCTGTGCAACTACCTGACCATAAAGATTACTGATTTCATTACTTTTTCTCTCTCTGCAGAAAGCCTGCTGACCTACACAATCTGGCTCCTGGGACCCACCCACCTTTCTTGACTTTTAATGGAGAAGTCAAGACAGATGTTAACAAGATTGAGGAATTCTTGGAAGAGACCCTTGCACCTCCAAAGTAAGAACTTGGGATTTTTTCAGTCAATATTCCATTTCCTAGGAATGAAAGATGTACTAAGAGGAGTTCCTAAAAAGCGATCCCTCCTCAATCTTTACTTACAGGAGTAATATTTATTTATGAAACTTGCTGGCTTCAGTGAGATGACTTCCATGTGTGAAGGTTGCTTGTATGACTAATAACTCCAGAATGTTTTCTCTGTACACATTTCAGGATGCCCTTGTATGCAGAATTAAGGAGACCAATACCAGAAAAATTTTATAGGGTTCTGGTGTCCACATTTTACAAAGCTAAAAATAACTTGGAATAGATGCCAGGAATTGCCACACAAAATGTCTGTGCCAGGGAAAGCATTTTACAGCAAAAAACTGGAGGTTTCTGAGCTGTATGGTGTATTAGAAAGGTTGGAAAGGGAACTGATTACAGAGTACAAGAGGCTCTGGAGGCAGAAAAGTGCTGATTATTCTAGTCAAGAAATGACAAGAGCCCATGACTGGAAGTTATAACCAAACTAATTCAGATTAGAAACAAGGTACAGATTTTTTCAGTATGGATGATTAACCATTGGAACAAGGTACCAAGGAAAGGTTCAGATTCACCAGGTATGCCTTAGTTAGTCAAACATTTTGGACTTAATACAAGGATAATGGGAAAAAAATTGTTGGCTTGTGTTTCGGATTTTAGAATCTATGAATCAATGAAAATTGGCTCAGTTCCTTACGGAGTGTTTTACCTCCAACTGAATCAGCAGCTCTAGGCCAGTCCTGAGGCAAGAGCGCAGATATTTAAATTTTCTGTACTCTGGTCCGAGACCACTGAAATCAGTAGAAGTCATAAGTTTGTGCTGGTCTTTCAAATCAATATATTCCTTTGCACCAGATGTCTATAAAAAACAATTCAGAGACTGAAAACTTGATGTTCCTTCACCTGGGTAATACTAACATACCTTGCTATTACAGCCTGGAGTACATTTTCAGCATAGGGAATTAGACACGACTGCCATGCATAGTAGAGCGAGCTGACTGCCAAACTCCCCTGCACCTTTCTGGAAATTTATGCTTCCTTCTGATTTAAGGCCACTGTATCTTGGATCGTGGTCACATAAAGCACCACTGCAATTACCTTTGTCATGAAGCCATCCTTGTGTAACTATCCAAACGCCTACCTTGACAGACACAGATATTATTAAGAGGGACTTGCCAAGCTGTTGTTTTGAGATAGATGACAGCGTTAATTGCAGTTCCTTGTTCAGGGCTTTTTTCTTCCTTCTGACAAATTGTATTTATAATCATCAGTATGTTGCTGGTAACAAGATGTTACTCTCCACACTGCTTCTCCCTTTTCAGGTACCCCAAGCTGGCTGCTAAGCACCGGGAATCAAACACTGCTGGAATCGATATCTTCTCCAAATTTTCTGCATACATCAAAAATACCAAGCAGCAGGATAATGCTGGTGAGTAGGATCGTTACCAAATGTGCCAGGGAGTTTGTGTACTTGAAACTGGAATAATTTTGCCATTCTTCCATGATTTTTTTATAAACTCTGTTCATATGACGTCAGGTACCACTGCTGATCAACCTGAGATGGTAGGTTCAGTGGACTCAATTCAAATGTCCGCACTTGAATTGACTACATTTATACTTGTAAATAAAAGAGGCTGCAGAGCATTCAGAGCATTCAGTAGCCCCTTTACCAATTGCCATGACATGGCTCCTGTCCATACAGCCCAGCGTCCTCACCAGAAAGGGATCCCGTACTACTTACTGGAGGTGGCTGGTGGCCCGTGCTACCTCCTCTACTCTGCCCAGGCACTACTTAGAGGAGTGCTAATTGACTGGACCCAAACCCATGCTAGTACTGAAAATTTAACAGTGAATGGTAGGGTGGGAGCAACCCATGCCCTGACCCTTCATAATTTGTTAGGTGTGGCCATCAGATCCTTGGCCCAGTTATCTCATGATTAAGTTACCCTCTTAAAGCTAATTTGTTCATATAAACTGAGTTATATCTGGGCATTAAACATAAAGTAATTAAATGAAAGAAGTGGCTTTAAGAAATGTAATTGCACTCTGAAGCTCCAGACTTTCCCTCACATGTTTGTGTGTCAAGAGAAATACCCGCCCCCCAGAAGCTGGATGCCACGCATATTTACACGCATCCTACACTGTCTTTGTAATGAAATTGCATTTCTTCTCCACATTCCTTTCCCCTCAGAACGCCAAGTCTTCAGCTAGTCTAAGCTCCTGTTGCTCCATTGAAGCTAATGGATTTGCACTGCCGTGCCCCTTGAGAGGATCTAGTAGAATATCTGCAGTCACTCACTGATGTACAATTCACCTTACATTACTAGTTTCACAGACAGAGACCTAAGGCTTGTTAAACACTATGTGCCCATATCATATCATTCAGAGAAGACTAGATTTTTTCATGTTCCAGCTCTGCCACAGATTTCATCTGTGTAATTATATTTCATTTCCTGGGGCTGACCCATGAGATGAAAATGGGTAAATGATGATTTATGTCAGATAACAATCTGCTCCTTAGTATTTTTCTGTTGTTAACAGAAGGAAATAATTATAGTGCTTTACTTCTCAGGGATGCTAAAAAGTTATTTTTTTTGTCTAATGCTAATGGGATGCCCAGCTAACCTCTGCAGGAAGTTGTAAAAGGAAGATAAATTAAAAGTTAGACTAAATAGATGTTACAGTGAAAATAAAATATCTTGGCCGTTTACAAGGAATTTTTATGGTCTGCTCTGCAACTGTAAATCTTAAATTCTGCTGTGCTGCCCCTTGCATTCTAAAACAGCATGGGTATCTGTCCACATGCATAATCCCAGCGCGTCGCTTCTCAGGGACTCTACAATATGCAAATCCCTGGGCTTATAAGGGCTGGCAGCTCCAGCCAGTAATAAATGGCTGTCCTGGGGGTGTCTGCATCTGGCTGTAACCAGAGCTGGAATTCAAGGTCGGATATCCGCTACTGAGAGATAAGGAATCTAACCCTGCAAAGTGCTCATGACCGGGTCTCCACATATTTACTAGCTGAGGTGTGATTAATGGGAGCTTTCCTTAGTTCTGCCTAACAAACTCTTGTTTTAGGTACTCTTGAAAATAAAAAGAAAATGCTTCCCAATGGCAATTAAGCACACCAAGGTTATAGAGGAAAGAGGGGTTAAGCTGCAGGAGAGCAACAATCTTTGTTCCCTGCAATCGTCCTCACTCCGTTTTGTTAGCTGGTTTGTGCTCTTGTGATGTCCAGACACACTGCAATCTCTGAACATGCTGATACTCAACTTTCCTCTTTGAAGTAGAGAAAAGTTTTTAGCTTAATTTTGTACATCTGGAGCGCTGCAGTGCAAGCAGAATAAAGCAGAGATGAGCAGAGTATAAGTAGTACCTACGTGTTCCTTCTATCAACAAAGTACCCGAAGCCCTCAGAGTCCTTGGGCCTACCAGTGCAGATTTACACCATGTGGGAAGTGGACCTCAATTTCAGCAGAGCGATTGACTTGCAGTATTCAAGGGCCAGGCAAGAACAGCTTTTCCCTTATCCCAGGGACATTTTACCCAGTTTCCTATTCACTTCATCTGAAACTACAGCAGTTATTCTGAAGGCTGATTTGGTTGGCGGATAATGAGCTAATGAAAAGGTAGTTCCGTTAGATTTGTTGAGCAGTGAAAAGACTATGTGCACCAAGGAAAGTACAGCACCACTATATACGTATTTCCTAATGAACCTTTTTTTTTTTGATCAGTATTTTTTAAAATTCCAGCACCAATCAAAAAGAGATGTGGGGCTCTAGCCCTGATGTGATACGTGTCATTTTGCGGCAGGTTCTGATGCATTATCTTTCCTATAAAACAGTAGAAGTAGTTTTATTTTGGTTCTGTAATAATAAAAAGCATTTTATAAACATAAAACGTTTATAAAGGGAGAATGTCCCTTTCCCTGTCTCCATATGAGCAGGTGAGATCCAAAAAGAACAGAGTTTGCTGCATGTGGTTATCTTAAATGGTTCCTATAGACCTCAGCTCTCAGATGAAGGTAATACATGTCTCAGAGTCACCCTCTATATTGGCTCCTAGCTCCGGCTGGCTCAAGTCCTTGGGTTAATCTGGAAAGCCACACCGGTGACTGGCACATCAGCTGCACATGATCGAAACACAAAAATAGAAAAAGACTTGTTAATAAATCCAAAATAGAATGGAGAACCCAGACCATTATACATATAAAAAATAATTTATTTTAGTTTAGTTGGGAATAGGGGAGTGCTGAATACCAAGTAAGCTAAAGCAGCAAACATCCTGTTGTTTAAATTATGTTCTCTTAACTTGGGAGGTGAATTAATTAATGCATGGGATATCAGGCTGTGAAGTCGTAGCACCAGCCTATCTCTGGCTGCGAGCAGTGTGGGTTAGGTGTAATTATATATGATCATTCTTTGTAGCATACTGGTTTAGCAGAGATGATACAGTCTACATAACATAAGCTCTCACTACAGCCTGTGGCTATTAAATCTTTGTGGAAAAGTGGCATGAAGTGGTTGGGATAATGAATGAGATTTATGCAGTATGAGGATATTGGATGTGAGGAATAATGAGAACCTAATGCATGCCAAAGATAAGCCCAAGCTGGTGTTGCTCCCAGGAGGGTTTACAGCCAGGGTCATGCAACAACTTCAGACTTCAAGTGATGCCATCGCTTGGCTCTGTCATTGCAATATTTCCTCTCCTGAAAGAGGTGGTGAGATGGCACTGATAACAGAGTCTCTAGCCTTTAAGTAGCTAAATGATTCTTTTTTGCTGATAGTGGAAAAGTTACTGAAGGAAACTAGGTTTGTAGTTTCTTGGTTTAATGTGTGTCTGAATTCTTGCGCGTAAGTGAATAGACACAATGATACATATGTCTGTTTGTTTCTAAGATTGTGATACCCTCTGCTGGCAAATATGTGAATATATAAAGCAAGCAGCTTTACAATCAGGGCTGGAACATCCCCTTAACAAAATCGGTTTTCTTCTATCAAGACAGTTTCCTCTTGCAAATGTAACATCATCAGAAGAGAAGTGGTTCATAGTAATCTATTGATTTTGACAAAATTTTCGTGGAAAAAAATAATGTTTTTTCTGGGTGAGTTAAAATGACTTTGAAGTAAAATGCTTTAACATTACAGAGAAAAATAGTACTTTTTTCTGGGTATATACCATACTTCAATAGCCACATGCCGTTATGTTTTATGACTGGCACAGAAGCAGGTGATAACCTTCTTCTCTGAGTCTGGATGGCAATATGTTATTGATCATGATTCATTTACTTACCAAAGGTATTTGGCAGCTAGGCTGCCCTGATTTAATAGTTCCCTGAATTTCTGATTCTTTTTTTCCATCTTTGTTTTCCTAACTTTTCTGTCTTATAATATAAAAACGTTGAAAGGTCTGGAACAGGCTGGTGAGGGCTGTAAGCCCAGAAGCAAACATGCTCATGCCATATCAAAGTCCCACCACTTTTAAGCTTCTTGAAAGGGAAGGAATTGATTCCAGATTCTCAGGATGTGGCAAGCTGTGTTTAAAGAAAGTGTGTGCATTTATTATTTCAAGTCATTTCAATTACAACGGGCTTGATTCTTTCCACCCCCCATGTCACTCGATAATTTTATAACAGGCCTCTCTGAAGGAGTCATCTCCCCATCGCGGGATTAGACCCTCGCCTCGCTTCGGCAGCACAACTGGGTTATTCAGTCCTCCGGCCATTGCCTCCAGGCTTCACCGCTTGTACTTGAAATGACAAGTGCTCATTCACACAAGAACAGGAGTCCTCGGGAGAGCTGAGTGGCAGTAGTCTTAAAAATTATTTCCTGGATGCTCTCGCTCAAGTTTTCATGGCCAATTTGAGAGATTTTGGTTGCTTAGTGATTGTTTAATATCTAGAAGGAGATCTTGTCTGAGCACAGGAAGGTAAACCAAGATCTTGTGAATTTACTTTGGTTCCTTTGGTTGATGCGGAGCACGTCACTCAAGCTAACCAGGGTAGCAACAATTTATGTATTCATTGGAGGAGGATGAAATTTAATTAACTGGAATGCCGTGTACATATTTGGCATCCTGCTTATTAATTTTGCTTGCAAGGCTGTATACTGCAAACCAAGGGGACAACCTACAGTAACCACCCATTAACCGTCCCGCCTAAAATTGTAAGTTCTTTGGCTCATAGAATGAGCCCTTTGATTTCATTTATGAGTTTAAAAAGTTGTTCTTGAATTGCGTTCTTAGGGGGCACCAGCTCCAGTGTGGGTGGGCGCATTCATTAGTGGTACGGAAGGGTATTTCACTGTACGGCTCTTCAGAAGGCGCTGAGGCGGGAGACCACCAACATGATTTCATGCAGAGGAATTTCCAGCCGTCTGACCAGAGGACTCCGCTTGTCTGGTTTGGATTTACATCAAGAGGCCAAAAATAAAGGCGCATTTAAGTCATTAACTTACATATGATTAAATGCCATTCACCTCTTTCAGTAGCTACATCACACTTTGTGGTTAAGTGCGTGAGGTGGGAAATGTCTCTCTTCATGTGCTATGTATGTATGTGTACAGTAGATATGCACAGACACATATAGGACTGGAATTAAAACTGGCCTACATCAGTTTTAGGCAGCTTAGACTCTATGGAATCACTCCTGCTGAGAAGAGAGTCAGACCCGCGGTATCGGTACATGCACAGGCTGGACGGCATGCTCTGATCCTTTCCAGAAGCCATCGCATACCTCCTTAATTAAGCAGAAAACCAGTTCATTCCAAAACCTTATCTTCACAGTAATAACAGCTCTGTGGTGCAGACCCTTTGTGGCACCTAAGCTGGTGCGTATAGCTGGGGTAGGAGCTCCCTGGAGTTGTGGGTCAGCCCGCGTCATCCTGACAGGTGTGGTCGCGTCTGGCCTCTGGCAGCAGGTTGGTGCAGGAGAGCAAAACATCTGTGCCCAGAGCATCCCCTCGCTCGGTGGGGAGGGGCTGGAGGGCACCACTCGTCCTTCAGCCTGCCTTCTCACATCCAAAGGGGTCAGATTATAACGATAGATGTGACACAGCTTGTCCCGAGTCTTTGATCCTTCTGGCCTATTCTGTGCCTAAAGGCTTCACCCTGTGCTCAGCAAAGTTCCTGGCAAAGCCCCTCTTGACTTTAATGGAGCAAGTTTAAAAAGCTGTTTGGATGCCCTTAAATCGATGGGGAGTTTCCTGTGACAGGGATCTTGGATCAGGCTCTAATTCAGGACCAACATAAATGCTTTATGCTTTTTACATAGATTTTCAAACTGCCGTATAAATATATAGGTATATGTATATATACAGGCGTGTGGGTGATGTCTGTGTATCAACTTGCCATTAAAATTTTTCCTTCTTCCTCTTTAGTTGCAGAATTTCCCTTTTCCACTACAAAACCCCACACCCGTCCGAGACCCAGCACAAGCCACAATTTGTCCTGTGCTGTGACAATATTAAGTTTTCTCTGTCATGCAACCAAGAAGGACTAGAAATAGCTTTTAAATTTGTTTTAAAATGATTTGCTTTGTGATGGAACATATCGGGATGACAGATCTTGAACTTTGGCATTTTGAAGCACAAAAAAGCTATTTCAGAACATTTTAGACAAGTTTTATGGCTCCCTCGGAGCCGAGTGCTGTTGGGCTCATGGTAGCTAAAGTGTCTGGCAGCTTTACAAAACCAGCCCCAATATAAAAAATACCCAGTCTTTAAAACATATGTAAAATAGCTTTTCTGCAACATTTGTGGCACATAAAGTACCAAATACATGTTGGTGAGTGTGATATAAAGATTTTATTGCCATTCATTTGGGATGACCCATATAACTCACTCACGATATGTTAATAAAACTGTTCTCCACTCTGTCTCTTTATAAAAACACACATATAAAGACCACTAAAACAGTGGTGATAGTTGTGTGCTAACTTGTTAAGTAGTGCCACAAGTTGCATTTATCATCCATCCTAAATTGCTTTATCTGCTTTCTGCGCGGTAATCAGAGGCTGATTCTAAAATGCTCAGAAACAGCACTTTGCAAAATAAGTTTGCTTAAGAAATAACTTTTTGAAACTTTTCCTCAAAATCATGCTGGCTGGAGGCCCAGAGCCATCAATATTCTGTCTGGTACCAGTGGCAGCTTAACAACCAATATCTTTTGACCTGCCAAAACTAAGAACTGAAATTTTATGCCATTGGAAGGAAGAGATTTTCACTTTTTTAAAATGATAACAAAATATCATCTTAACCTCAGAAACGTGTACCTTACATGGGATTGTTTCTGAACTTTCCTATCGTTTCGTTTTTTTCCTTCTTCTAAGACCTTGCTAATTAAGGTATGAAGATTTCCTGATAGAAATGTGAAAAACACTACTTGAAAACAATCTAGAACTAAAACTAAAACTCTGTGTAAGTCCAAATGCGATCAGACTGCAAGCCCTCCAAGGCAGGAACTCGGTATGCCTGATTAGCAGCCTTAGACGTAGCCATTCTGGGAACAGTAAATATTTACAATTAAAGTACTAGCAGACATAGTTTTCTGACACATCTGTGCTGAAGTAACTTTGAAACCATAGCATACCAGAGGGAGGGAGGGAAAAAAAAAGAATATATATATTTATAAAAGTTCAAGACAGAGAATATGCAAAACCCTAAAAACAGACAAATATATACTGTAGTCAATGAGGTTAATGGTGCGCTCAAATTAAGGCATGTTCTCGAGCCTTTGCTGAATCGGGGCCTATATGCACAGGCCAGGCCTAAACTAAAATACTTGCAGCGGGAACAGTAGTTGGCAGATGCTATTCTTTAAGAGGGAATTATTTCCCCTGTGTGTTTGAATATTCCTCCAAGTGCTGCTGGCTTTACTGGGATGCTTTGTTCTGTTTCCCAGCCGAGCTCCCATGCTCGCACACAGGAGCAGTAGCACAGCTGGAAGTGGATTAGAGCAATCTGGCGGCAGCAGTCCTGGGAGGAATTAAGTGCCTCGCTGCTGGAATGGGAGGCCTAAATTACATTATTATTTAGAATTGAGTTTTAACTTCATTGCTCTATGGTTTCGCACTGGTGGGTAACTCCCCTCGTTGCAATATACTTGGTGCATCTTAAGTATGTTCCCCGCAGCAAGGACTTAGATGAAGTTATGGCCTTACTCAGTAAAGTGTCCAAATCTTATATACGCAGCTGTCCAGATTTAAGCACCCAACTGGTCTTATTGTCCTGAGAGGTTTGTTCACAGACTTATATTTAGCAATTGTAGAGCAAGCTATCATATGGTCGAGAGCCCAGTGACTGGCTCCTGGAAGTCAGTTTGCAAAACTGTTGGTGACTTCAAAGGGAAAGGATTGGCCCAGAATCTGTTTTTCCCAAAACATATTTTTTGTTTTATGCATGCAAATGTTCCTCATAAAATAATAGGGAAGAGAAGAATGAGACATAACTAAAACTCAGTGCTGCTAATTTTCTTTATTAGATCAGATCTTAAATAGTTGACCTTTAGCTTGAAAACACTGCTGGGAATAAGGTGACTAAATGGGAACTGGAGACAATTCTTTTCTAAATATTCTGATTCTTCTGACTTCAGAAAAAAAATCAGAATTTCATGGAATTTGAGGCTAGAAGAAACTTTGGGTTATTTACTATGATCTCCTGCAAATCACATCCGAGTCAGTTTTTCCCATTGAACAAACATTATTTCAGCCTTTACAGTATAAGTTATCTTGCATCAGAGCAGAGATTAGGAGAAACTGAAGGGTCTTCAATGCACAATACCCCTCTAAATGGGGGTGGAATTTACTGGGTGATAGATGCCCAGCTGATGGCAATAACTTGTCCATATTCTGAACTGCAGAGGAGGGTGAATCATGGTGATTCAGCCAGTCAAAGCTGAAAACCAAATATTTCCTGGACCTTAACCTGGAATCAGGATGACTCTGAACATGTGAGGAAGGCATCTACTCAGCAAGACTTTCTGCACCACTCCAAGGCATTGGTCCAACTGTTACCGTCTCTAGAAGAGGATGACCAGATGGCCATGGATAAGCCCCATCACATATCTGACTAATTAATTGCATATTGGGAGAAAAGATACTGTGATCTTTCCAAGCATCTTAAGTCTTGAAGCATGAGATTTAATTACAGTCATTTTCTTAATGATGAATAGCAGATTCTCTGTGACTCTGAGGGTGGTGCAGACAACCTACCTCGGTTCTTGTTCTAAGACCTAAAAGATTACATTAGAGACTTTAAAGTGCCATGACCCACCCATGGGATTCTATCTCCCTCCAGCCCAGTTTCTCCCATTTCTGCCAGAACTGGATTAAAGCCTGCCTTTTCTTAGTCTTTTTGTAAATGCCCTGAGAAGTAAGCCCACCTCCCCTCCCTCCTTGTTTGTTGCTTGAATAGTTAGTTGCTTTGGCATTGGGGAAACTGAATTTATCCAATTTCCAACTGTTAGAGCTTTTCATGCCTTTCTCAGCAAGGCTGAAGAGCTCCCTCACACTTCCCAGATGTTTTGTCCGTGGGTAAGCATCTGTGCACGTTGGCCTCTCAGCCTTCTCTCTGATAAGCTGAACAAACAGACTCTTCAAGCCTGACATTTTGAGGCTGGTTACCAGTCCTTGAGCACTGCATTATTGTTCTCCTTTGACATCTTGCTTGAATTTTCAAAGCCTTTTTTAACTGGAGACACCAGCACTGGGAAAAATGTTCTTAATACTTGTCACAACAGTACAGTTGCAACAGAGGGAATATGACATCCCTACTAATACTTGAAAATTTTTCATACACTCAGGCATAATTATAACCCTTTTTGCTTCTGCTCCTTTCAGAGAGGTGAAGTTGAGGCATAATCACGATGATCCCTAAGTCATTTCATGGGGCTTGAAATAAAAAAACCTCAAAAGCAGAGAAACAATGGAAAAGAATTGAGATGTGAGTCATTTATAAATCTCATCACTTCATGTTCTTTTGTATCTGAGTAACAATTTTTGAACACAAAGGGCAGAAAATACTGGAAACATTAAAATAAAACAATCTGAGAATGAGATTTGCTAAGTGAACTGAGGGATCTGGGAACTCAATAAACTCAATAAGTTTTAAACTTCATCCTCAGGTGCTGCTAGCTAGGCATTGCTGTGTTTCCTTCTCACGCGTCTTCACTCCTCACTGCGGAAGTAAAATTACTGAGTTGAAATCGGTGGGGTGCAATTGGGATTATCATGGTGTAAACAAAAGCAGACTTTATTCCTTTACATGCCTGGGATTGAAAGAAATTGATATTAAAAACACAAGCACCAACAGGCTGTAGAGGAACAGTCTTCATTGCTTAAATATTAGAACACAAGGGGTCCCCACAGCACTGTCACTAAAGCCCAGTTGCACTTTACCAGAAGCTAACTTTACTCTTATTTTAATGCAGAAACATGTAGTTAGTTTCTCTTTGTTAGTCCCAGAATCATCTTGTTTGCTCTTTGGTAGTAAAAAAAACCCCTTTAAACTCCAAATAAGCACACAGCATTATAAAAATCAAGACATTCGAGTGAAAATATCATACTATAAATATGTAGTTTTATAATCTGCAGGGCTTGATGGTGGTTTGTTTCAGGTTTCTGATGCAAATCAGCTGCTGCTTGTCTGCAGTTGGCTTAGGGACACCTGCACAAGACTAGCCTCGGAGGGGTCAGGATTAGGCGCTCAGGGACATGCTCTAGAAATGATGCTTGTCACTTACGTGCTGCTACAGAGTTACGATGATTTGTGAATTGCAAGTTAGGTACTGTTCTTCCTGGGGCACTTGTAGGCCAGTAGTTTTACATTCGCTTGCTTCCTGCCCTTGGGGTCATTTGGACTCCTAAGAGACTTGAAAATGAACCCTTCTTTTGGTGTCATTTGAACACCTGGGTTTTCTTCTTAAAAACCAGCATTTGAAGGTGCTCCAACTGCATTCTTCATTATAATGTTACAAGTATTACATTTATTTCTTGCCTCCACTGTAAAACGAATAAGAAAAGGGAAGTAAGAAACCTGAGTTTTTAGTCTAAAACTAGAAACAAGTCAAAACACATTTCCTAGATACTTGAAAATTATATGTCTAATTTTCTTTTTAAAGACATCAATTCACCTGTTTCACTGGGTTTAATTTGGGAGCAGGACAGACAGTATCATGAAAATACGATGATGCCTCTTTTTTTTGTTATATTTACAGTTTACCCCCCTCAACCTGAAACATATGCCCATGGCTCATGCATTACTGCTTTTTCCAATGTAAAGTTTGTAGCTGAGGAGTGCTATTATCCTTACTTTGTATATAGGAAGTTGAAAGGCAGAGAATTTAAATATTTTCTATAAGGTCATGTAGAAAAGCTTGGGAAGAAGAGACTCAGGTCCTCTAAATCCAGGTAACCTCTTAACCCTTGGATCATCGTGCTCTGGCTTAGGAAACAGTACCTGGGTAATCAAGGTTTCAGCCTCTCTGAGACTAAGACTTACCTTCTGTGAAGTTTTTGAGACAGGTCTGTCAAAATATCCCAAACTTTTGGGATGAAACTCTAATCAATCAATCCACATCATCAAGGGTTTTTAGATGGGGTGGGGAGGGAAGGGAAGAGGGGTGATGAAGGAGGGATCGTCTCACATAAGTTTGTCTAAAAGTTACACATTAGTCATCCGCTAATTCTGGCTTCTTTTGTGATCAATGGAGAGGGACATAAATCCATTTCTGAAGAGCAGTGTGATTTGTCTTAAAATATGGATCTAGATCTGGGAGAACCTCCTTTAGAGGTTCCTGGTTTTCATTACTATCTATAAAGGAGACTTGGACAAATAGATTGGACTAATTACCTAACCCTTACATGGCTAAAGTTAGATAAGATTAATCCTATCCATAAGTAAATGAATAGATTTTTGACAAGCCTGGGTTCCTAAGGTTCCTTTGGGTATCTAATGTGTGTATTTCAGCTCCATGTTCTTCTCAGTCCTGACGAAAGTGCTCCTGGGAATTTGCACCTCTGTTTCTCTCACTGGATATACACAGAACATATGTGCCAACATATATGGAGAATATGCACCTATTTATGTCTGGTTCAGACCGTGTCTGAAAGGCAGCCTATGACCAAAGTTGTGTGGCTGTTTGCATGTGTGATCCTGTGTCCGTGTGAGCTCTCCGGCTCCTGGAGTATGCTCACCTCAACGCTGACCAGGAGTAAAAATCCCTTTTCAGGTCCCAGCTCTGACTGACCTGGAGGATGAAGAAGAGAAACCCCTATCCAGGGAAGTTGAGTTGAGGAATAAGAGACACTAATCTATTTCTCTTCTGGGTACACAACTAGGTATTTGTTGATTCATTAAGTGAGTAGAAACAAACAGATCACAACTTTTCAGCATGGTTGTGTGGGCATTTACCTTTATTGTGGGAACATGCTCAAGTCTCTGTTCCAGTGAATATTGAATTATTTATCTGGAGTGGAACATCTTTAATAAGAGAGGTGACTCACCCCAGAAACTCCCTTTGGCCCAGAGTTAGGCATCTAAATGCCTTGGATGCATGGGAGCATACAGCCTCCATCCTTCGCCTCTGCGTTTCCAATGGCTCTCAGTGACTGCCCACTCATTTGCCTCTCAATATAGACACTGCTCATAGCTGCAGATTTTACAAGGCAGAAACATGCCTGGAAAGGATGTTGCAATGCTGAAATTGGCAACGTACTTGCCCTTTGGCAAGTAAGCCCTAATATTTAAGCAACTTTAAAAAAAATGAGAGGTATTATCCTACATCATGTAGGTGAACTGTGAAATTATATTCAAAGGGTAGGATTCATCTCGCCTAACTTCACCTCCCTGAAAGTTAGGTGTCTAGTCTGAGCTAGTCCTTTAGACTTCGTCTGCAATTCACCCCGCGAGAAGGGCATATGTGGGGTGAGTCACACGAAGTTTAAATCAGGTGTCTCGAGCAGTTGGAAGGAATTGCCCTCTGGAGGTGCTTAGTACCTCTGAGCAGAGAGGGAACCTACATAACCAGCTTAGACAAGACACCTGACTCATAAATGGCTAAACAGAAGAAATCAAGGCAGCACTCAAATCTCAAGGGTTATATTGAAATCATGGGGGGGAAGATAAACTGTTCAATATGTAATACAGTGGCACGCATATTGCAGTCACAGCTCCTCCATGTGCGAAGGATTAATCTATACAGATTAAAGTTACAATACCCTGTTGAGGCTGCCTGAAATAAAAACAAGCAGGATGGAGAAAAAAGAGAGTGAAAATATGAATCCTTGGCCTTTAATCAGACTGTCAGGCTAGTAGAAAGATATTATTTTCTTACCTTAAATAGCTGTTTCTTAGCTGGATTCTCTCTCCTACCAGAAAACAGTATTTGGTCTCATACAGTATCAAACTCTGAATCTGGAAGTGATCAGGAAAGGTGGTTTGTTTTTTTAAAGGAAAAATAAATCTCAGATTGTTTGTGTGAGACTTTGGGTGAATATTTATGTACTGTTCCCCCTTTTCCCTCATTGCGTATTTCACCAAGTTCATTTGCGTGTGTTACAGGATAAATCTTACTGGAGGGCAGTGGAAGAAAGCAGTAAAAAGGAAAAGCATCAATCAGTGATCCAGGGTAGCAGCAGTAATTGTTGTTCATTTTTGTACATGGGTCATTGTTTGTTGAACTTGCCTGGGCTCGACAATTAAGAAACTTGCAGTTCTGGCGAGGTCAGTCTCAGGTGGTTTCAGATGATGGCTACAAAAGCCATTATGGTGCTGGGCTTCGATGACTTTGAAGCCTTATTGTCACTGTGCTTTCTGTGGTATTCACTTACGAAGAGGACTACCTATATTTTACTTCGTCTCGGAGCAAATATTTTGTGACAAAATGTTTATTTGACAAAAAAAAAAAATGCCATGGGGGATGTGAATAACCTGGGTTATTGGCAAATGTGGGTTGAACTTGTTGAATAATGACTTGCTTTCAAAAGTAAAAATATTTTCCTTTAAAGTTGTTGAAACAAAAGGTTATTCTCTTTTTAATATGGAAATGACATGTTAATTTTTAAGATTATCAACATTTTAAAAGTGATGTGAAAATGATTTAATGTCTGGGCACAACTTGCTTAACCAACCACCCCAAAACACAACTTGATTTTGTTTTCATGTTTGTTTGGAAAACTTACATTATTTTGCTTTAAGTTTGTTTAAAAATTGAACTAGTTTTGCTCTCTCTTAATGTAAATCAAATAGGTTTTATGTTCAATTTGGCCAAAGAATCATTTGTTCTTAGTGTTTTTATTGTGCCCTCTATGCTTTGCATCTCTTCCCATAATAACTATCAAGTAAAATCCTCATCCTGCAAATGGTTCCACTCAGACACATAAAATAGGAGTCATCTCACCTAATTTTAGCTATTTTAAATTTAGGTAGCTCGTCTGACTATTCTCAAAAGAGAGAGAGAGAGAGAGGCTCCTCTAGTGGTAATTCAGCTTTTCCTAGGCTACTATTTTAGGATGGAATGATTTACCTTCCAGTGGCTCCTTTAGGCCACAGAGATTGGCGTTTATGTGCTTTGTCTGCTTTGCTATTTCTTCTCGTCCCAGCATTAAACAAGGAAGGAAATATTTGGAGTTCAAGGAAGGGGAAGAAAAGTCCTTGTCTGACCTCTGCAAATGCTGTGGGTGTGGGCAGTGTGAATCAGTTTTACTTTTTCCAAACCGTTTTTCTTTTACTACTTTCTAGTTACTTTCCATTTTGCTTCAGCCTTATTTGACCCACAGAAAATAGAGATGGAAACGACCAGTGACGCTGGAAGTTTTATGGCCTGTATTATTTAGGAGGTCAGATTAACTGATTGTAATAGTCCCTTTTGGCTTTAAAAACTGCTGAAGAAATCCTAACCCCACTGAAGTCAACAGCAAAACTTCCATGGGCTTCGATATGGCCAAAATTTCACCCTGAGTACCTAGTAATGAATCTTTGTCATCTGGCCCTCCCCTCGACTTGCAGGATTGCTCCATGCATTACATTTTCCAATGTTTTGTTCAGTTGTGGTATAAATACTTCAAGACACACAGATTTTTCTTTGTCCCCTGGAAATAGTTGCACAGGCTAATAGTTTAAGGAAGCTTTTGCTTGCAATGTTGATTAACAGAGCCAAAGTATGTTCTTGGTTGAACTGGAGTAAATATGGAATGCTTGTCGACAATGCGGAGTTACTCCTCTTTTATGTCAGTGTAACTGAGAGCACAATTTTACCAATTATTAACTTTTGTTACATTATTTGTATTTCTCTGTGTGTCAGGATTTGTTAATCTCATTGTTCAACATCAAGTAACCTTTTGCTGAAAACAGAGCGTCATTGTGAATTAGGTATCATCAGCTAAATTGAACCTCACCCTGTGCATCTGACAGATGGTAATACATTCATTAAATGTTCTGTGGTTGCTTTGAGGTTGAAAAGTGCTGTTTTTCTGGCTTCTAACTCAGGATTCTTAAGTAAAGTTGTATAAAAGCATAGTTTTGAAGGGAGAAGGAAAATCACAAAGAGCTCATGAGGTTTTTTTGTTAATATTGTTATTTGCTACTGGGGAGACGACATGGCAGGACTGTGATCGCTGCAAGTTGGCTTTGGCTGCATAAGTAGCCCAGATGGAGTAGCGAAGGGTGAGAGAGGTAGTTCCACCATGGATTTAGTGTACACACAGGTAGAACTTCATGGAATTTGAAGTTATATTCAATGCAGTCTGATTTGTGCTTGGTGCTTGGTGATTTCACTGTCCAGAAAGATGGTTTCAGGAGTCCAGACATTGCAGTTGCTGCAAGGGTAACCTGATGACAAGTCTTGCCTCACAGAGCTGGTCACATTTGGGATCTCTAAGTTCATACTGAAAGTCTGCAGGGTGGGGAAGCAATTGGAGGTAGAAATTTCAAAAGCAGCACAGAGCCACAATCTCAGGCATAATTCTACTTGCTGTTGTAATATTGAATCCTCCACCCTGACATTAGCAAGACAATGCAAGGCTGAGATTAGACACTTCAGGGTGAGCTCTCCACATTTAGGGGTCACCTAAACCAAGTATAGAAGAGAAGACTCCACTTACTACAGAGGATGCTCAGGGTGTTTAATTCAAACCTACCTATTTAACTTACTCACTTCAGGGAAGATTAATCCCACCCATTGACTTGCAATGGAGTCTCAGCTGTTAACAGCAAACCTATTTAGTGATGCAATGATGTTTCCGAAAGGATAAGCTGCCAAGGGAATTAGCTGCTTAGCCACTTCTGAAATTCATTGTGGGTAGTACGTTCATAAATGGGGAATTAGTAACTTTTTAGTTAGTCACATCTTTTAAATGTCTTCATTCAGTCTAGTGCTGTGACTGGTGTTCACAGGACCCCTGCCATGGTGAGTGCCTGCTTTCCCCTGTGTTCTCAGTGGAGACAATGTATAAAGTCATCCAGATTTTCACAAAATAGCTGTAGTACAGGAGGCTTAGAATTAGATCTTGCTTCTGCTGCTTTTGTTCAGTAATATGTACTCAGACAGCTCTTTCCTCAGCAAGAGTCCCCAAACCTTCAGAGCTGTAGGATATGCTGAGGAGGCTATTTCTTCTTCTCTGTTCATGTTTTTTCACCTTCCACATAATTCTTCAGCCAGATAAGAGAGAAAATGACAGTTAGTATTTATGACTTTTACCTGTGGTGTCAGCCTTCAGTCATGATCGACTGAATCACAGACTCACACAGAATCCCAGAATCCCAGGTTGGAAGGGACCTCAGGGACCATCTAGTCCAACCTTTCTAGGAAGAGCACAGTCTAGACAAGATGGCCCAGCACCCTGTCCAGACGACTCCTGAAGGTGTCCAATGTGGCTGATGCAACTACTTCCTGTTGAGTTATTTATGGAAAGTGAACTAGTTCAACAGAAGAGCTGCACAAATTCCCTGGTACTCCACTGGTGGAGTCTCACCTGGCCAATCTGGGCTGACATCGCATTGAAAACGCATTTGAAACTCAGTCTTCCACTTTCCAGGAAAACGCTCTCCCTATACCACTGGCAAAATCACAGCACTTCCCCCCAGTCTTTTTTGTAAGAAAGGAAAAAAACCTGACCTGCTTTTGATACCTCTCTCTTCTGGGGGGTGAATTCAAACATAAGGTGCATTCTCCCACCCATGGCAGCATTAAACACTTGGCTTTCTCTGAGATGTGGGGCTTAGGAGCCTCTTGCTTCAATATTTTTGAGATTTTTTACACATCCTCCTACTCTGAGTGGGGATTTCCCTGAGCACCTTCTCAAGAAGCCTAAAACTTCAGATCGTATAGATAAATTGGAATGTGACAGGGCACCTGGAAATTAGGATTTACAACATTGATATTTGCATATGGACTTAGAAAAATTACTTGAAAAACATTGACAGGCTTTAAAAATCTGACCCAGTGCACCTGAACCCTATTTGAAATAGCAATTTTAGGATCTTAATTCTCTTAGATTTTCAAAATTCTGTCACTGTTCAGTTGGAAGAAAGGCAGTTGTCCCTTGTTCACTAGTCTTCTATTTTCTTGGCTGTTCTGAGATATTTACTAGGATTAGAAGAGTTTTGATTAATTAAACAGTGTCATTGGAGTTACAAGTAGTGGTCCAGTTCTTGACTGCCAGGCTATGAGATGGTCCTGACCTTGTAGTGATTTCACCGGGAGATCTCAGGATCCTCTAGGTTCCAGCAAAGCCTGTGAATTAGGGCACAGATGTGTTGAACCCTGAACATATGCTTATTTCTGGTCTAAAGCTGTTGTATGCAAGCGCCAAGTATGAATTCAGATAGATGTTTTTCCCACTGTCACAAATAGGCTTCAGTCCAGGCATTGTTTTTGAGACAGCCATGACGCACTTTGATATATCAAGAAGAGCAAAAGAAATCCCAACCCTAATAAGTTCCAGAAAAGTTACATAAACACGTCCCACCTGATGCTCCTGTCTTCATACCCACACCTAGCTGACCCCATGGGCCAGCATGAAGCATCTACATTTAGTGCTGATACTGGAAATACTGCACAGATGACTGCAAGAACCGACGATCCTACTGGGTGAAGGCGATACCGGAAAATGCTCAGCATTGAGCCAGTTGTCTAAAATCCGAATGTGCAGAATTGAATTAGATCACAGTAATTCGATTGCGTTGTCTCCAAATGAATTCACTGTGAGAGGACATAGTGTGAGGCTGACCAGGAGAAGGGGAGCTATCTGTTCAACAGGTGTTATGGGTCAAACCAAGAAGAGATTGCTAAATCTTTTGAGTGTTGCCACATGAGTGTATATTACAAGCTATGCAGTTATTACCCTTCAGTAGAAGTTGTGCAGCGGAGCACAGCTGCAGACGATTAAAGACACCACTGCCAGGATCTGACAGCAGAGTGTCAGTGTCAAAATTCAATTCGAATTGATTAAATAAGGGATGGCAACACTTTTGTTTTATGGATGGCAGCACTTCAGTCGCTTTAGATGCTCTGCTTTCAGAAATAGAGTTCTTTCCCTCCCTGCTATGTTTGTTGGGGTGTTTTCAGTTGGATCGCAGTCCTTTCTCCAGTCAATCAATTAAGCCAGGATTTGCCACTGTGTCTAAGAGTCAGCCACAAAAGAGCTGGTATGGTTTCCTGGTGCTTGGCCAAGAGGCTTCTGTGGGCGCAAGCCATCAGGCAGCTTAATCTGACTTCCACCACTGGCACAAGGTTTAATGGATGTTAGGGCAGCAGAGAAATCATGTTCTGTGGTGTTCAGCTCCTGCTCTCTCCATGGCCCTGCTTGCGCCGCCTTTCTCTCCGTGCCAAAAGCACAGGGGCGGCTGACAGCAGAGCCAGCGGAGCTACCTGTGCCAGCAAGCTACTCTATGCAGGGTGATTGCTGCAGCCTTTTGAAGCTTGCGCTGTGCTCCATAAATATATTTATCTCCGCAGGCCTTGTGCTACACCGCCGGAGTAACTTGATGCATTGAGTAGTCTTCCCTAAGCTAAACGGCAGTAAGTTACTCAGAGATATAAGATTTTACAGGATTAGGCCTTAAATGCTGACTCCAGGCCAGAGCTGCAGCAGGTATAAATCACTGCAGGTAATTTTCACCAGCTGAAATTCTGGCCCTAAGCCCATGAGTCATGTTGTTATTTTTTCAGATTGTAAATTCTTGCTGTTTCTTATTTATATTGCTTTAGCACTTTGGGGCACTTGTCAGGGGCCAGGACCCCATCATGCTTGTCACCCTTTGAACAGCGATGCAACAGGCCCTTGTCGCCCCAGAGTGTTTGCAGTTTAAATAACATGCAAACCTGCATACAGTCATTCAGCTTTCTGTAAGCGCATTCTTGCAATCAAGTTTTCTATTATCCTGCCGGTAAAGTGTAAGAACACAAATTCTGTGCCCGGGTTGATATTTTTAAGTAAAAATTTTGCAGTCTGCTGTATATTATGTCTAATGGCATTTTCAGGCTAGAATTTGTTGGAGACAGTAGTAATGTGGGACATGGTCTTTAGTAATTAGTGAGCGGTACAAAGTCTCCTCTCTGTTGTGACGCCCCATTTAAGACATATGAAAAATGGAATTTGCACCTAAGTTGAACCTGAAGTGAGGGGAATCTTAACGGTGGCTGAATATTTCATCTGTTTTGTGTAGCATTTTTTTTAATTATTGTTATATTTCTTTCATTTCAGTTGTAGTGTGTCTTCCAGCTCCATAGAGCTCTGGTTAGCATCTCTGGGATTATTGCTGTTGCCTTTAATTACTCTGGAAGGGGTTTAAAAGTAGTAAAACTACAGTTTTTTAGAGCTGAAGTAATTCTGGAAAAATCCCCTTCACTACGGTCCTACCTGGCTGCTTAGAAAAACAATGTGGTGGCATACAGATCTCCAGTTTACTGTGGGATGGCCTCAACAGACCAGAAGACTATCATAGGGTGTATGTATTTTATTGGTCAATCACGTTGACAAGCTGTTCTTTCCTTCCATGATCTCTTTCCCTGCTTTTTTTTTTTGTGCTAGTCAGGAGAAGACATGGCACAAGTTTCCTGTGTCCCCCTTTTCCATTGCAGGATGAGCTTTACCCTCAGGCAGACCTTGCTGGGCTACTTTGTCATCTGGAGCACAAATTAACAGCAAAGAAGTGGTTCTTGGCTTTTTTTCTAGATACTACCATAGCCATTGATACAGAATGTTTCTAAATAATTCTTACTCTGCCCTAATCACTTATTCATTGCTTTTTGGCAAAGCCCTTGAAAGAGGTTTGGTGAAGGCTCTGAAGAAGCTGGATGACTATCTGAGAACCCCTCTGCCAGAGGAGATTGATGCAGACAGCACTGAAGAGGAGAAGGTGTCTAAACGCAAGTTTCTGGATGGAGATGACCTGACTCTTGCTGACTGCAACCTTCTGCCCAAACTCCATGTTGTCAAGGTAAAAGATGTCATGTGATGGTCAAAGAAGCCTCATCTGACAGTGAAGTGCCCTGCTCCGACAGCCGAGTGCTAAAGCCAACATGTATTTCAGCACAGATACCTGAAGTCCTTGAAGAGCGGAGCTTGAAACACAATTTTGCTCCTCAGTATTTCCTACAGCTTAACTTAAGTAACTTCGTATTTAGTACGTGGGGAAATGTCCCATCACTAGTTGGTGGCAAACACAATATTAAAATCTAGGTATCCCATCTCTCTATTTTTACCCAGCTGTAAGTAACAGCATTCTTTCATATTAATTAGTTCCATTATTCTTAAGAGAGATGTCAAAACTCTAGTCAGTTCCCACCCATTTGTAACTTAAGAGCCGCAGTCCATCTTTTTGGGGAATATTTATTCCAGCTGGTATTTCACACAGAGAAGTTAACAAATCAAAGTCACCGCTGAGGTCCAGGATTTGAAATGTACAATGGTCGCTGGTATAGTGCAAACGGTGTACATCATCTTGACTTCTAAACGTTGCATTTATTTAATTTATCAGATGACATGTTTCTTTAGAATAAAGCAAGTACCTGGCAGACCTTGGCAAGCAAGAAAGCTAAAAATTAAAGCCAAGTCATGCATCTAATTTGGCTCCATGAGCCAAAACATAAACTGAGCCTGGGAGCTGACTGCACACATGGAAAAAAAAATGTTGCATAAAAAATATCCTCACAGGTTTAGCTCTTTCTTTGGCTTGTCTTTATTGGTGACGTTGGGGTCAGACAATGCAAAATGAATGTGTGGCCCCTTACTGGTTCCTGTTTCCTTAGGATGAAATTAAAGAAGTCAAAAGAGAATTAAAATCTTTCTCAGACAAGCATAGCCATAGGATAATGCCTGAAAAGTTTTTTACAGATGGAAGAAAGGGTAAATTATTTTTTCATTTGATGGAAGATGTGTGCTGGAAATGGTGAAAATCCTGACTTAAGTTGCCCAGCAGGTTTTATCTTCCCCATGTGTGTGTGAAGCATCATTGAAGGCAAGAATGCTTAATTAAATGCAGTTTAGGACAGGATTTGGACTTGCATATACCAAGTGGATCCGGGTAATAAAAACAAATCACGGTCGTTTTCTGAGAATGTGACTGTCCTAAGAAATCTGAGATGGAAAACAGCTCTACCATGTGCTTTAAAAATAAAGGGGAACTCTGTGGCGCATATGTATGTAATTTATGCCCAGGAACAATTTTATACTGTCAGAAAAATTAGAGATTGGAAGCACTCATTAAATCAGCTAATCCATCCCTTCCTATCAGCTAGTTCATTCTGTCACCACAGGATTATTCTATATGGTATATTCTTACAGGAAAACTGAAATATCCCAATCCTGCAAGCTACCAACTAGCTTTAAGCACAGATTAGTCCCATTGACTTCAATGGGACTATACAGGTGCTTAAAATTAAGTATGCACTTAACTATGTTCCAGAATAAGGGCCTGAGTGTTTTTAGAAATCAAAAATTTCCCTTGATAGACAATTTCCTAGTCTAACAAGTCTTGAAATAGCCATTTTCTCCCCCAGTTTATCCTAATACCCCTGTTTCTAATGTCTGCTAAATCGTCTTGGTTTCTTAAGCATGGCACCCATACCACCCTGAATTTTTTCTTTGCGTGAACACAGATACAGCCTTCCAACAGCTGTAGGTGGTTACATTCTCTGATATCAGTGGCTAGGCAAAATATATTGCATATATTATAAATAGAAATAGAGTGTATATAAAATATATTTTGAATGTATTATTTTAAATATACATATAAAAATTAAATATGTTAAACATAAATATAATAATATCAAAATGTTATATATTAATTTTTACTAATGACTTTCCTTTCAATCTATCTTCCTTACGATTCAGGTAATCAGATCTTTCTTATTTGGCATCTCACTTTAAAAGTGATGTACAGAATACTGGTAAAAAACACCAAACACCAATATGGTAAAATTAATGAACTACAGGTATCGTAAAAGTCATAATTTGGTGATAGTTGCCAGGCCATTGCATTAGAGTGTCCTTAGGCCAAATAGCGTCCTTGCAAGGTAGAGTTTGACCAATGGTCACTTTTCAGGCTTTTATAATATACGACCCTGATTCTCCAAGTGTTTCTCTCCTTTGCTATTAATTATGTGACAAGAAAGAGTAAGAAACTCTCTAAAAAGGAATCTGGAGATATATCACCAGCAGAATGCCTTTTTCCCCCTTTTATCTTTGGTTTAGATTGTTGCAAAGAAATACCGCAACTTTGAGTTCCCAACAGAGATGACGGGGCTGTGGCGGTACCTGAAGAACGCGTATGCCAGGGATGAATTCACCAACACCTGTGCGGCAGACAAAGAGATCGAGCAAGCCTACGCAGACGTGGCCAAGCGGCTCAGCAAGTCCTAACTCACCTCAGCAGTGGCTCAGTATCCCATTTTACAGACTCTTCTCCTTGTTGCCTTAAGATATACTTTATCATTATGCTCTCTGGTTGGCATCCCTATGGCTTCACCTGTTCAAGTGTATTGGTCAGGGACAAATCTGCTTCTCCCTGGAGAAAAGGGAAGGCAGCTCTAGTGTGGGAGGTGGAGACCCTTTGAAATCAGAACCTAAGATCTAGCTCAACTAGTATTATTCGCAATCAGTATTGGAAATAAGTCCACTTTACTAGTGTCTTGTTTCACATTGGGGGTATATCACCACCTGTAGTCTCTGGAGTTTTAAAAATAGGATATTAACTGAAATTTCAAGTAAGAGAGTTAGGAACACATAGAACTGGTTCTTCTGTAGGTTATTTCAAGGACACTTTTTCTCCCAGTGCTATTGAGATCCTTGAGGCAGGAGCAAAACATGAGAGAGAAAGTGGGGAAAAAAAGGAGGTTGTCCCTAAAGGAGAAATGCTATTAGCAGTTATATTTAAAAAAACCTCTATTCTGTCTTAGCAGACCCAAGAGTTTATAGGATATTTATTTTTAACTTGGCGCAAGAAGGGGAAGCCTGAGTGAATATGTCAGACTTGCAGATGCTACTTTGCATAAAATTTGCATGATGTTGTTGGATCCGAACGTTTAAAATGAGAGAGAGTGAATGAGCAATTGAGCAGGCAGCCCTTGGAAGAGCGGGGCTCGTGCAAAAATGCCCAGTGGATCTGCTAGTTGGTAGAGACACTCAGACACAGCAATAACGGGGGCAGCATAGTGACTCCAGCTAACAGAGGGATTTGGCACAACTAACCAAACCACGTAGGATATTGTCGTCTTGACTATGTGGTTGCCAGTTCCTTTATAATTGCTATCTGGGAAACTTGGATAGGCAAGAGAAAGCTGTTGCTGCACACGATTTCCAGGCAGGGGAAGCGCTTTCTGTGCGTTGGGCTCCAGATGGGTCACTTTCAAGCACTCATCGTCTCACCCCAGGCGTGTTTTGCTCTGAAAGCCTCAAAGAGGGCAGGCTAAAACCGGGAGAGGCACATTTCCAGTCAGAAATTCGGCAAATATGCTAGCAGAAATCCACACATGATGCCTTAGTCCCGCTCCTCTGGGGTTTACTGATCTGGATTACACGATTCTGAATTAGGATTGTTTTCTAAAACTGATTATTTTGTTCTATCTGTAATGTCTGCCTGACATAATCTGCTTTATACTAGTGATTATTTGCACATTACTTTAGTAAATTCAGAATGACAGCTCTTTTGCATGAAACTCACACGCCCTGATGTGTACAACAGTGCACGTGGCTCTCTATTTTAAGTTTGAGGGGACTTATTGTCTATTTCAAAGATAAAATAAAGCTAAGCTGTAAACCGATGTGGCTCCCCTTCTGATCAGAGCTGCAGGGAGCTGCACTGATTTGAGGAGAACCCCAAGCTGGTGAGCTGTGACCAAGGGGAACCTCGCAGCAGGCTTATTTGCAGCCAGAGAGCTGGAGGACTGGAGACAGCATCGAAAGCCAGCCTCTGCCATGTGACACTGATGACAATCTGAAGCCATCCTATTGCTTTGGTGGGATTATTCCACTTTTGACACTAACCCAGCTGGGAGCAGAAAGTTGCTCGTTGACTGTGAAGAAAGTTTGTGGTTGACTATTGTTTCACATGCAATGGTCAATTTACTCTGAACTTTCCAAAACCTTGGAATAAAATCCGTGAACTCCCAAGTCTTCCCCTAGAACAGGCTATTTTAACAACGGCTACACTGGAGGGCAAAGGCTCGCGCTCTTTGCAATTATGCTGAGAAATCAGCTGGATAAGAGAACACTAATAGCAGCCAGAAAAATGTAAAGAGATTTGAAGTGTCTGCACAAGCACATGTGGCTTGGTAAAAACATATCTTCATGAGATTGGAGTTATTTGTGATTTTTTTTTTCTTTTTTTTTTTTTTTTTAATTAACGCAAATATTTATTTATTTATTTTAATTGACTCAGTCCTTTCTGTCTGTCTTTCTGGTTTTGTTTTCACTCAGCGCACTGGTCATGATGCCTCTGTCTGTTTAGAAAATTGTTATTAGCAATGCTTTGTAAATTTGTCTCTAGTGAAGAGTCTTCTGTCTGATTAATGGTCATTGGGGATTTTTTATTTCAGTATGAGTTGGCCAACAGCGTGCTGATCAACAGAATCTACATTTTTCTCAGTTTTCTTCTTCCAGGTTTGTACTTCAATCAGTGGCTTTGCTTAATCACAGTTGCAGTGAATCTCTGAGTGAAGATGCAGATGCAGGTTCTTGCTCTGTGCTTATTTTATTTAGCTCCTTAAAGCAGATTGTCCAAACATGCAGCAGATCTCAGGCAGGGGAAGCGAGCCAGTTCAGGGTCTGTCATGTTTTCTTTTGTCTCTGTGACTCTTCACCAATTTGCTGAATCCCGTGGTTCTGAAATGTTCTAATACGCCTTACTCAGTTTTGCTAGAAGAGGGCCAAACACAGTTGATCTCAGCGACTTCAAGTTGCATCTGTGTTTAAAAAAGTTATGTTTAAAAATTATGTTAAATGTTAAAAGAAAAAAAGAGCTTTTTGTAAGATGATTTGCATATTCTTAAAATCTTTTTAGGATTTCATTATAAAACCTGAAAATCCCAAAGGTACCTTCCTTTTAATTAATAATAAAGAAATCCTTAAATATCTTCACTTTTCCAATGACACTCCCCTAGATATAATGTTATTGATAGATATGAGAAAGAATAAGAGGAAAATTAAACAGTTTTCAGCTACCGCACCCGTTCCGTGTGAATTTGTCTCACTCTGCATCCCAACTTTGCATCTTACTCATAGGTCTGTTATAGGCTGATTCAAGATTATGGACAGGTTCAGGCATTCCCTGACCTTTGTTTGGGTTTGAAATCCAAGCTCATGTTTTCAGATCTGCAACTTTTGCTCACCTTTGTGCTTTTTGGCTTTAGCCACAGTCAGAAGCAGGAAATACTGGAAATCCTACAAAGAAAAGTGTTTTGCGAAGATTTTTGAGCTCAGTTCTCAAGACTCGGGATCCATCACCAGTGAGATTTTTAAAGGGCTCCAGACTCCTTTAGGCAGGGTTTTTTTGGTGACCTTCCATTGTATTTAGAATTATAAGTAATAAATATTAATCATACAGGATTGCATATCTACATTGGCAAGGCAGCATTTCTGAAAAGAATCTAAGTGACAAGACAGACATTGCAGATTTACAATAACTTTGTTCATAAATTTTTTGCAAGATGTAAAGAAAGACATAGTGCAGAGGGGGAAGAAGCCAACAATGTGGATTTAATCATCTACATTTCAGAAATGCAGACCAAATGTCTGTAAAGATGTCCATTTCATCCAAACATTTCTTAGATATTTATTTCAAAGCTCCCTGTTCGGTCAATCCGACACTCCATTCATATTGGAGCTAATATTGATTTTTCTTCTATTAGCAGTGGTATGGGAGTGTTAGAGGATCCTGTATATTAGTTGCTCTTCTGTTAGACTGTTTGAATTGCCAAGAGCTTATCTTGCTGTGCAGGTAAGACTAAAGAAGTATCTGTGTCAAGACTATTTAAAGGAGCGCTTCTGACAAACATTTTTTCCAATAGGAAGAATCATATAATGATATTGCTTTATCAGGACTAGTGTGGAACACAGACGTACAGGTTACAACCTCTCCTCCTATGTCTGCATCAGCTGAAAGGCCACTGCCAGGGAGGAAGGACAGTCTGGATCACAAAGAAGCTAGAAATCTCTTTTTCCTATGAGAAAGTTCAGCTGAATTGCACATAGCATTTTTAAAAAATATTTTTATTTTAACCCCTAGCCACCTTTCCTCCTCTCTTGTCCCTGCTCTCCGTCGGCTCCGAGGTAGCCATAACCATTCTGCCGTGTCTTCAGTGCTCAGCAGCAGGGTGCTCATGGGTGGGCGCATGGGGAAGAGTGTTGTAGCACAACCCACCCGTCTTGTGGGGTGAAGCAGAGACCCTCCGTTCTGCATTGACTGAGTTTGGCTAATTAGCTGAGTTTAAGGTATTGCAAAAATTTAGGCAGTAGAAATCCTACTTATGTAAAGCCCCAGAGGCACATGGAAGCATTCACTTTTTGAAATGAATTGGTGTTTTAAAGAAAAAAATAACCCCAAAGTGTTGTGTCCTCCTTCATGTGTATTCTTTTAAGCATCAGGAAGTTTGCATTTGTTTATTATTCTGGTAGATTTAATCATTATTCTTGAATTGCTTTTGATATTAAGAAATATTTTTTCAGTAAGATTTTGCTTTTCTGCTGAATCTTTCATCTCTTCATTAATTTCGATGTCTGCAATGACCTAGTAATTCCAGAGGAGGCAGGAAATCTGTGAGGCTTATACTTGTTGAGAAGTTGAAGGAGGTAATGATTTTTTTGGAGAAAACAGTATTAAAAGCATTTTTTAAAAAAATGTGTCTTTTCATCTGGGATACTTTAACGAAGAGTGATAGACTGTTTAGTCTGGACTGTGATTTCCAGCACAGACCTGAGCAAGCCACAGTGTTTAAGGCAGCTTTGCCTAGGGATTTCCCCAGGATACATGGAGATGTTCCTTCTGAGTCACAAAATTTCCCATTTCCTTGGTCAGAAGGGATCTGCTGGTTTGTATTGGCACTGAACTATGACAGCCCACTACCTCGGTGCTAGGCAGTGAAAATAGGGGTCCTGTTCCCTCCTCTTCCTTTCTAGCTCACGTGCAGGGAAAGCAGTAAGCATTAATCTCTCATTAATTTCCTTGCCCCACATCCCAAGCAACGCTCCAGCCCTAGGAAAGCACAAGAACTCCATCCAGCTCTGGCTTTCAAAGCTCAATCAGTTCGTGTTTTAACGTTTGGCCTAAAGGTCTGAAGAGCCCCGTGTAACTCCTCAGGCACCCACCATGCAGCATTACAGGACTCAGCAGCCTCTCGGAGAGTGCAGCGATCATGGTAGTCCCCTGTTGCCCCAAATCATTCTCCTTTCACCATTCATTGGAGAGATGCTAGAGCTGAAAATACTCCAGAGGATATACTTGAATGTGATGTATTTTGAGCTGTGCTCATCAACTAACCAACTCTACATGATGACATTGTCGCAGCTCAGCAGGTCGTGCCTCTGCTGCCAGATGGATGACCCATCGCCCCTTGGAGTAGCGGCGTTCGGATGGGAAACGCCGGAGCTGCTCAGCCAGCGATGGTGCAACCACGGTGAAAGGTTTCAGTGCCACCTTTTCTCCAGCCCGGCTCTCTAGCTGAAGTGTGTTAGCAGCTCAGCTGGGGCATTGATCCAGTGCTAATGAGCGTTTGTAGCTTGCAGCATGTGAATAGAGACTACTCATGTGTTTAATGTTAAACATGTGCTTGCCTGCCTGCCTGGATGGGGGCCTAAAAGTCATGACAGAAAAGCCTATATTAATGAACAGCATTATTATTCTCTTTCCTTTGAAATCCAGTGGCAGAATTCCCAGTGGGGGAATTCCCAATAGGAATTCCCAGTAGAGCCTAAGGCTACATAAGCCCGAAGACGTTTCAAGCGTGAAGATGTCCTTAGAGAACAGAAAACGCTCAAGGATAAAAGGAAGCAGCAGTGACATATAGGGTCTTATTACAGAAGAAGGACACCAGCTCTGTCCCAGCGATAACTGGAGGGACACCACCAGTGCTCCCAGGCTTCATTCTGGTTTATCACGGGGAGGTTCAGAGTGGAGCTGGGACCAGGCCACACTGGCAGTGGAATGCCAAGGCATGTTCTGCTGTATCTCCAACCGCACTCCCTATGGTGGTATCCCACAGTGTAACGATGCCTCCATTGTGACTGCCTCACTCTTATTATGAAGTGGCTTGTCTAAAGAAAACTAAGAAGGGTGGGGGAAATTTTTTTATATATACATGGAGTAAAAACAATCCAAATATGCTTTAATGGTTCTCAACATGATACTGTCAATTCTCACCACAGGGTGGAATTTGTTGGTGGAAATTAAATTAAATTAAATTAAATTAAATTAAAACAGAAAAGCTTGGCTGTTGCTAATGGGTACTACTGGGAGCCCTAAAAACAGTTTGCAGTGTAGAACCATAACAGGAGTGAACATCCTTTAATTCCCAGAATTGCTTGGGTTTCACAGGGTCATTCCAGCCTATTCTGCAGCACTGCTGAGAAGTTGCTCTTTCCCTGTCTCCTTAGGTCTATAAACTCTGAAGAATTTGGGAAATGGCTATGGGCACCACATTAATCTTTTTCTTTTTCACCTCCCCCCCCCTTCATTAAATAACTACTTTAGTGAGGGAGTAAGCGACAAGTAAATACCATTTGCGAAGAGCAGATTTCTCTACGTTTTCATTAAGGGCATTTTTTAAGGGTTTTCAGGAAATGAGAGGTTATCCCCAGCTTTGGGAATAAACTGTGGTATAAAATATATAGAGAAGTGTGATTCTGATAGAATAATTTAAGCAGGAAAACTACAGTTTGTTTTAAGGAGCATGCTTAGGACTAAAGGAACAGAACGATCCAGATATTGCAATAGGGAGTTAAGATTCGGTCCCAATCTCTATTTTTTTTTTATTACTGATGGTACATCGTTGCAGCTATATATATATATTTTCACTTTATTTAACTGCATTATTTAATTCAATAATGCTGAGGTGTGTTGGGATGGAAGGTGGCATAAAGAGGAAAACTTACACTCTTGAAACAGCACTATTATTACTGTGTCTTTGATTTTGTTCCCACTGGAATAAACAAGAGCTGCACCATTTAGTCCTGTGGAAGCAGGATCTCAACTTCACAGACCCAGCTAGTTTGGCAGTCTCTGTGGAGGACAGGGTAATTTGCTGGTTAGCAATCTGAGTCCTGCAGCGGGCACAGCGCATTTCGGGAGACATCCAGGACCGTCCTTGGGTGAACGGATAGCGTTGCTTGCAAAGGACCACAGCAAAGCCCCGCTGTTATAAAATGAGATTAAGCCATCATGAGATGGGGACTGGCTAACCCCGAACCAGACACATTTGCCTGCAGTGCAGCCGCTAAATTGGTCTGACATCAGGAACCGCAGTGTAAGAGCTTGGCCTCAGAAGTGAGTCAAAGCAGCATCTTTGTCACCAGTCATTTTCTATTTATAATGACACAGATCTATTTTATAATCACAGGGAGGCACAACAGGCGTGTGCTTTGTTCTGCCTAAATCGCATTTCTCGTGCGGGTGCATTTAAACACAGCCTTTGGCCCCTTGCCGCACACCACACACACCCAAGGCGGGCAATTCTGGCACAACAATGCACACCCTGTCGTGCTTGAATGCTCAAAGACTCCCGTGCTGAAGCAATAAACTCCTGCTAAATGGCTTAAAAATGTTCCCTTAAGTGTGCTGAGCTGCCACGCTGCCTCACTTCTCAGTTCCAATGCCATTTTATGTCTAAGCCTTGGGTTTCAAATAAACCAGGAGTATATTGCGTTGTTTAGTGCTGGAAGTTATTTGCCATTATTAACCATAAGAAATCAGGGTGAAAAACCCCAAACCCCAATTCAACCCTCTTTCCTAGTGCAAAACTGACTGCTTAGCATGTGACTGTGTTTTCAGAGGCTGTGAATCAATGTGAAGCTGCCTGGTTTGGTTTCTGGAGCATAGGTCCTCATCTCTGCAAATCCTTGTAGCTATGATTGTACCCAAACTGCCTTTTTCTTTTTCTTTGTTTCAAATTGAAGGGCCTGCTCTGTACTGTTTAGAAATCTATGATCTAGCAATTGATAGATTTATTTTTGTAGTCTGACTGTAGTCAGTTCTAAAGCCTGAAGGTCAAAACCAAGTTGCGTAGTGAGATTCGGAGGTGAACAGAAACTTTCTTTTTCCTCAAAACCCACTCATTTTCAAATCCTGACTCATCTGGGGCATGATCCTGGTTACTTAGAAGGGGACCTGAGATTGAAGGAGAGGGAGGGGAGCCCACCGTACATGCTACTGTCCTTCCACTGTGAGAGGATAGCAGGAACCAGTCTAGAAATCCTAAGAGGTATACAGACGTATTTTCCATCTTCAGTCTGAAAGCAACCTGTACAGAGACCTGAATGGCCCTAAAGTGATCCATGGTTGCTTAAAAATTGCAATGACTTAAAAAAGCAGGGTTTGGGATATGAGCAATGACGTGACGATCAGGCACAGTACCTCTTCGAGGCATTATATAGGCAAAAAATATCTAATTTGAAATGACACTCAATTTTTAGGTACCAGCCCAGACCCAAGTCCACGGCTGGGTTTTCTCCACCAAAATGTCATTAATCTCAGAAACACCTAATGGTTGTTGGGATTGTCACCACCTCATCTGCTGGGGTAAAAACAAGATCGGTAACTCTTAAGGAGGAAGCAGGAATGGTCTTTAAACTCAGACCTGGTAAGCTTCAAAGAAAAGTAATTTATTTGTAAACAACTATTTTATAGTGGTTGACAGGGAAAAGTGTTTATCCAGAGGTCTCCATCAGATAAGAAAGACAGGGTAAAACCCTTCACATACTTGTGATTTTCAGTTGAGGGACATCCTCTGTTAATGGGTAATTTTAGATTAGGCTGTAACCTTTTGGGGTAAGAACTATATATTTCTTCTCTGTATGTGCAGCTCCTAACACAACAGGAGCCTGATTAGAGCCTTTGTGTGCTGTTCAAACCCTTATAATATATAGTAATAGGAATAATATAATTAAAATGTCATTGCAGTTCATCTTTAATATTATGATTGTGTGGCTGTGCTCTGTCGAGTGTGAAAAAAAATCGATGTCCTTTTTGTATAATAGGTAGTATATTTTATTATTGAAGAAAGAGTTAAATATAATTTTTAAAAACAAAAAGCTGTCTGCTCATTGTTTCATTTTAAGCTTTTGGATAAATAAGCAAACATTTCTTTTGATCCTTCAAATGAATTTGTGTTAAATGAAGAAATCCACCTTCCTGAATTGGAGCTGTTTATAATCTCATATTCCAAGAGTGGTTAACACCGGATAATTTGAATAAAAGTGGTTTATTTTCTCATTGAGTTATTCCTGAACTTTTGTTTAATTTGTTAGTTGTTTTTTTTTTTCAAGCAGGCAACGTTCCCCTGGCTGCAAGAAAAAACATGCGCTCACAGCTTGAATACAGCTATCCTCATCACTGGATCTACAAGTCGATGTAGCAGAAATAAAGGGAAAGACAGCAAGGACAAGTAAGCTACATCTGTGCTAGAAGAAGAAACATGTCCAGGGTATAACTCATGCCCTGTGCCCCAGAGGTCGGTGCACTATAGCTAGCGTAGCTGGTGGTACGGTGTTGGCCTGGACCAGAGCGCACTCACCGAGGCCGTGTCCGAGCGCAGCACACTGCTTGTGGGAACTGGTGGGGTTATAGTACAGGTCTATAAAGTAATGGATGGGGTGAAAGGGGGAATGATCATTCAGTATTTCTCATATCACAGGTTATGTGTTCCTAACGAAATAACCAAGCAGCAAGTTCAAACAGAAAGAAGTGCTTTTTTACACAGTGTGTAATCAAACTTTGGAGCCCTTGAACAGAGGATGCTGTGCAGATCAAAATGCATATGGCGTTTAAATATAGATATGATAACTTCATGAAGAAAAGATCCATTAATGATGTTAAACAGGAAAGTTTGGATGCAATTTCCAGGTCAAGAAGTCCCTAAATATGAGGGCTGGGAGATGGTCCAGGGAGAAGTAGGTTTCCACTTTCCTTATTTCTTATATTGCTTCTGCTGCGAGAGATTAGACGCAGCTGAGGTAGGGCTGGGTGGCTTGGCTCCAGGATGGCCTTTCTGATATTATGATACACAAATGTGAAGTATTGTAAATTTTATTGCAGCACAAAACTTTCAATTTAGCTCCCCCAAAGCAAACCACTTCCAGAGAGGCATTAGAGAGGCTTGCAGTCCCTCTCACAGCAAAAGGCAGGGAATCACCATCCATATGAAATAACAAGAGTTCATCATCCAACAGCTGCAACTGGAAAGGAACAAATAGGATTCCTCCTGTTTTACATTTCAACTTTTCTTCTGGTCACCAAAGACTGTACCCTTTGGGCCACATCTCTCTTGTGCTACATCTCTCTTGATGTGATGTGTGATATAAGATTTTGTTTCAAAGTCTTCAGACCCAAGCTGGTGTCGGCCTAGGGTTTCTGCTTTAAGTAGTGCTGAAATAGCTATTCAGTTGTGCAGAACTGTAGAAGTCCAGGACCTTGGCTCATGGCTCTTGGACTAAGCCCTCAACGTGCTAGTGCTGAGGTGCACCTTCACAGCAGACGTGGTCTTTCCCTTCTCTCTGATCATGGCAGCATGGAGGAAAACCAGGACACCTGCAAAACTCACCATTGGGCATATCAAAGACTGAATAAACAAGGTATTACAATCCTTTTTTCACCTAATTTGTAACCAGTCCTGAAGGGAAGTACATGTTTGCTGTTTGGTCACTCAACTGCATGAGAGTTGCCCCCGGCCAGCACTGCTACAGGTGGTTGGTAACACTGCCGTGTGTTTTCTTGTGGAAACCCACACCTTGCACAGCTCCATCATGTCACTGCATTGCCAGAACCACATGCATGAGGCTACTCCATCGAGATGAGCATCTCTGCGAGTGGCCAGTACTGGATGCTTCAAAGGGTGGTGCCAGGAGCCCCAGCACTCGGGGTTTATCATACTGACCAGACGTAAAGCATGTTCCACACTGGTGGTGGGTTTTCAGTGTTTATTTCATTAAAAATAGTCACCTATAGCTCTGGCTCCTCTCATTGTACAAACAAACCTGACACTGGTCTCAGGCTCTCCGGACACTGGTCCAGGTGATAATTTACGGTAGCGGGTGCATCAGATCCACTAGGCACTCTAAAATAAGAGGATTTTGTGCATGCGCGATTGTGACTGCAGACCTGAATGACAAAAAATGGGGTGAGTAGCAACCTGGATCATTCATCATTTTTCCTGTCTTTATTTTATCATTCCTTATGCATCTGCTCTGAACCAGCTTAAAGCTTTCCCCTTTCCACAGCTGTGTCTTTATGCTGCTGGTCATTTTTCTGGCCATTTGGTCTCTGAAGGATCACTTCTACCCAGCTAAATGCTCTATCTGATGGGGATTTGTACTGCTGTCTCTCCCTGCTTCCCACGTGAAAAATAAAGTCCTTAGTGGTCTCCATGGGGCTGCTGGCACCTCTTTCTTCAGGGATGGGGTCAGGGGGAGCTTTGTCAGGGAGGGTTTAGTTCGGTTTTTCTTTTTTATCTCAGTACCTGCTGTAACACTCTACACATCCTGCTAGACACACTGCAATCAGTCCAGTCTGCGCCAGGCAAGAGTTTAGACATTTCAGGTGTCACCCATCCTTCATTTCTCGTGCATGCCTTTCCTTTCATGAGCCCAGCAGATGCATTTAATTGCTAGCCACTGCTCTTGGCTTTCCAAGCAGTAGCAGAGGAACTATGGAGTCCCTCTGGCGAAGGATGAAACAAAGGGGCCCAGCAGTGTTATGACATTTTCTTGCACTGAATTGGCTTTGGGAAGAATGGGCTCTTTCCTCCCTTTAGATAAGCACAGAAATCTTAAGCAGATGCTTGCAAAACATCAAACAAATACATACTTAAAAAAAATAAATATAGGCTATACCCACATGCCCCATAATCTGGCCAATATTCAGCCACCGCTAACAGTATCTAGCCTTTCTCTGGTGGAGCCTGGAGGAAAAGGAAAAACCCGCAGTCTAGTCACTCCATGGCAGGACTGCAACCGGCTCCTCCAGCGCCGTCATCCCAGGGCTGAACGTGGCAATGCCAGGAGCTGGTGGCCAGTCTCCAGTCTGCCCCACTGTTCAGCAAGTAGAGGGAAACGCAGCCCTTCTCTCCCGTCTGTTGTGCGTACACTCCAGGGGCTTTAATCTGTTTAAGGTTCCCTTTAGATCAGCATTGCAGAATGTGAAGGGGAATTTCATGCCATAGGGAAGAAGGCGCAGCAGCCTGGAAAGACTGAATCGCCAAAAACAAAAAGAAAGGGTGTTTTCTTTAGTGCTTAAGTAACCCTTATGCTCCTGATTTCTAGGGCAAAGATAATAGCGGGGATTTCTTCTAGTTTCTTTTCATAGGAAAGCCACAGGTTTTGGGAAAAGCTGGGTAGAAGTATATTCACTGAGAAGCATGAGAAAGATTTTATTGCAAGAAGCCCCCTTCCCTCAACCCTTTGTTAAAACAACGTTAAAGAACGCTACCCGTGCCAAGAGAAGGACTTTTAAAAACCTGCTGGAGTTCAGGTCACCCATGTAATCCTCATTCACCCCCTTGTGCAGACGGGTTGTGGTGCCGGCTTTCATCTGCTCGAGTGCCACATCCTGCACAGGTCCTGCCCCGGTCGGCGCCCTGAATGGGTGATGCAATTTGTTTTCCCCGCGATGTGTGGTGCTGGGCCTTCTTTACTCCTTATTACTCAGCCTGTTAGGAAGCTCTTTAAAACAGCCATGGTATCATGTGCTTTCTACAGCAGCGTTGTTTGTAACTGCTTCACAAACATTCATTAGATCACTTCATGTATCCCTAAGGGGGAAAGGATGATGTTTCACAGTGTGGGAACCAAGACTGAGAACTTCAGATACGAGGTTTCTCTTCACTTCAGATGCTCCATTGCACCTATTTAAGACGTGATTTTTTGCAGTACCTTGTACTTGCACAGCAATTTCAGGGTACTGCTGTACCAACAAATTCAACATGCTGAGAAAACTCTCAGTCTCTAGGAAAAACTGGTACAAAATGGCTCTGTCCATACTGGTTTTACCCCCCTAAACTGGATGGCTGCCTGCAAACTGCTTATTAGAAACAGGCCCTGGACAAATGAACTTCCAAATGGTGCTGGGGACAGATTAATTTGGGAGGGTGCTAGGTGACCTGAGCCAAGGGGGGTCTAACAGTCAGAGACATACATATGTACATATATGGTGTATATATATGTTTATACTCTAAGTAGTAAAGGCAGGTATTTGGGTTACATTTCCACTGCTTTCAAGTGCAGCTGGGAGTGCTCAGAGCTCCTGCACCTCAACTATTGCAACCTCAGATCTCAGTACCACCGTAAAAAGTGGCAAATTTGGCTCAGATGAACAGTATTTGGTCTTTCCTAAGTTGACTTTGCAAGTATAGTAGTGTTTTAGTGTAGTTTTCTTTTGTATTTGTGTGTGTGCATCTGTATGCATGCACACATACATCTATTTATATGTCTGTGTATACACCTATGGTGGCATCACAGAATCCCAGACTGGCTGGGGATTGGAAGGGACCTCTGGAGACCATCCCGTCCCACCCCCTGCTTGAGCAGGCACCCCCAGAGCAGGGGCACAGGGCCGCGTCCAGGCGGGGGGTGAATGTCTCCAGGGAAGGGACCCCACAGCCTCCCTGGGCAGCCTGTGCCCCTGCTCTGGCACCCGCACAGGGAAGCGGTTTTGCCTCATATTGAGGTGGAACTTCCCGTGTTCCAACATCCTTCCCTCAGAGCAGTGTTTTAATTCTGGGTATCTGTAATGATCACAGAAAATCGGTGCAGTTGGGTTTTGAGCCACCACAGGGGACTGGCTGGCTTCTGCACTGCTTCTCTGCTGAAGCCTGAGTCCTAGGGAGGTTATTTATCACACCGAAGCAATAATTGTGCCAGTTTGGCCAGGAAAATTCAGTACCCCTTGTCACCGGGCACAATTCCCCAGGGAGAGCACCGTGGCTGTCAGAGCCAGTTGGATGCTTTGCTCTGCATCCAGCCAGAGCAGCAGTCGTATTTATGGCGTATGGGCTTCAGTCTTTATTCGTAAAGCAGCAGCTTTAGCTTTTCATTGTCAACGTGGATGTTGAACTAATCAGAAAGGGGAGCAGGGGAAGGGTGGGGACCGGAAAAGAGGAGTTTGTGGGAACATAACAATGTTGAAGAAAAAACTCTGCTTGCTGTCAGTTAAGTTTCTCTGTTAGTTACCTCTACCATTATGGATTCATTTTAAGATCCAGACTTCAATATACATAACTTTAAATCACTAACATCCTTCATGGCTCTGTGATTTGCTGGTTCCATATGTAGCCTCTTGGCCCATTGCATTGGCACAGGTTCAATTCTTGTTCTTCCTTTGGGTTACTGTTTCCTTACTTTGATGGGGGGACTGGGAGGGGAACAAGAGAGAAAGAGCAGAAAAGGGATGGTGAGATAGAAGGCAAGTGATGGGGGAGAGGGAAAGAATGGGAGAAAAAGAGAGGAGCAAAAGGAAAAGTGGAAATAATACAAATGGAGAGAAGCAGGTTAAAACTAATAGGAAGAAGTAAACAAACAGCGTGAAAAGAGCGGAAAGAGGAAAGCAATGAGAAATATTGTCACGGGCAGCAATCCCTGTGCCTCTGCTTGTGGCAGCACTGAGACAGTGAGGAGCAGGAGGAGAAGGCTGATACAGCCTTTCCCGAGTGCCTGAAATGGCAGTGCCATGCTGCTGCTCGCCCCCTTGCAAACAGGCTCAGTCCCTGCCTGAACTTTATAATTAAGCTCACGGAGATTTTGCTTGGGGTCTGGGCTGACAGCTGTATTGAATTTTGGTTTATTGTGTGATTTATCAGAGCCGTCGATGGGCGTTTGGATGATTTAGTGCTGCAAAAATACCTTGGAATGCAACGCGCAGCAATATCTGCATTATTAATAACAATAATAATAAAGATAAATGTCCCTCCCCAGAGCTTTCGATGGCCATGCCACTCAATTTAACATTTTAACAGTGGCATGTGGCCTCTCCATGGCACCTGGTAACGTCTGATGGATTTGAGCAGGCAAAGAAAAGGTTATTTGTCAAACGCTCAGCCTCAACTGTATGGTATTTTGAAAGCTCCAGGTCAGAGCAGCCTGAGCTGCATTCCTGTCCCTGACATCCAGCGAGACTGAACTTTGTCATGTTATTAAGCTGTCAGCAGCACTGGGGCGTTATTTAGATTTCTGGTGGGAACTCCTTGCACATGCTTGGGGTGCTCTAGTGGGATTATATCAACACCATTGTAAAACACACACAAATGAGCTGTGCTGTAATTACCACATGAAGACCTCGCTTGGCTGGGTTAATCAGCAGAGAATGGAAATACCAGATAAACACAAATGGGCCACCAGGACGTTTATTCCAGTGGCAACAATGCCATTGTTTCCTACGGAGACCAGCCTGATTCTGGGGCTCCTCTGGCAGCCAAACCACTGGCTGCCTGGTATCTGCGCCATGTGTGGAGGAGCAGCACGGGGTTCTCTTTCCTCCCCTGCACCAGGGTCCTACAGGCATGACTGGCAGGACTGGGGCTGGGCAGATGCAGAGGGACTGAGAGATTTAGATGATGTGATATTTGCTGTCATAAAAAAAAAAAAAAAAAGAAAAAGGAAATATTTTCCCTACATCCCTGCACCGGTTCCACTCCAAGGTCTGCTTTGCATGAAACTCTTGTGCCCACCTAGGACAGAGGCTGCTTTCTGTGCACCCCTCCCCATGTAGGTCTCTCAAGTGGAAGGGGCAATGGCAGCTTTATCAGTCTCAGCTGCCTGTTGGAAAGGGGGCGCTGGGGAAAAGTATCTGTCTGGGGAGTTTCGTTCAGTGGGTTGCCGTTCAACAAGTCACATTTTAATGTACTTTTACCATTCATTTTCTGGGAAGACACACAACCTGATTTAAATTGACTGCACTGCCCAGTAGCCACAAGTCACAGTCGCCAAGTGGGGCTATGGGGGCACCACCAACCCTGGGCAGAGCAGAGGGCTGAGATCCTCCTTCATGAATCCTCCTTTCTCTGCCCAGTATATCAGACCTGTTTTGTCTACATAGCACCCGTGTGCCATAACTGATGCTGTGGACGGCTGTTTGCTAAGCCAACCACTGAGCCCCTGGAAGATGTCCTTGTCTCGGGGGTTTGCTACAACCTCCACAGCTCTGCTCATGGGCAAAGGGTTGCCTGAGCACTCCTTAAGTCAGTAACGGTGGTTGTCTGGAGTAGTTTCAATGAGCAGTTGAGGATGGTGGTGCACAGGCCTGCCTAGCTGTGTCAGGAGCTGATGGTAGAGCACTTGGTTAATCCTTTTCTCTGGAAAAACTACAGAGAAGCGTAAGGGATGATGACAAATAGTGAATGGGTAACACCAGCATCATTTGACATGGGAAGCTTTGAAAGAGGTTTTCCACACATCCTGACTTCCTATTATAGTAATGTAGCAATATAAGAATGAAAACATATAACACTCTATGTTAATAATATAATAAGATATTGAAGTGATAGTGCTACTCCTACAAATTTGCAATCCAAATGAGATAAAGATGTTGTACTGTAGCCTCCATTTGCAGACAGCGGGTTGTCCAAAGATGTTCACTCATCACTCAAATGGCCAGGTTAGCAGCTGATCAGCCCTCATCTTCTGGACAGTAATACATGAAGCACAGGATCATCAGTACCCTCCTATTCCTGGCATAAATGGAGGGGTTTGCAGGAGGGTTTTCTCCTCCAGGGACAGGGAGGGAAGAAGAAAAGCATGGTGGTGAGTTACAAGAGAAACCTAGAGACAGTGGGCTGGGAAGAGAAAGCCAGAGCCAAGAAGGAATGGTGTTTCCTTAGGGCCTTTTTGCGATCTGCTGCATCTGCAGAAAAGTATAGCCAGGCCGTGCTCTGAAAGGGTCCTCTCTGAGTGCACAAGTGTCCCTGTCTTCACAAATTTCTGGGACCATGTAGGACACAAGAGACTGAATAACCATGATAATCTCGTTGCTATTTCTTCCTCTCTTCTCTGTTTGCGACATCTATCTGTGCCATGCCCCGTGTTACAAGCTCTTGACCTACTATCTCATGTAGAGGGCTGAGGTCTATCATGTTCAGCGTTGGACCTAAAAATGTGTTTAATAAATAATACTGACCAAAACCCCCTTACTTCCTCAGTGCCACCACCACTGTAGCAGACAAAGGAATGGACAGCACAGATCCTCTCCTGCCTTTATCTACTCCTTAGCAAGACTCTTGAAATCTTGATGTCTCCCAGACGAACCCTGAGAACCGTGAGGGTGGTTTATCACCCACAGGGACCTGACTGGGAACCTCTTGCTGTGCTGGTGACTTGGGGTCCCAGGGACATAACTCATTTTTATCATCAGTTTTGGAAAATTTGAATGCACAGCTCATAGGTCTTCTGCGTGTGACTCCTCAGTTAGGGGGTCTTCCGAGCAATGTCTAGCCCAGATGAAAAACATTTTTCAGCCAAAAGGAAATTATCATTAAAAAACATAATCTAGTAAAAATTTTCCATATAAAAATGCTGGTTTGAACACACACTCAAATCTTCACCAAAGCAATTAATCTTCATTTACTAACCAGGATACCAAAGCTAAATATCTAATCTAAAGTCAGTATTTGGAAATGAAATTAAATTTTTAAGGAAGACAGCAGCTCAGAGGGAATTGTTCCTTCCAGTGGGCTGAAATGGCCAATTTTTGGCTGACAGTCATTGTCACCTTGTGTCCCCCCGCCTGCTTTACTCATTTGCTGTCCTCTGACACATGGGCAGGGTGAACATCTTCATTTGTGTGTACCCTGGCACATTACACAGGGGACCCACAATTTACTACTGATGTAACATGAATGAAGAGGATGAAGAAATTATTTCTGCCTCAGTCTCAGAGGGGTGGGTGCAGGCAGCTGCCAGCTTCTTTTTGTGGGTGCTCAAAGCTGGCCAGACGCAGCTTGGATGGGATCTTTTGTTTCTTTGACTCCCACTTGAAAAAATACATGGTCACATCCTTAAATCCAGGGTTGAAATCAAGGGGATTATATGGTCTGCTGATCTGGGATAGAGTTTAGCATATGTTTGAAGACATGCTCATTTGGTTTACTGAATGGGACCGTTTCCAGCAAGTTTAAAGAGAGGGTGATTGATTTTAGAAAAAAAAAAAAAAAGCCAAGATGAGGGGGAAGGTCAATGTCACTGGATGTAGCAAGACAAGTGCCTTCAGATAGCTCCAGCCTCAGAACAACATTGATTAGCCACTTTAAAAGTCAGGTCTTCCTTAATGTTTCCACAGACAGGCACTAAAAACTAGTGAAACGTAAATCATTAGAGATATCCGAAGCATAAATATATGAGACAATAGAATTTGGAAGAGTTATGCAGTGACGAATTATTCACTGTGTAACCCATATTTTCCTTATGGTATTATGAAATGTCTTAAGCAGGAAAATATGAAAATAAACACCTTTTCTCCCAGTACACTTGAGCATTGCTTGTTCCTTATTCTGCAGAACCAAGATTTCTTGCCCTGGTACTTGCTTTCTCTTTGCCATCAGTCAACATCTTCTGCAGCTTCATTAAACAACACATTGTATATTATTTTCCTCATAGCTGCAAAACTGAAGTATATAAGAGAAAATGTGGAGCTCACTTGAAAAAAAGGATTAAAAGTGTTCCCCTGCAAAAGGGAAAGTATTGTGACATTTGAAAGATTTTTATTCCTGGGACTCAAGGTTTTTACCGTGATCTGCATCTGTAGCCTTTCCCAAAACACTGTCAATAAATGATTCAATGTCATCATCAAAGAATTTTTGGCTACTGATTTTCCTTTAATAATAGTTGAGAAGTTTAATGAAAGGAAAGATCTGCATAGATTTCTTCCTAAACTGGATGGAATCCTTTTTTCCTTTTTATTTTTTTCTGTTCTTCTTTTCTTTTTTTTGGTAATATTTCTGCTTATGGAAAATTATAGGCTCTGGTGCCAGTGATGTGCTCTGTATGTTTTGTTTATTACAGCGGTTTTAAGTGGAACTATGGGTGAGGGAGTATCATTATAAAATTCTTGATACCCCTGATATATTTGTGCAAACATAGTTGTGGGCACCAAAGGCAGTGGAGGAGATGACATTTTCAAAGCATTTTCTCCTTATTTTAAGCATCTGCTCAGTCACTCAAATGCGGTATATGCCCATGTGCTCTCTAGGCAGAGAGAGACCAAGGTCCTGGTTCAGGCCAGACATCTGACCTCATGTGTCCAACCCCACCTGAGTTGAAGCTGGTCTTCTGCAGCTGCCTCTCCAGCCAAGCCACACCACGGTTTGGTGGCGGTACCTGGGTGACCAACCCCTTCCTGGTGTTTGCCATCACCACGGCAGGAGCTGTCTGGCTTCTCAGCCTGTAGTTGTACAAACCAGGAGTGATTGGAGTTTGTGCTAAAAACCTCTTGGTCGTGTAGGTTAGACACATGCAGTGGTTGGGGGGATCGAGTGGTTGTCCCACATTTGTGAATAGCAAGTGTTGGGTGCCAGAGAGCTGTAATTTCATGCCATGTCTGCAATACCTGTGAGATGAGCTCTGGAAATCAGGCCTGTTGGTGGTCTCTGCAATTGTCTATATTTCTTTATTTACCATTTTCTAGCACTGAATTGCTTCTGTCTCCTTGTAAAACTGCAAGAGGTGACAGCTGTAGAGGAGATAAACAAGGAACCATTTGAAATGCAAGGGCCCAGGTTTCCTAAAGAGCCAGGACCTGGATTTCTTCCCATTCAGTGTCTACAGGTTGGGCCAGGTTTTCTAATGAGTTCAGGCGGTAGCACTGGGTGACTCCCACTGGCACGATGGTACCCCACTCTGCAAAACATTTCACTCACAAGAACTTTAAACCCTCTTAGAGACCTGGCTGCTGCAAATCACAGGCCTGCCTATTTATCTATATTTAGTTATATTTTTATTTATATTTATTTATTTATATTCTATTTATATATTTATTTATATTACTCTGAACCATGAGGATCTGCACCTGGTGGTGCAGAGCCTGGGCAAGCTGGGACTTTTATTTATCTTGAGGAACTGCGGTATTGATAAGGGCTGTGTGTGGCCTCTGCAGAGCCCGGTGAGCCTTGGTGTGACCCTGCAAAGTCAGGGGCTCACACCAAACCCTTCAGGTGGGTTTTCCTCATTCGAATTTGGGTACTTCAGACCAAGGTGTCTCTGCCACCAGCACACGAGATGAGCACCTCCACAAGGCTGTTTACCTTGCTGGCTGTAGACACCTCTCTTAGCATGGGAGGAACCACATTGTCTTCCAGGGGACCATCTCAGACTGCACATTTAGCTTCATGATGGCTGAAGACAGGTGAAAATAATCTCATGTGGAGATGACTGGAGTACAGGTGGCTTGAACTGAAGCACTGGTCTTGCACACTTTGCTGGATTGGGCAATCAGCAGCTGGCTATAACCAACCCCCAGGACCGCCTGTGGTTATATTCACTGAAACACACCTCTGAAAGGGACAAATTCTGCTCCAGTCCAAGAAAGGCTCCTTTCATTGCAGTGCCATAGGTCAGCGATTAGGAGATAGATCACTGAGAACACATTTGTCCCTCCAATGGTAGAGGTAGCTGCCAGCAAAATGTGATGAGTAGGAAGCAAAGAGCAGTAGACATTCCCCACTGAAGCCAGGGAAAAAGCTTTTCTTGATCTCCACAAATCAGGACTGAACCAGATGAGGGCTGTGAAGAGAGAGCCCTTTGTGCCATAAGGTTGTGTTGGATTACAACCAAGGAGGGCAGTATTCTATAGCTTACAGGATCCCCACTGGACAGCACAAAGACAAATTTATCTTTCATCAGCACAACTGGAATTAATCTGGATTTGTTCTAGTGCAAAAAAAGAATTGAATTTAGTCTGTATGTTTCCCCTCCTCTCTCCTTTCCCCACTCCCTGAATTTGCATTAAAAATGAATCCTGAGCCCTGCTCTGAAGAAGTGACAGCTTCAGGTCTGCATGCTGGGAATGTTTGGGAAATGTTTATATGGCAGGGTCATCATCTGAGACAGAGAAGAGGAGACAGGGGAAGGAACAAAACTCTCAAGAAAGGAAGGAAATCAGTAAAAGACTGGTTATCAACCCTGGGATAAATTTAGAATAAACAAGTATGTAAATACCTTGTTGACTCAAGGCATCTTGTTGGGAGGGGCTCTGAAAACAAACTGTGAATGGAGAACACCGTGACTTGGGAGAGCAACAGTGGTTATGACTAATTCTGCTGAGCAGCGTCTTTATGTTGCTGCTGCTGCTGTTGGGTGGTTTGGGTTTTTTTGACCAGAGACACCTTGTCTTCACCTATGCTGATAGGTTAATCAGTGTCAAGGAGCATTTTCAGGTGCAGCCCCTTGGTTGCCTCTGGTGTGAAATTGCATGAATTTTCCCCAGCATACTCTGGCCTGATCCCAGCAGGGCCCAGTTGCAAGCTGGGAGCTAGCAAAGAATGGGGACCATTCCCAGTAGCAGTTTGGATGCAGCTGCCCACTTTTGGGAGAGTAGTTAGCAGTGTGGGCATGGTCATCTAACAAAGCATTGCTTGTGTGTTTAATGTACTGGTATAGATGCAGTCTTTGTGTTCATGGAGAAAATAAAATAAAATATTTAATTATATATCTATCATAAACAACTAGAGGCAGATTTCCAGAAGGTGCTTGAAGTGGGAATTTGTTTTGCCCCTCCACTGGGCTCGTTCTACTGCATGTCCAACCCCTATGTGAGCTGAGTCACCTCTGTAAAATGGCAGCAAATGGCCCACTTCCACACCATTTTTTTTGTTAGATAAATCTTTTGTCACTTTAATGAGCTGAATTAACTCAGCAAAGGTTCAACAAAAAAGGCTGGGGCAAGAGCTGCAAGGCCAGGACAGAAACAGAAGGACCAGGGATCCAATACCACAAAAGGTAATAGGAGCGATCTCCAAGGGTCTCAGTGGGACTTGAGCATCGCCTGTGACTATCCTATTGATGGTCGTGAGATCCTGCACGCAGGCTTACACACCTTCCTCACCTGGGACGACCCATTTGTTGTCTATTGCCTTTTCTCTTTCTTCTCACAGCCTATAAAGTATTTACATCTCCCCTTTCTCGTCTCTGTTGTATCTTGGCCCGTGTTTTCATAGGGAACACGTGTATTTCATGAATGTGCAGTCTTGCACATATGTCGCTCACGCCAAGCATGAGCCCATTTGGTATCAGAAACAGTCATTCATGGGGTAGGGGGTAGTCAAAGCTTACTATTAATAGTTACCCCTGGCATTTGTCAGTAAGCGTTCTGAATCTTTGAATGATGGGAATATATAATTCATTGCAACAGTCTCAGACTAGCCCACATGAAGAAATCAAGTTTTAGTACAATACAAAAAAACCCCTATTCTGCGGTTGCATCCCACCTATTTTAAGGGATTTTCTGTTCTGAAACTCCAATTATGAAAAAAGATAGGAAAATGCCTACTTTCAGTAGTTTCACGGCCATTTCTTATCACGACAAGGATAGGGAACGATCAGCACTTCCCATAAGTGACCAATTCAACAAAAAAATACTAGAAAGGGAAAACCAAACCAAAAAAAGTCAACCCAACACATGGGCAATATTCAACACAGAAAAAAAATGAGGCAAAAAACCAGGAAAATTACTAGAAAATTATAAAAAGTTGGAAAAATATGTTTAAAGATCAAAGGGAAAAGAAGAAAATAGATTTCTTTAATTCCTTTTTGAGCAACCCCCAGTCAACAATTCTGCTGAAGTTTACACTCTCGGGCATTCTTGAAAACTAAAATTAGACTTATATGCTATTTACTAATATTGTATATCACTTCTGTTTCAGAATTTCCTAAATAAAACTGGTTACTTTTACTGTACTCCCTTGCATCCATAGCACTTCAGGTTATATTAATGGTCTTTTAAGGGTAAGGGAATAGAACTGACGCATGGAGAGACATCAATAAGATGAGTACTGGAATACAGAATACCTAGAATGTATCTCCAGCTTCTTTGTAATGAGTTACGTATGGAACAATACCACCTGCTTAAATTTAGACTGTTTAGAGATACATCACGCAAATGGAAGTAAATCGAAAATCACTGGTCTCCTGTTGTGCACTGGTGTTAAGAATTTGACTACTGGCAGAAACTGAACAAGTTTAAATAAACTAATACAGCTACGCACAGTGGGTGCAGCAAAGCAGAGCATTTGCTTCTGTAATCCATGCATTGTTGTCACTACAGATTTGGTTGAAAAAGAGGTGGTTTTCTCTTTCCCAGACTTAATGGAAAATGAATATTCTTCTAGAAATTTTAAAAAAATTTGAAACGTGGGCAATGTCAATGCTGTCATCCAGTGTGGAGAAACAGCTTAGGAGGACTTTGTGTCTTAGGAAGCCCAAAATGTCATTCAATCTTTCACTGCCACTTGGTAGATCTTACTCTGCCCCATGTTGATAGTTTCTACCACACCAAGCATATTTGCCTGGTTTTTGTGAAATAAATACTTTTAATGAGCTTAATGCCTTTACATAATGAACCCTCCAAAAGAAGATTGTACATCTTGATTTTCTCTTTGTGTTTGGAGGGAAAAATGAACCTGCGGTTCATGATGTTAATGCTGGGAACAAATGCCCTGGCTCCATATGCTACCTCATCTCCCCTTCTGTCTCTGCTCCTGCTGCTGTTCCTGAGTGTGGTCACTTTGGCAGGTATAGTAATGCTCCTTGGACTGCTTTGGGTAAAAGAAGTCCTCATTTTTGATTGCCCTTTAGACACCCCTTCTTGATATACAATTTCAAGGGCTTTCCAATTTATTCTGTGTGTCATATCTGTAAAAGTTTCTTTTCAGGGTACATCTTTACTAGGAGTAGTTCTTTCAAGGACTGCTTTCTTTTTGTAGAAAGGAAACATTTCATTGGCAAGGTCTGAGTTAAAAGGGATAATTTTTTCACCCTCCTGGTATCAGGGAGTTGATTTGAATAAACATGTTCTGCCTTGAAAGCCAAACCACATGAAAAAGAGGGCAGCATGGAGAGGCAGGAGTTCGAAAAACAGCACTGGCGGAATTAGCAGTGATGGGTCCAGGCACTATCATTCCCAGCTGCCCACCCTGTCTGCTGGGGGTCACTATCCTGCCTTTCTACTCACAGTCTGGTGTCTTCATGCAAACATCAGCAGCATCAGTTTGTACGAGAGGATTTGCTAGAGCTGAGGAGGCAGAAACTTCATTGGACACTAGCTGTTAGGTGGAGGCTAAGGTGGAGGTGATACAGACCACAGGATGTGGCATTCCCACTAGCATTACTCTTGAAGCCCTAGTTTTCCAGCTTTTTCTACCTGCCTTGGTCACTTGCACGGGTGAAAGGAGTCAAAACATGACCAAATAATTCATTCAGCTCAGGAGGACGCAGTTACGCTACACACAAGTGTGCTGATTGCCTCTTGGCCATTAAATGTGGTGTTAAAGCTGTCTGTGAATATGTCACAGCAATTTGTCTCAGATCCTTGATGGATCAGGAGCAGCAAAGTGTACAGTCCACCCCTACCCAGTCTCCTCTCAGTGGCTTCAAATTCACACCCCTCAAAAAAGAGGGGGAGTAAAAAGTTAGGGAGGTGCATTGCCTTCAGAGAGACAGCGTGATGCTCTAGCAATGCATAGCGCCTGTGGTTCTGGCACCAGCGGAGCTGACTGCCGCACTTCCACCAGCGGATCACTCAAGGCAATGGAGGATTCAATTCAGGGAGAATTCAGGGAAATTGCTTTTTTAATAACAGGGCAGGAGTTTTCACCCACCTCTTTCACCCTAGCCTGAATGCTACAGAGAGTAGTTATCTGTATGAATTGGCCTGCTCAGCCAGTCTGAATCATTTTTCTGAGTCTTAAGTTTTAAGGGATTTTTTGTGGCTACACATTGACTCTGGTTTTGTCCCTGGCATCCCTACAGGAAATTGAGCTCCACAGTTTTGGTGTCAGACTCAGCAAAACAGCCCTGAGTGGGAAGAGTTAGACTCTCTGGAAGAGCAGAGACAGCGTGAAGAGGCAGGGTGAGGAGAGGTTGCCCTGTTGCCCTTGTTATTCTAGTTTTGTGGATAACCATAAGGTTACAGCCTTCAGCACTTCTGCCAGTCAGAGCTATTTTTAATTAAAAATAAAACCAGGAAGTTTTTAATATGGACAAACCAATAACGGGTTGTGTCACTGGCAAGTTCTAAAAATTATACTGCTGAGTCTTTATTAAAAGACAAAACCATTTTGCCTACTTTCATTTTCTTTTTTTGTGTGTGTATTCTTTTTTTTTTTTTTAGGTTCAGCCATAGGCCCAAAAATTAAAAAGAAATTTTCTTGCTAAAGACATTATCTATACACTTGTGCAGAAGCTGACAACCCAGTCTGGAACACTAGTTCCAGACTTTCACATATAAACTGAGAGAGGCATGGTCAGCAGTATATTCCACACCGAAGTGATGTTGCCCTGTTATAATGGTGTATTCATGTCTTGCTCTGCCCTCCAAAAGCCCCACAAGATATCAGAATATATGTAGCCTATCAGTAATCGAATATAAATTATCTGGAAGATGTGTAAGGAATCAGCTCAACAGAAAGCAAAAATGCATGTCATGAAAGAAATTATGTATTTGGCTGGAAGGAGGTTACTAGATGAGGTTTTTCAAGAATTATGCTTGTCATTAACCATTTCTTAAGAATGAGCATATTTAATATGGTCATTAGTCACTCTAGCACAAAAGGCTGTTGAGATTTGCTGATGACACAAAGAGAAGGACTGTGGTATCGTGCAGGGAGAACTGATGTCCTGAGGGTGAGAAAAGCAGAAATAGGATGATATTCAATAGAGCAAAATAAAAAGATTTCACTTCAGAATTAAAAACGGGAATTTTTGCTGGAATATCAGAGCCATCAACTGGAAGCAACTGGGATGGGAAAGGCATTAGTTTATTAGCTGATAACATTTTTATTTGGAGCTACCAATGTAATGGAACCAGAATAACACAAAAGTCTTCCCGAGACAGATGATGTTCACAACAAGGAAGATGTTTTGACACTGTTGTAAAGATCTGCAATGTTGCCTACTTTCTGGGTACCTATTGTCATGTGGACAAGCCTGAGCAAATCAACGCTGTGAAAGCAGACTAAGGGGTACCACTAAATGGGCTAAGCTGGGGTGCAGAAACAGCCTCAGCACATTTGCAGAAAACTTTTCTCAAGCCAAATTAACTTTCACCTGGCAGATGACTGGATCTGAAGTACCTCCTGCAGAGCTGTGAAAACAAATCTCCTTGTAGGCTCCTCTCCATTAACACCTTTTGCTGGAAATGCAGCGGCACCTTTCCAGTGCTGCTACCCTACAGCTGCCCACCTCAGTGTGCCAGCAACCTCTTCTGAAGCATCTGATACCAGTGACATTCAGAGACGTGACCATGGTAAGATGAGCGGCTATTTGGAGTTTGGCAGCCTGGCAGTTTTTGTTTCCCTGGGAACTGGCAACCGCCCGCATACGCTCAGCCACTGTGTAGGAATCCATAATTAATGTCACATTTGCTCTACCATCAGTCTAGACACATTTGTCTAAACTATTGTTTTTAAAAAAGAAATAAAAATATTAAGAATGTCAGTCCCCAACAGACAGGGAGTGGAGAGTAAATAAAGCCTGGCAGGGTCTTTTGCCTTTGATCACTTTAGCTACATTCCTAGTTGTCTTTTGACAGGGTCTGGCACAGATTTGCAAAAAGTGATTTCCTTTACCCTCTTTGTCTTTGGAGTTGCCCTGTGTTAGTTAGCATCACACACAGAAATGCTGTTGGAGCTAATTAAAATAGCCACCATGTTTAGGGTTTAGCAGAACTATGTTGTATGTTATTTGGGCACCTTTCGCTGTTGTGTTGTTCTGATGCAATTTTCCTCAGCCTGCAAATGTCCAGAAATGTTCAGAAATAACATCACTTATCTCTAAAGTTTAATAATTTGTGAAGTGCCATACTGAAGAAATAATATTACGGAGGCTTTTGAATGAAGTATACCATAAAACATCCTGATGAAAACATAGGGAAAATTTGTATTGGTAGGATCCTGATTTGATATCTTGCTATATAGAAGGCTAGGATTTATTCTTTAAAAATGTCAATAAAGACGACAATATAATTTATCAGTACATTATGTTATTTTCTAGGAAAAAAGAGAAATCACTCTTTTAGATAATCCCTGAGGTCCCTTCCAACCTGTGAGTCTCTGATGCTTTTCTCTTTTCTTTCCTTCTTCTTTCTCTCTCTCTTCCCCCACTTTCTTTTCTTTTCTTTTCTTTTCTTTTCTTTTCTTTTCTTTTCTTTTCTTTTCTTTTCTTTTCTTTTCTTTTCTTTTCTTTTCTTTTCTTTTCTTTTCTTTTCTTTTCTTTTCTTTTCTTTTCTTTTCTTTTCTTTTCTTTTCTTTTCTTTTCTTTTCTTTTCTTTTCTTTTCTTTTCTTTTCTTTTCTTTTCTTTTCTTTTCTTTTCTTTTCTTTTCTTTTCTTTTCTTTTCTTTTCTTTTCTTTTCTTTTCTTTTCTTTTCTTTTCTTTTCTTTTCTTTTCTTTTCTTTTCTTTTCTTTTCTTTTCTTTTCTTTTCTTTTCTTTTCTTCTCTTTTCTTTTCTTTTCTTTTCTTTTCTTTTCTTTTCTTTTCTTCTCTTCTCTTCTCTTTTCTTCTCTTTTCTTCTCTTTTCTTCTCTTTTCTTCTCTTTTCTTCTCTTTTCTTCTCTTTTCTTCTCTTTTCTTCTCTTTTCTTCTCTTTTCTTCTCTTTTCTTCTCTTTTCTTTTCTTCTCTTTTCTTTTCTTCTCTTTTCTTCTCTTTTCTTTTCTTTTCTTCTCTTCTCTTCTCTTCTCTTCTCTTCTCTTCTCTTCTCTTCTCTTCTCTTCTCTTCTCTTCTCTTCTCTTCTCTTCTCTTTTCTTTTCTTTTCTTTTCTTTTCTTTTCTTTTCTTTTCTTTTCTTTTCTTTTCTTTTCTTTTCTTTTCTTTTCTTTTCTTTTCTTTTCTTTTCTTTTCTTTTCTTTTCTTTTCTTTTCTTTTCTTTTCTTTTCTTTTCTTTTCTTTTCTTTTCTTCTCTTTTCTTTTCTTTTCTTTTCTTTTCTTCTCTTTTCTTCTCTTTTCTTTTCTTTTCTTTTCTTTTCTTCTCTTTTCTTCTCTTTTCTTCTCTTTTCTTCTCTTTTCTTCTCTTTTCTTCTCTTTTCTTCTCTTTTCTTCTCTTTTCTTCTCTTTTCTTCTCTTTTCTTCTCTTTTCTTCTCTTTTCTTTTCTTCTCTTTTCTTTTCTTCTCTTTTCTTCTCTTTTCTTTTCTTTTCTTTTCTTCTCTTCTCTTCTCTTCTCTTCTCTTCTCTTCTCTTCTCTTCTCTTCTCTTCTCTTCTCTTCTCTTCTCTTCTCTTCTCTTCTCTTCTCTTCTCTTCTCTTCTCTTCTCTCTCTTCTCTTCCTCTCACCTCATTGAATTTTTCAGTCCTCTAAAGCTGTGTGGGTAGCTTCAATCCCTCATCTAGGGTTCCTTAGAAGCAAATGTAGTGTGACGTGATGTGACCCATTTACAGTTGTCTTTAGGAAGAAGGAACATCGTGAGGGTTCCCACTCCTCTCCATCATTTATACAGTGAACCTTGGCAAGTAACTTAGATGTCACCTTAATTCATAACTTCAGGTGTTTATAGATGTAGATATCTACCTGTGAGCTAGTTGTCTTGATTCCCATTATAGTTATCTGACTGGTACATTTAGTGGAAGCTGGGACACAGATCATCTGACCAGATGTAGGTGTCTACAGCAAGGTGAACCTCAGTCTAAATGTCACTGGCTGTCGGGATGAAACCTCCGCTGACTGTAACAGGGGTCTGGATGCCCAGCACACATGTAGACATGTCCTGAAAGCACTTTGGTCACAATTCATACCACCCTTCATGTCTAACTTATAAATAAACCATTTAGGTGAGGATCTGTAAGCTACCAAGTCGCTCTGGAGGAATGACCAACTCTCAGTGTTGTAACTGTCTAACAAACTTTATGTAACCTGCAAAAGTTGCATGCAGTGCATTTTTTATTGAGATGGATAAGTTAGAATGACCTCAAACACCTTCTTTAGAGATCATATCTACTTATTTAAAACATTTCAAAGTTCTTATCAACATGATATCACCACAAAAGCCTTTTAACTGGAGACAGAGAAGAGCTGGCTTTTTTTTTTAATGCATCTAAGCATTTATGCCACCCTCATTCACATAGTTTCTAAGCATTTAACAAAGGCTGTAAACAGTGAACTATAACAGTCTGTGTATTTACTTTCTCCAATTTTTACTTTCTTTGATAAGAAATATAGCTCTAGAAAGATTTCCACACAGCTTTCCTAACTGTACTCTTTTAAATACATGGTAAAGTTATGTTGGTTTCAAGGAGAAAGATACACCAGCATCAAGTGTCTTGCAAAAACTTAAGATGTATAGTCTTAAAGTGATTATAATGGAAATAGTGTAAAACTGGGGGGAAAAATTCTATCATAAGCAAAGCTTGTGCCCAGTTTGTGTGAGAACTTTTTTTTTTATTTTGTTGTGTGGTGACAGCCTATATATATTCCTGTCTGAGTACAGATATAGAAAATAAGTGAGTGTAAGGGAACTTTTAATGAACAGAGAAGTGAAGGAAGAAAGTCAGAAGAGTGAGTGAATGGCAGTGTGCAGAGCTAATGGATCCTTGATGCAAGCAGCCTAGACCACACCTAAAAATGAGGCTCAGTTGGAATAAATTCTATTCCCTATTAAAATAGACATTTTAACAAAATTAGTGATTCAGTTCTGATAAAAATTTATATTTTGACTGAAGAGCTCACACTATTTCTTTAAGGACTCTGTAGATGTTGGGGGCATCTCTGGGGGAAAAAGCACCCTCAGTGAGGGCTCAGTTTCATTTAACTTTTGCATGTGTTTGTCATCCCTTTCATACCACCGCTCCAAGAACAAAGCTCTGGGAGCATGCTGAAAGGCCTGGGTGTATCTTCTAAAGCTCAGTACGCCACAGGCCTACAAGCACACACAACGTTCATCCAAGCATTTAAACATCTCCCCAGTCTTCTACTTCATGCACACACGTGTGCGCTGGACTCCCATTCCCTTTCCCTGAGTGAACATCAGCAAGGAAACAATGACCTGCAAGTCGATTGAGGAATGAGACATACAATTAGCAGTGAAATAAAAAACAGCTGGTGCAACTGAATAGCTGTTATTCTGAGCGCATGAACCTGAAAAGATACTGTTTATTTTATAAGACAAACAAAATTTCCCTTCCGTTTGATCTAGGAGAGCATCTACCATTGGGAGCTGTCCATTTTAATTTAGTCTTCCTGGTACCAGGGCCAACTGTGCAGAGTTATAAACAAAGAGCAGAAAGTATTACTTTCCTTGTTAATTTGACAATAAACAGTACTAATTTGACTGTGCAGCTGTTTATTGATACCACCCCCCAACAATTTAATATACAAAACAGTAGCCAGTGTACTGGGACTGCACTGTTTATAAGATTCAAGGAGCCAGAGTGGCCACAATCTCTTGTAAAGCAGCCATCAAGAGGTACTGTGATTTGTGATTTGTTTGCACCAGGGCAAGTTATGGAAATGCATTACTGAGATCAAGATGAGCAATTTTTAATTCATGGGTCTCTTCAAGATGGTGTTTCCAGAACCATTTCTTGTTAGCCTTTCTCTGATTCCTGTGAGGTCAATGAGAGCATTACCATCTACTTCCGTAGCGTCTGCTCAACTAGCTTGCTATATCTTGACACTGCAAATAGGTCTTATGTGTTTAATTATAACACATTCTTAGTACTAAAATAGATGAAGTGCTGTATTGTGTAAAGAGTAATTGGCAATATTTGTGCTGTAAAAAATGAAGCTGACTTTGAAGTTGCTCCAATATTGTTGTGAGATAAAAATGGAGGAGAGGAATCATGCCGAGGCACATTGATTTGCTTATATAAACATGTACATCTGGGTTGATAGGAGCCAGACCACAATCTTCACCATCAGCTCCTAGGATGAATGTCCTTAGACCATCCATCATTAGGGGACCATGAAGGCAATCCCTTCAGTCATCAGCTGTTTTCTTGCTAAATGCCTTCTGTTTAACAACTTTCTTTTGGTAGGATTTTAATGTTGTTCTGAGATGATGAATCTTCTGCTCCATACAATATTCCCAGGTTTCTTATCTGAAATCTAATAAAATGGTGGCATTAGGCTTGCAATCAGCAAATACTTTTAGTTTTTCAACATTTCTCAGATTTGTTTCTTCACACTTTGCACCTGCTGAGTCCAAGGGGTTGTCTGAAAGGTGCTGAGAGTTGGATTTGGGAGCCAGCACTACTCCTACTCTATGTTACTTTATCTGCATTACAGTACCACTTCCCTGAGCCTATCAATTTATAAACAGGTCTACATGTTCTTGTGTCCTAGTAAAAGCTGCTCTTTGCAGCCTCTCTTTTGTATTTTTAAGGTGAATAATAAGAGAGTCACAGAAGGATTTGTAGTTCCACAGAGAACAAATAGAGGTGAATGATTGTACTGTGTCCCCTTGGTCCAGACTGGTGAGGGACATTGGCCATTATTCCCAGCTGTGCACACAATTTGTGGACTTGGTTGGAAGCCATGGGTCATGTAAGAACAAGTAGTTACTCCCATGAAATTTCAAGAGGTCAAGCTCTGCAGGATTAATTCAGATGACAGAGATAGTAAATGGGGCAAACTAGTCCTAAAGCAGCAGTTGGCCTCTAATTCTGTGCCTCACTTTCTAGTTTTGAAGATATGAGTGGATCAAGCTGGACTCACAGGGAAGTTTTGGATGTAACGCTTTGGCTCTAGTCACCGACAGCAATGGTTCTAGGGCTTGTAGTTCACTCCAGCCTCCTCTCATTCCTAGTAAAGTAAACAAGATGTTTATGTGCATAAACCCACAAAAACTTTTGTTTTAGTACATAGGTGGCCATTTGCCATTGGTTAATTGGCAACCTTTCCAAAGCAGAAATACTCCAACAGGCTGACTATGTTATAATGTCTTCTTGATAGAGGGTGTTTTGGTCCTTGAAGACTGTGGGGAGAGGACAGGGGGATCACAGTGTTTTGTGCCAGGGTTGGACCGCCATGACAGACTGGTGGGGCAGAAGTGGTATGTCTTGGAGAAAGCAAGGAGGCTACAAGTGTCTATTTGTGTTCTGGGAGAAGACCCAGGCAGCTGGTTCTTCTTGGGGGGCACAAGTAGGCCAAGGCTCACTTTTCTGTCAGCAGCAGTGGCCACATTAACCACAGGGCCAGGCTGCCACCAAAGGACGTGATGGGAAGGTGGCTGGTCTTGCAGAAAGGCATGTTGGGAGGGTGGGGCTGGCACTGAGGATGCCTTTCCCTCACAGTGGTGGAGGCTGCAGAGGGTCTCCCCAGCCAAGGCTAACTTCCACCTTTCCTTCGTTTGTGCTTATGGTTTTGGCCTAGAGCTACCAGATGCTGGCAGAGATCTTCAGCCTCCCCAGGGCAGTAACAGAGAAATTCTATAGAGGTGCCATCTTGCTGGTTTTATTTTCTCAAGAATAATGTAGACATGACCTTTATTGTGTGGCTATAGCCTTGTGACACACTTCTAGGGTGTAAAGTGTTCTGCAGAAAAGTTAATGTTCCCATCCAGAGAATACTCAGCATACTAGATGAGGTCCAAAAGTAGTCAACATGGGCTGTCATATTTGAGAAGCTAGGGTAATAAAAGCAAAGTTAGGACATTGCTTGCTTGATTTGCCTGATTTTTAATAAGAGCTTTTTGCTTTTGCTTTTGCTTTTCTCTTACCTATTTTGTTAATGCTTCCTTGGAGTGATGACTGATGTTGTCTCAGCCTTTGGATGGAGGATTGTTTTAAGGATTGTAATGAATGTTTGGAAGAATTCATACCACTTGATTATGCCAAGTTTTGATTGGATCACTCTCACTTGGCAGAGATGGTGATATCAGCTTGATATTTTTTTTAAAAATCACTGTGGCCCAATATTCAAAGTCAACAGTTTGATAATTAAAAATACATGTATGCTTTTCACTGGGCTGAAAGGGAATTTAAATGTATGCATAGTACCCTTAAGTGCATTGATGATTTAAGGTGTAGCAGAGAGAGTGAGCTGAAATCTGCGTGCCACCAAATACACAGAATACAGAAGAACAGTTGGGTGTACCAGCAGAAATACTATAACTCCACTTCCTTTGAGATTTTTCAAAGAAATGGAAAAAAAATAGTTAATGTCTGTATTTCCCCCAAAAATATAAATAAAGAACCAAGTATTTGAAAAAACATCCTGACACTCTTCTTGATTTTCACTGCGTGCAAAGTCAGGAACTGCACAAATCTGATCTGTGATGCTGATGGTTGCTTCATGACGGGAAGCTCTGAGATGGTGCTAAGTTCTGTTGGGTCAGGATATTAAAATGTCACCCCTTGTCATACAGTTGAGTGCACTGCCAGTTCTTAGGCTGGTGGCATGTTTGCAAACAAGTAGGAATGTACCTTGTATTATACACACCCTGGATATAGTTGGAATAGTAGTTTAAAATCTACAAGCTTTGCTGAGAATTCTTCTTCCAAGTGAGCCAGAAAGATGTCTTCTCCCCACTGAGCTCGACCAAGATTCTCTTAGCTGGAAAATGTACTTTTCCTCCTCTTCTGCAGTTTGTATTTGGGTGGCACCAATAGTAGCTGTGCCCAGTGACGGATCCCATGTCCAGCTGGATTCTGAAGTGACATTACTGAGTTAATTTTGTGTTTTTGTGTTTTCCCTACATGATACCACAACTTCAATAAGGGAGCTTATGTCTGCAAAGCAGAAAGTTGCCTACAGCCAAAAGCTTACTCTGTACTGCTTACTTGATCTTTCATATCATTTTGCATATCGTTTTGTACCTGCTGAGCTAAGGGCCAGTAGCAGGAAAGCCAATGAGTGGTTGTAGCAGTGGTCTGGTACTGCATCTGACTAGATCACTTGCGGAGCCCAACTAATAACAGCAGGCCAGAAAGAGCATTCTAGCACTTCTCTTCAGCAGTGGCAGAGCAGCCCTCACACATCTCTTTCCACTCATTTTTCTTCTGTGTATGTTGGCCTGCCTGTTGGCTCCAGGTATGAAGACCAGTGCTTGGAGTTGGTGAACCTGGCTTGCGTATGGCTCTCTCTCCAAGCTTTCATAGGAGCCAAGGTCTGCTGAGCATTTACATGGCCAGGGTCTTAAAGATGTTTGCAAATGATAAATTACATACTTTTCAATACTTTTCTTTTCTTGTTTTGGCCTCAGAACCCAATTTGCAGGTTTCTTGAGTTCCTGCAGATGGCAACTGCAGGAGAGTTGTCCCTAACTCTAAATTAACATCCAAACTGTGAGATTTAAGCTTCAGGGAGCCAGGAACAGGAAGGGTCCTCCCAGTTGAAACTAATTGGATCCATGCTCTGATATCCGTGCCTGTTTCCAAAAGGGTATAATGATTCCAACCAGACTGTTTGCTCAATGTCAGTCTGCATTTAACTTCATGCTACTTTGCTTTATTTTAATTTGACATTATTTTCATGTTTATTTTACCTAATAAGTGAATCATTTAACTATAAAAGACTCATTTTGGAGGGTTAAGGGTGGAATCTGGAATGGGTGAAGCTTGGAATAACTACTGACCTGCTCAATTATGCTAGAGTAGGGCACGAGCAATGATGTCACGTCAGGGAGGCAAGCCAGACACGTAGGGGTGAACAGGCCTGCCATTCTCCTTTCCTCATCATTGGAAATGTCAGTAGACTTGCTTGAAGGACAGATGTGGTTGAGTTTGTGATAAAGACACCCTGAAGTCTCCACCAATCAGAATGCATTGAAGTTATTGCTGAATTTCACTTTGAAGAATGGATTTTAAGAGAAAAGTAATGGCATTAATACCACGAAAACACCATTTCACTCAATCTGCAATATCATGGTATAAATGAAAGATGAGACTTTGAAGGTGCCTACTGATTAAGTAAACCTCACCTGAGGGGTGCAGTCTGTGATTCAAAAAGTGCACTGTGAAATTGGCACAAACTGTTTCTGAAAGCTGGGTCCTTTCATCATTTCTCAGACTATCTTCCAAAATAAGTTGTCAGTTGAATTTGAGATTCTTTAACAATGAATTGAGTTATTCCCGATATACGCTGTTCTGAAGATATAATTTAGTAAGAGATATGCTAATGTCTCCTGACTTCAAGGGAATTTGTTTCCTTTGTTGTCATTTGAGGTGGGATTCATCTTGTATAACTTTAGAAAACTACAGTGAGGATGTCTACATCTAGGATATTCACCCCAGGCATCTTCTATAAGCAAAGGAAAAAAATAGGGTCTCTTGGGTATTGCTTAATCTAGCTTATTTTTGTTACCTGTATTTGGAAGAGATATATCATGACTTTAAAATGCATTTCTCCTTATTGATTATTGAGACAGTTGGGGTTGTTCAGGCAGGAGAAGAGAAGGCTCCAGGGAGACCCTATTGCAGCCTTTCAGTCCTTAAAGGGGACTAATAAGAAAGATGGGGACAGAGGTTTTACCAAGGCCTGTAGTGACATGACAAAGGGCAACAGTTTTAAACTGAAAAAGGGTAGATTTAGGTTGGACATAAGGAAGAAATTCATTACTGTGAGGGTGGTGAGACACCAGAAAAGGTTGCCCAGAGAGGTGGTAGATCCCCCATCCTTGGAGGTATTGAAGAGCAGGCTGGATGGGGCTTTGAGCAATTGAATCTCGTGGAAGATGTCTCAGTCCATGGCAGGGGGATTGGGCTGGATGATCTGGGTGATCTTGGGTTCCAGTGCAAACCATTCCATGATTCTATTATTCTGTGACTACAGAGAGAGTCCAGAGCGACTATTTCTATGCAGAGGTCTATATTTTATGTGTATACCTATGGTCAGAACTTGGTCCTTGTGGTCTAAAACTGAAAACTTTGAAATAATGTGATCTTACCCAGTGCACATAACAGACTGCTACAGTTTACGTCATTACCCCTGTCCTGGGTCATGTCTTGCCTGGCCAAAGCATAATTCTCATGTAATTACCCATATTTTCCAGAAAAGCATCTGTTGCTGGTCTGAAGATCTTGTGCATAATCTGCACTACTTATTTCTAGAGCCATACTTCCATCTGTATCTGCTAAACCATCTTTTGTTTGACTGAGATGAAGTTATTTAGTGATCCAAATCACTCAGTATTGAGGCTCTGTCTTCATTTATTATTCAGCCACCTGGACAACTTAGTGTAATCTGAAAATTTTGTAAACAGCAATTTTTATGCTTGTTTTCAGAACAATAATCAAAGCACTGAACGACATGACACATTACACCACTCCCTGTAGGACCCCAGTGGATGCACCGCATTCAAAACTAATTTCCTGTTGACATTCCTATTTCTGAGATCTGTTGGCTAATCATTTCTTAATCCATTTCACATATGTGCTATTGAGACTGTGCAATGCTCATGGTTGAAGAAGAATGGCGACACTGTCAATTGACCTTACAAAAGCCTATATACCTCATATATCTCAAAAAATATTATAGATCAAATGCGGTGTTTCAAAAGAGAATCAGGTTAATTTGAACTTACTGAGTCACCCCAATTACACCTTATGTCTAAATTATTTACTTTTTGAATCACTTTTCTGGATTCCTTTAGTTTTGCCATGAATTGAAATCATATCAGTCTAAGCTATCTGCTTAGCTATCTACATCATCTCGCTCTTCTGCCTTGAAAACTTACACTTCAGTTTTGATATTACTTCTGGAATCCTCCTGAGCTTCTACAGTTTTTAAAAATAGGTATCAAATCACCAAAATCACTTTAGGTAGTGTTTAGGTGCAAACTACCAAGATTTCTTTAATTAAGAACTGTTCATTCCTCACAGATTGCCAGCGCATGTTTCCTGTGGCAGGTAGGATGGAATTCAAACTCTTTGTCCATCTACAGACCACAGTCACCTGTCTTCAAGGAGAACCTCTTTACATGGGCTTCATAGAAGCCTTGACTGAAACATGACTACACATGAATTGCTGTTAACAATACGCAACCTTTCTTATCCTGAAAAATGTTGATGCAAGATCAATATATTTGAGGAATTACTGACCGTGAGATTTTAGCACCTGAAAAAAGACTGAACAAAAAGACTGAGAGGTAGACCCGGACAAATCCATACCTTGACCATCTTTCTTCCCTTATCCATTGCATGCATACTGAAATCCTTTTGTAGGCCAAGTAATAGAAGGACAAATCCTGCCCTCATTAATACTAATTCAATCCCACAGAAGCCATAGGATTTGAATATTCCATCTGATTGCTATTTTTAGCCCAATGCTGGTGCTTTTCTGCTTATGCGAAACCTCATCAATGAGATTTTGGATAACCAAGACCAAATGTGACTGATTTGAGAGAAGGATGGTGTTGTGGTCGAGGCCTTGTGGAGTTGGGTATAGGATACATAAACTCAGTTTCTGATCATCTCGCAGTCTTTGTGTTTGACCATGGGTAAGTAGCACCGTAAGGGTTCTATACTAATGGATGCTACACAGGTTTTGGTTAGAACAGACTTAAAAGATTCTTTCCTTCCACATAAAGGGAGTTACTCAAAGGACTAAAAGGTTAAAAAGAGAAAGGATAAAAGCATTAGAGCACAAGCCATCATGTCTTGTCAGTACATGGTATCTGAGTAATAAACAGTTGAAGATCATTTAGTCATTCATAAAGCACCATTCTTACAAAATGTTTTTTTACACTATACCTTCATATTAAGAGAAAATCACTATCTTAAGGGAACAAAATGATTTTGTTACAAGGTCCATTCTCTTGAGCTGGAATACAGCCATATAATTGTCTTGCTATTAAGCAGCAATATTTTCTTATTGACAGGGAAATAAGGCTTTGTGCAATCAGACAACCTGTATCAAATAAACTGAGTTAGACAGATTTGTCTAAATTTGTCTTGGACTCTCACACTCTCTCCACCACAGTAATCCGATCCTGAAAAATTTCACAATGAGTATTTGGCATTTGTTTCCCTAAGGTCCATGACTCTTCCGATAAAATCCTAGACACTGATCGGAAAAAAGCCTTCAAAGCTAGAGAGAGAGCACATTATTACAGTGGTTCACATAATGACATCTGGAGGAAGACATTACCACTCAAATATTGACCATGGCAGTGTGGTGAGCACTGTGGCTTCTTCTAACTTCAAAGCTCAACATGGTAGTTAACAGATGACAATACCCACTTCCTTGGGCCTTACTGAATTTACTTACTGTGCTTCTTGAAAATTATCTTCTCCACCACATGAGTGACCAAAAAGAAAACCTCTACAGAAAAAAAAAGTTATTAGCATCTGCACTGTGGATTCAAATGTGCCCATGTTTATATTGGGCTTTGATGTCTGTGAACGAGTGCTGACTCTAGGTTTCATAAATGTAGTATAATGTGTCCCTAAATATTTTTAATGTAGTTTTTGAACACAGTGAGAATATGAAATCTGTTATCAGATATTTAGCAGGTCAAAGAAAAGCATATCTCTTCTTGTGTTAGTGCACCTATCTAGGAGCTTTTATCTCTTTGTCTGTCTTGCTGTTCTTCAGTCTCCATTCAGAGAATCATTAAATGCCTACATGTATAATTTGACACCAGATATTTTTCTGCTGTGTATTGAGCAGCTGTGTTCAAGACTGTCTAGGGGAGAAGGATGGGATTAGGTAAAATGTCAGGAGGAGGAAAGAGACTGGGAGAAGTCAGAGGGGAAGGGGAAGAAGGAACGAGCCCTGGTTTTGTGCTCATTGCAGTCTGGATGACTCCCAACATTTCTATTGCTCATTATTCCTTTGAAGTCAGTAAATGTATGTGAAAATTACTGGTGAAGTTTTCTCACCTCTGCCTAGTTCCAGCAGAAGATGACAGTTTACTCCCACTGTTGCTTTCTCTTTTAGCTTTAATAGTAGTTGGTCCGTGGTCTGCATCAAGAGAGTCCAGTCCTTCCCCCGACCCAGGTGAATGTTAACATGGTAGCACCTGATGAGCCATGGAAGGGGAAGGGAGAGTAGGTCTTTTCTGAGACCTGGGATATCATATGTAAAAATAAATAAATAAATAAATAAATAAATAAATAAATAAATGAATAAATAAATAAAAAAAAAAATTAATCTGACCAACCTGAAAGCACATTCTATAGTTGTAGAATCGAGCACTTAAAAGCTGATAAATGTCAGAATTAAGGATGTCAATCAATTTCAAAACATTGCCTTCTGGCTCTGTAAATTATGCTACAGTCTTTAGTTATCTCATCACATAATTTTTTCCTGAAGGCTCCTGCCTCTATTGATGCATATGTAACAATAAGAAGCAGAAAAAGAAATTGAAGTGTTGCCTAGTAAGTTTGCATCAAATGAAGCAGAGCTGAGGGTAAGAGTGGAGCTGCAAAAACGGAGATAATAGCTGCAAAAGGGGAGTTAAACCAGTAATTTTGCAATCATAAATTTTTGACAATTATTGTAGTATCTTCTTCATCTCTGTATCTGGGGAAGTGTTAATTCAGGTTATAAACAATAATCTAAGCAGTCATCACTTTGACAAAGAGGTTCTTCTAAGACATTGCAGATTCCAGCTGGTTGTGAAACCATAGTTATAATCTTCACACCCATACAAATTTAGAAAATTTGTAGATGCACCAGAATTGCTGTTGCACCTTTACTGTTTTGACTGAAACAATACCGATACACTATTAAATCTTTCAAAGATTTTGCCTGGCAAACTGGGCAGTCCTTTTAGTTTCTGTAACCTCATTCTTTCCACTTTGCTGCTAAAAAAGGCAGTTAAAAGTTCTTCTATTTCAGAGACATTTTTGTTACAAACAAACAAACAAAGCTGTGTGCTTACACATACAAGTCATGGACATATGCGGTCTTTGGTCTTCTTGACATGTCACAAGGCAAGCACATTCGTGGTAGAACTGATGGCCTTTGTCCAAGCTCTGCAGAAGGAGACCCAAATCAAAGATCACCTCAGCAAAAGGTGTATAACATCTCTTCGGTCTTTATATCATTCAAACACCTTTAGTCTCACCATTAACAGCAAGGAGGCGAAACATGATTACATTTGCATCTACTCCAAAAATGGTCTTAAACCCATCCCACCATAACAGCCAGCAGAACAAGCCCGAGACTGGTGGACAAATTAATCTGATTTGGTAACAGATCCAGATCAGTTATTGACAATGCATTGCAAAGGTCAGTTTACTCTTTGATCATCACTTAGGTTTGGATTAGAAAGGGGCCTGGTATTTGGGCCCTGTGTCTGTACACTGCTATCGCAGTTCCTCCCCACCCTGTGTGAATGTGAATTCTGAATTATCAAAGACAGACGGCTTGGATATTCCCACCACTGTTACCTACACCAGATTCTGGGTGTGAATTTGTAGTTCTGTATAGAGAAGCTCAGGCAGCCTCCCCAACTCTAAAGTCCTCCTGACAGTTCTCCTCTGTGTCGAGCACACTGCTGGGACAGGTGATGTCGGATGTCTAAGCAGGCCTGCTTGCCACAGGAGGATGTCTGAGGCCAAAATAAGGACATTCAGGACAAGCTGAATCCCTCCGTGTAAGTCCACCTGATGAATATTAGCAAAGGACAGAAAAAAGGAGTGAAACATCTGGGTACAAATGAGCCCCAATGCTACTGCTACTACTGGAAGTGGCACACAGGCAATAATAAGGCTACTGACTGTCTCATCATGCACATGTGCAGGGGGCTAAAGATAGGAAAATTGAACAGAGGAGCATAAAGTGTGACTTTTATGAACATTTTGAAGCCTGTAATCTTACTGATGTCTTTCTGATGTAGTTTCATGTGTGTGCTTGTGACATCTCAGAATTAGAGGACTATCTAATTCTTCTGGAAGTCTGGAAAATACTTCAAGAAGACACTGAAGACAAGGCTGATCCATCTTTTTTTTTGACACAATTGCCTGTTCTAAAAAACACTTCAATTTCCCAAACAATATGTTGGCTTAGCCTTAAGAAGTTTGTCCTCTTGTCAGACCTAAATTGTTCTTGTGGAATTTTGAGCTCATTAGTTCTTTTTTCTATTCCCTTGCTCTTTGTCTGCACCTTGTGTGTCTAAGCCCATAAAAATTCTGGGCAGTCCAAGGGAGAGGTTTTGAATCCCTCTGTCTCGCAAAGGAAGTTTTAACTTCGGTTATGTATTACTGTCTAGGAGGACATAGTTAAAGGAACAGGATTTTCAGTTTGAACTTTCAGTACTTTTTTTTAACCCTTGTTTTCTTGATTTGAGTCAACTCTAGAGGAAACTCTGGTAATTTTCCAGCTCTGGAGGAGCTTGTCTCAGTGTCTCAAAGAGCAGCCACCCACAACACAGTGAAGAGTTGCTGTTATGGTGAGGGAACTGTGCTTTAGTCCTCTCCCATTTACCAGGAGTAATTTCTGAACACCTTCTTTCACCAAGGATCTCAACAGGCAAGTCTTTCTTACAGCGTCCAAAATAAAAGATTAGAAAGGACTTCAGACATTGACTACTTCTTGTGGTGAGAGATATTTCCTTGAAAACTGCTGTAGTGAAATTCAAAGTGAATATCTAGCACCTACCACCCTCTGTTCCAACCACATATAATAATTGTGTTCCCTTCCATATTCGCTGAGAAATTTCAAATATGTCCGTATCAAATTTGATGCCATCTCTCAGGCAGCTATTTTCAGTACTGTCTGCCACTTCACTTTCTAAAAATGCCTTTCTATTGCTTGATGGGTTTTAATTTTTTTCATTTTCTGTCTAATAACATTACTGAAAAGTGATGTGAAATAGATAAATCCCTCAGTTTCCTCTTTCATCTGCAGACTCACACAAATACATACTGGTGGGTGTGCATGAAGTGCTGGAGACAGAAAAAAAATCAGAAAATACAGGCACATGCCTTTTTTCTTTGCAGTGAATGAAAACTGAAGGTCCTGAAGTACCAGAGTCCTACAAGACTTGCAAAGCCGGCATGCTGTGCCAAGACCATGCTGTCATTTGTGGCTCCTCACACTTCCTTGACCACAAGAGAGCCTGGAGACAGGAATCCACCACCGAGGCTTTGAAAAAGCTGCATTAGGTTATTGAGCAACTCAATTCATGAAACTCTCCTTGCCATCCTATTTGTGGTGTTCTCAGTTTTGCAACCCATAGCAAAATGGCAGTTTCTGACTGCATTTTTAGATAGTGTATTGTATATTTTCATACTAGACAGTCTGATGTCTGTGCTAACCCAGACACAAATTATCTGGGAAAAAATGTATATTACATACACACGCATGCACACACCCCTCTGTGTTCCAAGAGCTTTAGGTCACAAAGTCAAGCAAGAAATTAAGAAAAGCCACAGTTTAGGTAGCCTTTGCGACCTTAGTTTTCTTTCTATGTTCAGAAGGTCCATGATAATATCTCAAATGAAATGATCACGTCCTATCTTTTCCACACAATCTTATCCATTGCTCAGGATCATTTGTCTTGAGGGTGAATGAGAAGCATAGAGACCCAGGATTTACCATATGGCAGTGCCATACCTCACGTGAGGATGTGGGAAAACAGACTAGGGGACTACAGGGGGAGAAAAGAGTGGTGTAAGAGGCCCCATCTGCTTTCTTGCTGTGATTCCCATTCGTGGTGCTGCGAACACTTGTGCTTATATCTCCCCTGGTAATTAGAATTACTTTTCTTCCAGCTAACAGCACGTTAAGCTTGCACAGAAAGTTCATTTTTCATTTAAAAGTTATATAAATTGCCAACTACAGTATTTGTGGGAAAAGCCTTAACAGACAACCCCAACAGTGACAACCAAGTCAAAACCCATATTCACAGGGCTGGCTTTTCCCTTGCCCTACTTATACCCATCTCCCACCCGACTGCTGGGTTGCCCATCTCCCTCCCTAGCAGCCTCCCTCATGCTGCTTGACTCCAGCAGGAGGAGCAATGGGAGCACATGAGAGGCATCCCCCATCTCCCAGCTCCCCCAGCATTACCAGCACCCCTTCCACAGCCAAGAGCAGCAAATTATCTGGAAACTCATATTTGGCTCAGGGCTGGAGGAAACTCCGAAGCTGTTAAACTTGAAAAAAAGTCTCTGTGGAGTGTGTGCGACCTCAGAGTTCCCAAAGGCTCATTTTGTAGGATAATTTCACGGGGTAATTTCACCGGAGAAGGTTTTCACAGGAAAAGGCATGTCTCTAACATTAGGGTAAGCCCCTTGCTGAATTCCAAATCTCTGCCCCAGAGAAGAGGGATAGTAGAATTTTTTAATGAAACACCTATTTGGGTTTTGTTGTGTTTTATTCTGTAAAACAATGGATTTTTTTTTTCTTGGCCTCTTTTTTGGAAACAGGTGAACCACGTTTGTAAAATTTCAGCCCAAATGGTTAAATTTACAAAGTTATGAAGAGCTATAAAAAGAGTGTCATAGTGGGAGGAAGTACAGGCTTCCTTTACTCTAGGCCAGGATATAAAAGCCATGTATATACTGTAGGACAATGTCCTATAAATAATGGTATAGAGCTAAGAGCTTGTGCATTTGTTCTGCAGGTGAGGATCCTAGAATTACAGAATATAGAATCATAGAATGTCCTGAACTGGAGGGACCCACAAGGATCATTGAGTCCAACTCAATGTGCTTCTGCCAGCTTCTTCCCAGTGCTGTCAGAGAGGGTATGTGCCACATCAAGTTAATGGATGCACTAGTGTTTCCTTAAATTCCTCTCCTCCCCACTGGTAAGTGTATTCCTGGGTAGATACAGGCGTACACTTAAAAGAGGATTGGAAGGATTTAGAGATGCAGCACAGGTTAGACTCTTTGTTCTTTAGCAGTGTCAGGAGCAAGGATTTGTGGCAAACCTAGGGAATACAGCTGGTGGTGATTTGGAGGCATCTCCAAGGTTATGTGGGAGGTAAGGCAGGGATTTGGCTTTCATAGGAGCTTGGGAGGGACAGTGAGGACAAGTTAAGACCTTTTGTGGCTCTTGCCCTTCCTGTCTGATGTCCGCTAATCCCCCAACAGCTGTGCAATGAAGGATATTGTTAAAAATGGGACGTTTGAACTGGAAACCACTTTTAACCAAGCCAAGAGAAAGGTCTTGAAAAACTCTAGAGGAAGCCAAGCTGTCAGAAAGGAAGAACAAACACTGGTGGTGTCCTATTGAATTTCCAGTGGTGCATTTCAAAGATGGAGCAGTGCCCTGCAGATGACATGTCCATCTGCAAAGACAGCACCAAGCACTCCAAGAGATCCGTGCCTCCATGATAGAGGGTGATCCAAACTGCATAGCTCTCACCCTTTAGCAAGTCCCCTCCAGTAATTACCTGCTAATTACCTAGACGGCCACAGAGGCAGAGGACAGCTAGTCATAAATTATCCTGGGATTCCTGAGGCTGGAAAGGGCTGACGGGGCTGAGGTCGATGTGCAGCATGCTGCAACTCTTCTGCTTTGCTCCACTAGGAAAACAGTGAGACGAGCTTGGTACAAGCCACTGCGAAATGGCAGGACATTCTTGTGGTTGGCTCCATTATAATTTGCATTGGAAATATTTTGGACGTCTCTCTTCTTTGTTGGGCAGGGGAGGAGGAAGCGTTTGAACCTTTAAACCCAGGATGTCCGTCTCTGTCCCTACTTACTGCTATGTGAAATGGTGAAGGCAACACTTGAGCTTAGAGGAAGAGTAGAACTGGTTGGTGTTTCATACCTGTTGACTGCTTTTGTTAATTTGTCTGTCATGCCATATGCTGTGTTTTCCGATTTCACTGTCTCTATAGAACAACAGCTCTTGGGACAGCTGGATAGTTTAGAAAAGGCAAATTGACCTCACAAGTGATACTGCAGCATTCAAAAAACTGTTCTGCTTTCTTTTCACCTGCTTGTTTTTTCTCACAGGGCTTTGGAAGTAAAACAGTATTCCAATAACAACAAATAGGTTTTTTTAGCAACCAGTCTAAGTCCTTTATAGACAGACATCATACATACAATATTGAAAGGGCATAGGGGTAGGCAAAGACATGAATTCAGAATCTGCTGGTCCAACATGTGGATGTAACATCACCAGGAAAGCAGTCTGGTGTGCAGGGCATGCAAAACTGAGACTGTGAGTCCTAATACCAGAAATTTCATTTCTCTGTGCCTCAAATTATTATCCTATAGAGTTATACTTGTCAGCTTTGTAAAATACCTTGAGGACTATTGACAAAAATGACCATCTAAGAAAAAAAAGTTATTAATATCATTAGGACTGATGACACAAAGTTAAGTTGTTCCAATTTTATCCAACGGCCAAACACACACTCCAGTTTTACAAATTATGGTGTGGGTTACCCAATTTCACGAGCACGCTGGCCACTTGGTGCCACAGCTTTATACCTCTGGCTCCACAGTTAGGGTGAACAGAGTATAATCACTATAGAATTTATGTCAATTTTCTGGAAATGTTATGATTATTCACAGCTGAGACTTCAAAGACATCTTAAAACCCTTGATAGACATAGAGTTTCCTGTCATGAGTCTCACGAGATCTACCTGCTGCACTCACCACCGAGTCTGGAAATTTGCCACTGAGCTGAAAACTGTGCCCACACAGGAAGCCCAGCTCCTCCGTTTCTGGGAGTGCGCCTTGGACAGCAATATCCACCTTTGCTTCCATTAATTGGCTCAAAAGTGAAATTTTCTGGGTCTGTGCAGTGGTGGACAGGGGATCATCCAAGGCCAAAGTATAAAAAAGGAGGCTCTCCAGATTATCTCTCTAGGATTATATTTTATTCAATAATATACACAAGCACAAATCTCCAAAAGCTGGAGAACTAACCTCTGCTAAACCTCTGCACTCAAACTCAGCCTGTGTCAGGTGTATGTTACTGCAAATATTAGATCAGATTAGTCTTTTTTTGAAAAAAGGTAAGCACAGCTTAGTGGAAGCACGATGGAGCAACTCTTCCTTAAAAGTATCTCCATAAAAAATATTATTAAGATGAGAAAACAAGGTCATTTATATCATGGGGCTGATTTAAACTCCACCGTATCAGGCATAGGATCGTATGATCGAGTGCTCTCTGGCACGCTTTTGATGGATGCCAGTAAGCTCTCACCTGGTCCGTACGGGCCGGCTACCGCATCGTGTTCCTGGTAAGCAATGACACACTGGTGGTTTTGGGAATGAGGGAAAACAAGACACAGACATGATCTATGCTGTGCTATTTGCCCTCAGGACAAGAGAAAGGGGCTTGACCCCATTTAATTTATTTTTTTAAATGTAGCTGTTCTGAGCTGGATCCTTTGGCCTCTCTGGTAACTTACATCTTTAAAGAGCCATTTCCAGGATGAGAAAATTAGCAAATAGTTTAAAATTAACTAAGAAACTGAAAATGGTACAGAAAATTGTCTCATGGATATAAGCTATGCTGTCAGAACCAGAAGTTTCACAGTTAAAATCTAGTCAATCACCTTCCCTATAGGAACCAAAATTTCTGCACACACAGTCTTGAGGATGACTGACAAATGTTTTTGTTAATTTGTCTGCAGAAGTGAGAGTTTTCATAATTATTTCTATTAAGAGCTAAGAAAAAAATATTTTTGCTGATTTCAATGTGTATCCACAGGTTTAGTAAAATGGGCTAAGAAACACTATGACATTTGACAAAATATTTCAAAACAGAGGCAATACACATAAGCCAATGAACCATGTAACACATACAATGTACGTAAAACACTTCATGTTTGATCAGTAACTCTCTGCGTTTGATACCATTTTAATACCTATATGAGAAAAACATTGTGAAGTTATGTAGCGTGGGAACTTAATTAAAGTCTCAAAATAACTTGTTTTTTTTTTCTTTTCTTCGGTGAGGAAATGAGAGGTCTGAGTCAAAAATCAAGGTCTTACACTACGTGTTGTACAGAAAGAGAGGAAGAAGCAGGCTCTGGTGCTAAAAGATAACTGTCTGGAGAGATGAGATTATGGGCATTAAAATGCAAGTACTGTTTTCCTTATGTTATAAAAGAGGAACTAACAACTATATGCATCACGCAGAGGATTGAATATCAATTTTATCTGAGATGAGATGAGAAACTTGCAGCTTGGAAGAAAAATCGGTCCAAAGGGTACCAGTCTCTGTAGCCTCTCCAGCAGGGTCTGATCTTGCATTTCAAGGCAGAGGGGTCTATATGGCCCTGCAATTATATCTGATCACTGTAGCTTGGACAGTTTGATGCAAAAACGGACAATTGCAGGGATGTCATCTTGTGGCGTTGAGGTCGACAGCCAGTTCTGGTCCAGCACTCTGCTTGCATCCTTCTGTGACGGAGAGGGAAGCAAGCAAGGTGCTGGGCTCCATTTCCTTTCTTCCTTTCAGTTTGCTTTCTGATTTCAGCAGCTGCCCTCTGGGGCTTGCAAAATGGAGGGTGCTGCTCCATAAACAAAATGGAACAACCACCTTCTGGTCTGATATTTTTCTGAAATCCCAATCTCCAAGCCACTGGGCGATTGCACTTCTCCTCCGCTCAGAGGAAGCCCGTCTGCAGCACCAGCGTCTGACAGCCTTGCAAGTGGTAGACGAGTCCTGCTTACCTGACACGTCATGGTGCAACTCAGGAACCTCCAGACCGGAAAGCCAAGCTAGAAGGTGTAATAACTCATATCCGCTGCGGGTCGGCAGAAAGAGGACCTGAAACTCAGGCACACCAGCGGCTTGCGCAAGCTACACACTATTCTCAGGGCCAAATTTCAGTCCTCATGCATCACTGGGAGTTTTGCATTAGAATTAGGGTTTGGTGCTAAGCAAATAAAATGCCTAGCCTGTGTCAGGTCTTCAGCTGCATACTTTTTTTTCTTTTTGAGCGGTGAAATGGTGTCTTATGCATTTGCAGCTAAATATGGCTACAAGATTAGGTAAGCATGATAATAAAGGGTTATGGAAATGCAGTGACCACAACTCAAAGTGCAAGTCACAGCGTATGAGAATACACATGTTTGGGGGTTAGGTTTATGAGAAATAAAGATCTGAATGATGCTGTGCTTGCGAGTCATAGGCCTTGTGTTTTCTTAATGCCAGGAGTGATTTATTTCTTGTAAACTGTTTTGCTCAATTGGGGCATCCAGTTACTACAGACCTTGTTTGGTATAAAAACTAACGGCATAGAAAAATATTGCTCTAGCAAGGTTTAACTGGTTGTCAGCCCAAACATGTGGCTGAACATGAATTCCACTGCTTGAAATATCCTCTAGTCGCTCAGCAACATCTTAATGTCAATAGGAGATTATAGTCAGCGTTCCCATTGAGCCATGACTCAGAGGTACTGTATGGAAAGAGGACATTTTGAGCAAAAGCATGATATGGAAACTAAACACACAAGTGCTGGAAATCTTCCCTCCCATAGAAAAAAAGAAATGTGAAAGGCTAGCTCTTCTGAAGTGGAAGTTCGGCTGCTGCTGGGAATGTTATGAAAATACACATTACATGCATGGTTCCTCATATATAACTGTGTTTCACAGCACGTTTCATCACCCACCTTTGCCCTCCCTTCTTTAATTCAGAAAAGATGCAGGAAGAAACCTCGCTTCTCAACAAAAATAAGTGCAAAACCTTGGGAAGGTGACACTTTTGCAAAGCAGGAACTCTGATAACTTGAAACGGTGTAGTTCTGCTTGCGTTGCATAAAAGCTAGCTATTAACATACCTTAGATACTTTGAGAGGTATGGAAATGTTTAAAAAAAACATGGACTGAAGAGATTGGCCTCAGTGAAATTTACATTATAAAAACCCAAGGAGACACTTAAATATTCATAGTTTCCATTTCTAATCTTTCTCCCCGTAAGTTTCCTGACATACATAATTCTCAGCTATGTTTGTGAGATGCCCGGCATTCTGAGGTCAGATGCATATTTCTTGTTTGGATCCAAATAGGTTATTTTAAAAGTTCTGATCCTGTACAGGCTTGCACACATGAGTAACTCTAAAACGATCAGGACTATATCCAGTTTTAAAGCCAGCTACATACTCGTATATATATATATTATATATATACACAAAACTGTTTGCAGGATCGTGTGATATAGAATCTAGGTAAGAAAATAATAATCTATATGTAATATGTCAGACTTAAAGGGTTGTGATCAGTGGCATGAATACATCTGGAGGCTAGTCATTAGCGGTGTGCACCAGGGCTTTATACTGGGGCCAACAGTGTTTATTATCTTTGTCAGTGACCTGGTTGATGGAACAAAGTGGAAAATCAGCAAGTCTGCAGATGATACAAACCCAGGATGAGTGGCTGGTAGACCAGATGGATGTGTTGCTATTCAGAAGGACCTCAACAGGCTGGAGAAATGGGCCCACAGTGACCTCATGAAGATCAGCAAAGGGAAATGCCAAGTCCTGCCCCTGGGGAGGAACAACCCATGTACCAGTACAGGCTGGGGGCCACCTGCGTGGAAAGCAGCTATGCACATCTGGGGTCCTGGTGGACACCAAGTTGAACATGAGTCAGAAATGTGCTTTTGCATTCAACAGCACCCTGGGCTGCATTAGGAAAAGCATTGCCAGCAGGTCGAGGAAGGTGATCCTTCCCTTCTGCACTGGTGAGGCCACACTTGGAATGCTGTGTCCCAGTGCTGGGCATGGACATGCTGCAGCATCTGTCACAGAAGGAGAGGCTGAGAGACCTGGGATTGTTCAGCCTGAGGAAGAGAAGGCTCAGGGGGATCTTCCCACTGTGTATAAATACTTGGTTGGAGGGGGCAGGGGGAAAGAACACAGAGCCAGACTCAGTGGAGCCAGTAAAAGAAGAAAAGGCAGCGTACATGGATTGAAATATAGCAAATTCCACTTAAACATAAGAAAAAGCTTTTTTGCTCAGCGATTGGTCAAACATCGGAACAGGTTGTGCAGGGAGGTTGTGGAGACTCCATCCTTGGTCATATTCAAAACCCAACTGGACACAGTTCTGGGCAACCCACTGTAGGTGATGCTGCTCTGAGCAGGGTCTTGGATTAGGCCATCTCCAGAGGTGCCTTCCAGATTCAGCAGTTCTGTGATTTTGCAATTGTGTTGAAGAGGACACAATTATTTCAATTATGTGATGAATTATTTCCTCATTTTGCTTAACTTCATAAAAAAACATAAAAGTTTATAGAGAAATTAAATTGTGGCCTTTGTTCCAAAAGTTAAAAACTGCTCTGCTCATACGTAAGGTTGCTTACAAATCAGTTGTTTGGTTTAGGTCCTCACCTATATCTCGTAATCTTATCTTAAAGTAACGAATTTCACAGGCCTACTATCCAGTGTGTTCTTTCCTCTCA